>NW_012105253.1:1367856-1409934 GCF_000951045.1 Mandrillus leucophaeus
GTAGCTGGGACTACAGGCGCCCGCTACCGCACCCGGCTAATTTTTTGTATTTTTAGAGATGGGGTTTCACCATGGTCTCGATCTCCTGACCTGGTGATCCACCCGCCTCGGCCTCCCAAAGTGCTGGGATTACAGGCGTGAGCCACCGCGCCCAGCTGATAATTTTCAATTGTAGTAAATGCTATGAAGAACATAAACTGTGATATGAAATAGTAATTGGAGAAGGGATTACTTTAGATAAATAGTAATTTGAAATGAAAATTTTATCTAGAAAATACTCTTAAAATTTTGATGTTGGGAAGAATGAGGAAGTTTAAATGAAGATGAGAAGGCATAAATAATTGTGGTTATTTGCAAATCTTCCATTTTTAACAGTGTCATTGCATGATTTTGATTATACCATTTGGATTTTAAATTCTCATTTTAAGGTAAAACTGTCTAATGATCATTGTCAGATTTCAGAAGTGTCATATATCTATTCTCTCCAGTATTCAATTAAGAAAAATAACCTTGACTAGCACATTATATGCATCTTGTTGTAGTTGATTCAATAGACATGTATTGAATACTTGCCACACATACCAGGCACTGTTCTAGGCACTGGGTATACAAAGAAATAAACAAGACACAGCCCTTCTGAGACAGGAGGATCGCTTGAGCCCAGGAGGTGGAGGTTGCAGTGAGCCAAGGTCATGCCACTACACTCCAGCCTGGGTGATACAGCAAGACTTTGTCTCCAAAAGAAAAAACAAAACGACAACAACGCTGCCTTTTACTTCAATGAATGTAGCTAAAGCAGTTTTTAGGGGTAACACAGATGATTTTAAAGTTATCATTGACTCTAAAACAGACCCACTATGGCCATTTTAGAGAAAATTTGCTCCTCACTAGTTTTAAGAAGATTAAGAGTATATGACAACTACCTTTAAAAATAGTTTTAATTACCAAACTGCATGTTCTAGTTCTAGTAGTTTACATTCCAAATAGAAGTGAACATAGGCACATTGAAAAAACACGTGAATGAAGCCATTATTATGATAATTACTGTATAAGGTGAACAGTGAAAGATCACTTTCAGTTGGGTTAGTCATGGGAAAGCTTCACTCAGGAGTTAGAATTTGTATTCAGTTTTAAAGGATGGATATGAATAGGTGGAAAATAGAACGAAAGCTAACTTGGAGGGTTGGGTGTAGGAGGGGAGCATTGAACGCAGTGGTGGAATTAAGTATCAAGGTATATTTAAGGGACATAGATAAATAGGCTTGACTGGAGTGAAAGGTTTGTATTGGTAACTAGTAAAAGATAAAGCAAAGTCTTCTAATAGAAAACAAGATTTCAACTGTACCATTATAGTGATATGTTTCCATAATCTTAAATTCATTTATAGTCTATTTTGATATTCTGTGAAGGGTTTATCACAATGTACAATTTTCAATTGTATCATGATTCTAAATAAGTCTTTACACCCCTAAGTATGTTCTATAGATTTTGAGGCCAGAGTCCTTTAGCCCTACTCAGGTTAAAATGATGTTTTGTTTTTCAGTTACTTACACGCCAAGTCAATCATCCACAGAGACCTCAAGAGTAATAGTATCCTTCCTGAAATTTGTCTGCGAAGTTTGAAAACATCCTGACTTTTTCTTCTGCACTTTGTCTTCACATTATGTAAAAACAGTTTTCATGCTAAGTTCGATATACTGTAAAGAGAATTAACAAAGAATTATGCATGCGTGTATAGGAGAGCAGGATACCACAGCCTGCTTTTGGTTTCTCGACAACTGAACATTACAAGAAAATCTGTCAGAAGTCTTTACAATAGTAGGATTTTTTTATTGCTTGCTTACATTTTATCAGCACTATAAAACTGATAGTTTTGTAACTGTTAGTCCCTTTCAGACCTCTGACCTTGCTCAGTGGTAGTTGAGATATAACTGAAGGCTCTAAATTATATAACAACGAGGTGAGAAAAACATAGTATTTCTTCTTCCCTAAGTGGAGACTAAGATACTGTCTGCAGCATCTTCATTCCAACGAAGAGCCTGTACAGCTTGCCCAGGAGTGCCAAGAGAATATCTGGTCCTACATTGCTAAACTCTAATGGGAAAGTTTCAGGTTCTCCCATAAACTTAGGAAAGCATCTCACCTCATCCTAGCACATTTCAAGCCCCAAAAATCTTAAAAGCAGGTTGTATAGGCTAAATAGAACTAATCGTTGTTTTAGACATACTTACTGACTTTAAGAGGAAAGATGAAGTACTGTGTTTTAAAGAATATTATATTACAGAATTATAGAAATTAGATCTCTTACCTAAAATCTTCATAATGCTTGCTCTGATAGGAAAATGAGATCTACTGTTTTCCTTTACTTACTGCACCTCAGATATATTTCTTCATGAAGACCTCACAGTAAAAATAGGTGATTTTGGTCTAGCTACAGTGAAATCTCGATGGAGTGGGTCCCATCAGTTTGAACAGTTGTCTGGATCCATTTTGTGGATGGTAAGAATTGAGGCTATTTTTCCACTGATTAAATTTTTGGCCCTGAGATGCTGCTGAGTTACTAGAGAGTCATTGAAGGTTTAAACTATAGTATTTTCATAGTCCCCAGTATTCACAAAAATCAATGTTCTTATTTTTCATGTAAATAGATTTTTTAACTTTTTTCTTTACCCTTAAAAAGAGTATTTTGAAACCAATTTCAGTGTATCTCAAACAAAAATATATGTCTTATAAACAGTGTTTCATATTTTATTCAAAATTGTTTAAAGTATTTTGTGTTCAGAATGTTCTGTGTATCCTGTTGAAAAAAAACAGGTATGCAATTTAAGGCAGGTGTGATCTACAGCCATTATTATGGTTTTGCTAAGAAAGCTACTCCTTTTAACAGAGAAGCTGTTTCACAATCTTATTTAAGCCTAATTTGGAAAGTTACTTCCTTTAGACTAGAAAGAGTCTCATAATTATGGGGCAGCTGGAAGAGGAAAGACCAAAAAAAAGAGAGGTAGATTAACAGCCTTGTGCTGTCTTGCATAGCTCTTTCTTTCTCTTTCTTTCTTCCTGTTTTTTGCTTTGTGAAAAAGAAGAAAGAGAAGTTCTAAAAGAAGGGAACTAAAACTTCTGTGCAGTTGCAGCAAGCTGTGGAAAGTTCAGTCATATGAATCATTCCCTAAAACAGCATTCTTAAAAGGGTCCCTCACAGCGTTTTAGAGGGCCCACAAGATCTTCCCTTTGTGAGACAAGATTGTCTTTGTATCATTCAACCAAAACAACACATCGCAACAGATTGAGTGCAAAAGCAAATATGAGAATCCAGCTGGCTTCTGTTAAGTCAGACATTGAAGAGAATCACAGGCCAGGCATGGTGGCTCAAGCCCATAGTTCCAGCTATTTGGGAGGCTGGGGCAGGAGGATCATTTGATCCTAGAAGTTGACTGGCCTGCTCAACATAGTGAGACCCAATCTCTAAACCATAAAAGGAGGATAATTGTACTACTATTCTTACTAAACTTTTTTTTTGTTTTTGATAATAGTTATTTTTCATTTAAAATGAATGATCTGTGTTAACATCTGCTTGTTATTATTTTAGTAGTTAAATGAATTAATAGTTTAATTTCTCCATTAAATTTTAATGATAAATATCCACAGATACAATCCACATAAAGAAAAGTGCTTTAGTGTCCTCAATAATTTTTAAGAGTGAAAAAGAGTCCTGAGACCAAAAAATTTGAAAACCACAGCTCTAAGCTGAATACAGGCTTTCCCAAAAGTCTTAGTGTAATTCTAAGCTTTAAATAACTTAATCTGCACTAAGACTTTCGGGCACTCTGCTGGAAACAGAAAAGTTGTAAGGGCTTTCAAAGCCGCAAACTGTATGTAGCAGTCTCCAAAAAGGGAAGTCCAAGGTAGGACTCCCAAGTTTGTCCGAATAAACCTAGAGTTAAATTGAGCTATGATTTCTTATGACAGTAAGTAGAATTAGGGCAAGTGGCAAGGTGGAAGAGTATTCTAGTACCCTAACCTCCTCTTAAGTCTCTTGACCTGAAATGTTGAGTTGGACTAGTAGATTTCCAGTGCCCCTTCTGTTTCTAAGATTCAGTGATTGGAGTTAGCTAGATTTTTTTCATCGTTTAACATGTTTAACTGTTTTAATTTATAATTGTAAGTGATAGAAAAATTAATAACTATAATCTGATGTCAGGCACCTTTATTAAGGCATACACACCTTGTGAAAATGATGGCATTGTATCCTAAAAGGATGAGGGAAAACAGATTTTAAGTGCTGAAATTGCAAAACCTAAAACTATAAACAATAGTCACGTGCTTCTAAAGTATGTTAATTTTTAACTATGTGGGAGAGTTAGGCTCAATCAAGTCTCTAGTTTTGTCCTTACTTTTTCAAAAACCTTAATTAATACAGTTTGTAGATTATTATACATAAAGTTTTATATTTTCTTACAATTAATTTTTTGTTGATACCTGTATTCTTCCATGCTGAGTTTTAAGACAAGAGAATAATAGCCAACAGCACCCTTCATTGTTAAACCAATCCTGGGTTGATACTGCCCTCAGAAATATGGAACATTCATATCATAGGAGAGAAGAATTTGGTTTTAACTAAGGCTGTGTGGTCCTCTGAATTATATACAATGTTCTTCTCAACTTTGTTTTATTTATATCTTAGGAGAGAGAGAAACCTTTGTGAGAGTTTTTACAAATTAAATCACTAAATTGAAGATTCATCAGGCATTTCTTAAAATAGGTGACATGCAACTTGTCATCAAACTATCTACCACCAACAGTGTGAGATAAAACTAAATTAAAAGAAAAAAGCAGTTCATCTGATTGCTACTTCATCTCTCACAAAAATTGGTTCAGGCTTTGAAAATTATACCTTTGCCATACCAGCCTCTCAGTATTCTGGCTTGCTCATTACATCACAGTTATATGTAGTTTATTTTGTACTGTATTACTAAAAGCAACTATGAACAAAATGTATGACAAAGCGAAGTAGATCAACTTTCTCCTTCACTTCCATCCTCTCGTGCTCTTCAGGACATCCCACAGATCTTCCATCAGTGGGTCTCAACTTTGGTTGGACATTAGAATCATCTGGGGAGCTTTAAAGACTAATTAATGTTTGGGTCCCACCACCAGATTCTGATATGTTCTGTGATTGGACTGGAGTGTAGTCTGGACGTTGAGGGGTTTAAGGCTCCACGGGTCATTCTCATTTGCAGCGGTTGCTGAGTGCCATTATTGCCTCTCCTTGTGAGATGCCTGCCTTACCCAGACCAATAACCAGGAATTTTGTCCCAGGTCTTTCAGCCATTTTTGCAGAGTTAGTACCACTTTTGCTGTCAAATTGACATTGTCATAAACTTTTCATTAATATACTGCCATTTCGATTCCTTCCAAATGAAACAATATAGAAGACAAGGTGAAAGAATAACTCTTTTGGCCGGGCGCGGTGGCTCAAGCCTGTAATCCCAGCACTTTGGGAGGCCGAGACGGGCGGATCACGAGGTCAGGAGATCAAGACCATCCTGGCTAACACGGTGAAACCCCGTCTCTACTAAAAAATACAAAAAACTAGCCGGGCGAGGTGGCGCCGCCTGTAGTCCCAGCTACTCGGGAGGCTGAGGCAGGAGAATGGCGGGAACCCGGGAGGCGGAGCTTGTAGTGAGCTGAGATCCGGCCACTGTACTCCAGCCTGGGCGACAGAGCGAGACTCCGTCTCAAAAAAAAAAAAAAAAAAAAAGAATAACTCTTTTAAGCTCATATTTAACCAACTGTTTATTGTATTTCATGTAAATAAGAAACCTAATTGTGCAATACAATGACTGGAATGTGTAAAAATGTAGCAAATAGGATTGTTTCATTGCCCAAGAAGCAGCAGCCAAAAGATTCTTTATACCATCTTTTACTAAATCTACCCGCTGTCTTGCTTTTGTTAATAAAGCATCCATGGCATGTTTATACCATATGCTGATTCCATAGTTTGAAAGGGGATTTGAGTTTATCAGTCTTGAAATTCTACCATTATTTTCTAAGGTGTCCTCAGATGAGAAAAGTTGTTTGTACCAATGGGGAAACTTAAATTCTAGGACAGTTACTACAGTAGTTGTGCTGCTCCTAAGCATCTTATAACCACAAGTCGAGTATTTATTTGCTGAATCAGGAATGGGAAGTGGGAACTGATTCTAATAGGGTAAATCATGGGAAGAATTCAAATGGCAGTGATGGTATTTTGTGCAGAAAGAGATTGCCTAAATAATTATTGAATTATAAAATCTTAGTAATGCAATAACAAAATCTCTGCTAATACTGTCTCTTTCTGAGTTTATAGAGCAGAGGTTTTTTTCTTCATCTTAGTTTTATTTCTTTGACTATTAAGAGAATTGATTACATATTAGACAGATGTTTTAACGGTAAAAGCATTACCCTAGGAATTATAATAGCTTGTTTTTCAGTCTTTGGTCAGTTGAAGTGAAGAATTAACTAGAATATTTTTCTTTGTATGTTCTAACAGGCACCAGAAGTCATCAGAATGCAAGATAAAAATCCATACAGCTTTCAGTCAGATGTATATGCATTTGGGATTGTTCTGTATGAATTGATGACTGGACAGTTACCTTATTCAAATATCAATAACAGGGACCAGGTAAATATTTACCACCTCTTGGTGTTTATTTTACCATCTGTATACAAGGCTCCAGGTAGTTGTAGAAAATAAGTGTTAACTTCTGGGTAAGCATGAAGGATAGAACTCTTGATTTTTGTTACCAGTTTTAGAAATCGTTTGTATACTTTTGGCAGTAATAGCAACACATAAGTCCTTTCCTTAGAATATCAGTCATAAATGTTACAATGGAATAAAATTCCTGATTTTCTGACTAGAAACTACAGATACAACAATGGATATTTCTTGACCATAGCACAGTTAGAAGAATGAGCTCTGCTACTGTAGCATCTGGGCATTATACTGTTCACTGTATCACAGTTGTGCTGTCAGAACAGGCACTCAGCTATGAGCTTCTTTATATTAAATTCTTTTAGAATTACTAAGGTTTCTTGAAATCTTTAATTTTTAAAACTAGGTAAATGGAAGGAATCACGCTTTGATTTTTCTATGATGAGAATTCTAGTAGGAGGGTAATTTTTTACTTCTTTCCTTCCTCAGCTCCTGTTCCCTGTCCCTTACCTTCCAAAAGGTACTAACATAGCCTCATGGAGCTCTTAGCCTTTTCTATCTCTGCCTCAGTAAGCTCGCTTAGACTTTTAAAATTGGCCAAGAAAAGTGAATTGTCTTTACTAAAATTACCTTGAATAACTACATTTTAAAAGGTTTGTGAATGTGTGTGTAGAGAGATTACAACAGTTACCCTGTTAATATATTAAAAACACTAGTTGACCACATAAACTCTAATTAAAGAATATTTATCCTTTATGCTGTGATTTGCCTCAGAACCACCTGGGAATTTTGTTTAAAAATGGGGATACTGGTGCAGATTCTAATTAAATGGGGAGGAGCCAATCACCTGCATTTTTTTCTGTTTCCCAGGTGATTCCAATACAGACCAAAGTTGAGAATCACCAGTCTAAATAATTTTTTTAAAAAGAGCGCAAACTTTTTAGGTATTTCATCATAACTTCCCAACCTAATGAGATGGTAGTTCTTGTATATAAATGTTACTGCTTCATTTAAGTGATTTGGTCTGTTTTGTCAAGAGCTCAACTCTCTCTTTTTGGTGCTAACTCTGAGTAGCTTTCTCACTTCACCTATTGTGATATCGGAGAAATAATCTCTTAAGTTACCATGTACTTTGTGTGTGTACTTATTGAATCACCGTATGCCCCTTACACAACAGTGGTCTTGACTGTGTTTGATGGTTTTTAAAAATGGCTACATTTCTACCCAGTTCATTATAAAACTAAATTTTGGTTGGTGTTGGCCTTTCTAACTACTTCATAGCTTTAGAATGTTGAGTCTTACTTTTGAGTGTGAAACAACATGACTTTGGATCTGATGTTTTAAGCCTGCATGAAACTTAGATTCAGGATGGACTGAAATTTCAGCTAAAGAACATAATTGAAACATTGTTCTTACTGTACTTGTGATAGATCTATATCACTGAAATGGTTGATCTGACAGTGGCAGTCGGGGTAGCGAAATGGTCTCTAATTTACAAGCTTTATGTCCTCTGCCTTTTATAGTCTTATTAATTCAATCATACAGCATAACATCCTGCACCATGTTCACTTTTCTTGTACATAATATTTTTCTGGAGGAATTATGGATTTTTAGTTTAGTTTCAGTTGATTTATCATATAGACTACAAATTAATAAAAATTTATGAACCTAAGATCTGGATGAAATTTATTTGTCAGTGAATACGTTTATCTTAATACAGTAATAAAATTGTAATATAGAAACAAGTATTATCTCCAAAATACGGATAAAAGCATCCCAGAGTTCTGCACTCATCCACTTCTTGGCATTTTAGGTGCTTTGTCCTCCATGGGAGTATAATAAATGATGTGGCAAGGGCTTACTCTCCATGAGAGGAATGTGTGACCAACAGAAGGGTAAGGCCTTTACTAGTTAATTCTTTCTAATAGTATAGTTAGAACCTTCTGGAATTTACTAGTCTGAAACCAAGTTAAGTATTTAATGGAGAAGAAGGAGGTAAAAGAATGATGTCCTCTTACAACTACCCCCATTCTGCTTCATTACCCTCTAGTCTACTTTCATCAAATAGTACTTTCTATGAAACTCCACATTTTGAAGAGTTAACTCTGGCCATCCTCAATGAAGTTGCCCTAGGTATTGTTCCATTCATCCTTTGATTTTTCTTTTACTGTCTGTAATACTTGGATCTCCATGGCTCTCAGATTAGACTTCTGTTTAAGAATCCAGGAATATTCTTTACTATGCAATGTGAATACCATTCCCCTAGACTCTCATGCCCATAGTCTGAGGTGGCAGATTTTGCCTGTAAATTCAGAGCACAGCTGGTAAAGCAGTGTGATGTAATGGCAGGTCTTGGACTCAGGTAGGTAGACTGGTCTACCTACCTCTCTGGGTATCTTTTTTTTCCTTTTTTCTTTTTTCTTTCTTTTTTTCTTTTTTTCCCCAAGACGGAGTCTCGCTCTGTTGCCCAGGCTGGAATGCGGTGGCCTGATCTCAGCTCACTGCAACCTCTGCCTCCTGGGTTCAGCGATTCTTCTGTCTCATCCTCCCGAGTAGCTGGGATTGCAGGCGTGCACCACTATGCCCAACTAATTTTTTTGTATTTTTGGTAGAGAAGGAGGTTTCACCATGCTGGTCAGGCTGGTCTCGAACTCCCGACCTGATGATCCGCCTGCGTTGGCCTCCCAGAGTGCTGGGATTACAGGTGTGAGCCACTGCACCTGGCCTTTTTTCTTTTTTCAGTTACCCCCAAAATAAGGGAATTCGGCTAAAGAATTTCTTCCAGCTTCAAAAATCAGATTCTTTTCTAAAATAGGTATCTTAGCTCTTTGCAAAGTAGTATGCCTTTTTACCTTTATTCACCCTAGTACTAAAAGTCTGGGAGATCACTTTGTCATCCCCCAACTCTTCTTTATCATTCCAACATTCTTCTCTCTAATCACCCTGTTCTTCCCTCCTTCAGTGCATTTTCTCTTGTAAGATGGGATTAATAATGTGCTCACTTAAGCTAGGAATATTGACTATACCTTTATGGCTTTCTTTTCTTGGAGCAGAAGTGCTGTGTCTTCTTCGAAGAATAGATAGCATATATCCGTTATTTCAAGTGTATTCCAGTTATAATTGCTGCATAACAAACCACCCAGAATGTAGTAGCTTAAAATATGAATCTGTAGGTTGGGCTGTTCTCAGTGAGAAAGATTCTTACCAGTTTCACACCGTATTGACTAGAGTAGGTATACTGGGTGTTAAAAGGATCTACTCGAAAGTGGCTCATTCACATATCTGGCAAGTTGGTGCTAGCTAGAAGCCAGAAGCTCAGTTATTCTCCACATGAGCCTTTCCTTGCGGACCTCTTTGCAGGTCTTCGAGGACCTCTTCATTGGTCTTCCTCACAGCATGGTGGCTAGGTTCTAAGCACAAGATCTGAAGAAACAGGAACTAAGTACTAGTCTCTTATCAACAGGCAAATTATTTTAATAGAAAATGTTTTCAATACCAACTATATACAAAGCACTGTGGAATATAGAAAGATTTAAAATGAATAAAAGAAAACACAGGCTCTGCTCTCTCAATGGCATGTGCAGTCCTGTTGAGGCTGTGCTGGGGGTGATACTGAAAATGAGCAGGCATGAGCTCCAGTAATACCATGGAGTGAATGACAGGGTCGAGACACCAGGAGTACTGAGTGTGGATTGAAAGTACGAAGAATCAGTCCCAGAATTTCAAGCCAAAGTATTGGTTTCGTTGTGTATGTGCCACATGAATCTTCTGTCCATGAATAACATCCAGGAAGAACTTTCCCTTTTTTTTCTTTCTGTTTCTTCATCAGTCAGCCTCTGCACTCCACCCCAGCAGATACTGAAAGTTGCCTGCTTTGTGCTCTGCACTAACTAAATTCTGTGGGATGTATAAAAACATGAGAGTTGTCTTTGATTTTTTTTTCTCACATTCCTCCTGAAAGACTCTTGAAAAACTATGTATCTCCTTGTATATTTTTTAAGTTGGCATCTAAAAGTTTTTATCTTAAGTTTAAATAATTGCAAAGAATGTAATTTCCAGTATATTCTATTAACATTTTAAAATAAGACTATCTTAGAGAGATATATATATACACATATATATATCCCTCTTTTTGAAATATATGCATCAGAATCTAAAAACCATACTGATTTTATGCCTATTAAAAAATACTGAAGCTCTTCATTAATTTCTGGAAGTTTTACATGTTTCCTTTTTTCTCTTCAAACTATTTGTATTGTTTCTCACAGAAGTTCATCCTAATGTAACATTTGTATGTTTTAAAGCCTTTTATTGACTACCTAAGTTACATCTCTGCGATAAAAATATGTATATAAGTTTAAATTTAGAATTTTACAAAATTGTGACTTCAAGCTCTGATTAGTAATTTTTTAAATTCTGAATTACGTCTTTGTTGCAAGTAATATATAACTGATGAAAGTAGCATATAAGTTTTGATATATGGAAACATAGAAGGTAAAATTATATTGGAAATATGTATCTTAATGATATGGGGCTTTTCTTTTCCCTTCAATTAATGTATGTATCTGTGGATAAATACAGCTTTTTTGCTAGGACACTAGATACTAAGACTTAGTATTTATTCTTTCCATATTTCATTTTTAAAGAGGTAAATACTGAGAAATTTTATCTAAATTATAAGAAGATGACAAAGGCAGGAGCTTTGTTGTAACCACATGCAGAGTTTAGTGGTCCCCAAGACCAGCTTCAGGTTTGTTAAAAGGACTCACTGAAAACTCACTGAAAGCTGCTCAAGACTCACTGACAACTGTTAAATTCACAGTTACAGTTTATTACGATGAAAGAACACAGATTAAAATTAACAAGGGAAGAGACCCATAGGACAGAATTCAGGAGCGTTCTTGTTGGAGCTTCCTGTCACCCTCTCCCAATGGAGCTGTGGACAGATCTTCCAGTAGCAATGTATGACAACACACATGGATTGTTGCCAACCAGGGACGCTCACCTGAGCCTTGGAGTCTAGAGTTTTTATTGGGATTCAGTCACATAGATATGATTAATCACCTGCGGGGCTGACCTTAGTTTCCAGCTCCTGCAGAGGTCAAGCTGATGCCACATGACCCAGAGCCCTCTATAAATCACATTGTTAGCATAGACTATCTGGCATGGCCCATGGCCCCCAAATAAACAGACACTCTTATCAGGCAGGACATTTTAAGGGCTTAGTGATTACCTCCCAGGAGCCAGGAGCAAAGGCTAGCTCTCTCTTTGAGCAGGGTTAATTCTTTACCACATACTATATCACTCAGTCATTTGAGCTCATTCCTATAATGTACCAAAATTTACTTAGTAACTTGTCATTAAAAATGTTTTAAAAGCTCAGCTGACATTTCAATTAATATTTTTGAAAGTAAAGAGTTGAAAACCAACAGACTTGTTTCCCATTCGTTAGAGCCCACTTCGACACCAGTATTTAGAAATGTCTCTTTGTTGCCCCAGAGGTTTTTACACCCTGGGACAATGTATACTATAGTTAGGTTACATATGCGTAAAAGGTGTGCCTTTTGTAAAGTGGTAGAAGGGCAGTTATAACAGGGAAAATGAGAAAGGAAGATAAGTGTTTTGCTTCCACTTGAGTGGTTCTCTGGCAAATCACTTTTTTCAAAGGGGATGCCAGTAAGTTGGTAGTTGTAGAAATTAATTCCCTTAAAACGACCATGTTGGCTGGGCGTGGTGGCTCACACCTGTAACCCCAGCACTTTGGGAGGCTGAGGCAGGTGGATCACATAAGGTCTAGAGTTCAAGACTAGCCTGGCCAAGATGGTGAAACCCCATCTCTACTAAAAAAATACAAACATTAGCTGGGCATGGTGATGTGCACCTATAATCCAGCTACTGGGGAGGCTGAGGCAGGAGAATCTCTTGAACCCAGGAGGGGGAGGTTGCAGTGAGCTGCAATCATACCACTGCACTCCAGCCTGGGCAATAGAGCAAGACTGTGTCTCAAATTTAAAAAAACAAAAAACAAAAAAACGCACCGTGTATATACCTTTGGCAAAGCCTTCCTGTAACCCCAGGGATACTTGACCCTAATTTAAAGACTACGGACATATGACATGGCTAATCAACTAGCAAAAAGTTATCACTCACCTTAATGAATAGTTAACTTAAACATTGAAAACCTCCTGTATCCACAAGGTTATGTTAAATACTGGAGGTAGTGGTGTTATAGATATTTTTTAAGTTGGGTTTTTTTTTTTTTTTTTTTTGAGACAGTCTCGCTCTGTTGCCCCAGGCTGGAGTGCAGTGGCACAATCTCAGCTCACTGCAACCTCTGCCTCTTGGGTTCAAGCAGTTCCTGGCCTCAGCCTCCCACGTAGCTGGGACTACAGGCACACGCTGCCACGCCCAGCTAATTTTTATATTTTTAGTAGAGACAGGGTTTCATCATCTTGGCCAGGCTGGTCTTGAACTCCTAGACCTCATGATCTACCCTCCTCGGCCTCCCAAAGTGCTGGGATTACAGGCGTGAGCCACCAAGCCTGGCTTCTTTAAGAATTTTTTAAAAACACATATGTATGAGTCACAATCTCTCTGCCCGAGCACCTATAGTCTCATTGGAGAATTTAGATAAGAAACATACCACAAAAAGATTAATAACCACACAAGGCAGTAAATGATCATCACAGCTAGTGGTGGGAAGGAGGTGTATAAAGAACTATTACTTCTAGGTGTATAAAGAAAGGTATGATAAGCATGGTTACCTTTCAGTTAGGCCTTGATTCATCTGGATTTCAGGTAGCTGGCGAAGGGGTGAGGGAGGGCATTACAAGCACAGTAGGAGCAGCGGCAATAAAAAAGTTAAAAGTGGCGTCGTGTTGGGATAGTCTTCTCTACAAATCCTCTGTTACTTACTTAACTATATTATCTCAGGCAAGTTACTTAATTTATTTGAGCTTTGGATTGCTTATCTGTAAAACGGGGTCAACACCACCCTTGTAGAATTCTTTTTTGAGTATTAAATTAGATGATATCTAGAATCCAAGTGTCCCAAAGTTTTTTGGCCTTTCGGGGCTATCTTTTCCATTGATAGCCAGGTAAGAATACCTGAATTGCTGTCCATACTATATGACTATAGGCACTCCAGATCCTTTCTCTCAACTTTGAAGACCCCTATTCGAAGTGCTTTACATTCTCCTGGCTGTTGCTTATCACCTGTTGCTCCAAGGTATTATTCCAGGTTACTCCCAGGATTCTAAGACTGCTGTCTTCCATTAAAATGATGATGTTTTGATGGTGTAGCTTCAGTAGGGGGCATTGTGAAAGAAAACTGTACTCCCCTCAATTCAGTATCTCTTTCCAAGGTTCATCCTTTAACCTCTACTATATAGAGACCACATTGCAATCAAAGCTTTACTAATGCCTGGCAGTTAAACAAGGGTCATTACAACACCAAACAGGAAATAACACAATGTATCAAGCTTGGCCGTTTCTAAAATTCATCAGCTCTGCCCTGTAGCGGGGATCTCTTACGGGCTTTCAATCCACTTTACCCTCTACTCTCCACCTGTTGCACCTATTTCCTCTAAGACCAAAAGCCCTTCTCTCAGGCTGTCCTCCCTGAGTCCCAAGACTCCTAATATCTATCCCTGCCTGCCCTCAAAAGAGGCAAAATATTAGGAAATTAAGAAATTAGAAAAAATTATAAATCTCCGAATCCAGAGAAGACAAGCCTTTTTATTTCATTAAACAGATTTTAGCTCCTACTGGCTTCCCCTTCTCTCCTCTGGGGGAGGCTCTGGTTTGTATAACCAAGTGGTCCATTAGCATTTCCACAATAAAAGGGCTTAAGATGCAGATGCCAAAAAAACTGATAAAATGTTAGCCTTTTTGGTTTTCCCTACATATATGTAAAGGACTTACCACAATATCCAACAACAAGATGTGCTGAATGATTTTTTTTCTTTTTTAAAGTAAAAAAGAGACACTGTCAGATCTGTTTTAGATGGTTACCCTGTGATTGGGAAAATGGACTAGATAAGGAGAGACCAAAAGCAGGGGAGCAATTAGAGAACCTTTGCCACAGTCCAGCAATCATGAAGATTTGAGCTTGCAGCTCCTTTTGTGGGTTCCCTACAATCTATGATGTAGCATTGGTTTTTTAAAACTTTTTATTAAGGTGTAGTACATACATCATAAGCTGTAAATGTACAGCTTATTGTGTTTTCAGTGAATATGAAATATATTTTTCAACGTATCTACAAGGTTGAATTATTTCCCTTTTTTTTCTCTCTCCAGATAATTTTTATGGTGGGACGAGGATACCTATCTCCAGATCTCAGTAAGGTACGGAGTAACTGTCCAAAAGCCATGAAGAGATTAATGGCAGAGTGCCTCAAAAAGAAAAGAGATGAAAGACCACTCTTTCCCCAAGTAAGAAAAAGCTTCATGCTATCCAAAAGAACAGACTAACATTCATAGACAGATTTCTGAGCACTTTTTTGGACACACAGTCTGTATTTCGTGAGTTTGGATTCTATGTGCAGACTCCAGACAAGTAAACATATTAAGATGGTTTCATGAGGGTTGAGCAGTGGTACACCTAAAAATTTCGGGTCCCAATACAAAATATTCAGAAAGACTCTGCATTTGTCCATCAGTTCTCAGACTTCTCGGTCTTTGAATTCTTTTACATGTTTAAAAATTATCGAAGACCACCCCCGCCCCCGCAAAGAGCTTTTGTTTATGTAAGTTTTAATTACCTTACTACAAATTAAAACTATGTTTTTAAAAATTTATGAATTAAACATAATAAACCAATATCTTAAATAATATTTAGGAAAAAACAGTTCTATTATCTAAGAGAAAAAAATTAGTGAGGAGTTGCATTGTTTTACTTTTTTTGCAAATCCCTTTGCAAAAAGAAGACAGCTGGATTCTCAGCTTTTGCACTCACATTACAATATCTCACATCATGTCATCCATAAAAACTCTACTTAACGCTTGTAAAACAATGGCAGTAAAAAAGGCAAATGATATCTTATTGTTATTACAAAAATAGTTTTGACCTCATGGATCCCCTGGTAGTCCACAGACCACATTTTGTGAACCACTGCTTTATTTCTTCTTGGTGGTAAACAGATTCAAGCTTTCCTTTAATACTAGGTCTTTTTGAGGGGCATTTCTGCCTGGTGCAGAAAAAAGAAAAGGCAGTAAGACAGTTGTCAGCTCAGCCTGCCTTCACCTAATTCTTGATAACTCATTGTTTTTTTTTTTTTTTTTCATGTTGGATAAAGCCTTAAGTTAATAAGTCTTAGAAAGAACTGTAACTAAGGCCAGGCGTGGTGACTCATGCCCGTAATCCCAACATTTTGGGAGGCCAAGGCAGGCAGATCACTTGAGGTCAGGAGTTCGAGACCAGCCTGGCCAACATGGCAAAACCTCGTCTCTACTAAAAATACAAAAATTAGCTGGGGATGGTGGCAGGAGCCTGTAATCCCAGCCACTCAGGAGGCTGAGGCATGAGAGTCACCTGAACCCAGGAGGTGGAGATTGCAGTGAGCTGAGGTGACGCCACTGCACTCCAGTCAGGGTGACAGAATGAGACTGTCTCAAAAAAAAAAAAAAAAAAATCTAAATACCTCAACTAGCTTACAGAGTTTAGCTGTAGTAGATATTGTAATATAAATGCAATGTTTTCTGATACTTAGGGAGCTCCTGATAACACTGGATAAATATGCCTTCATGAATCAGTACAGTTTCAAGTGGGAAGTGCTGTTTCCCATAGTAACCCTGCTACCCTAATTACTGGAGTGTTCATTTATGAACTCTTAGGCCTTCGAATGCCCAATCCTAGCTGGGTAACTCAGACAGAAGTCACTGTTACTGGAATGAGATTCACTCATCCTTTATTTTTAAATCTAAAAAACATTCTTCTCTAAAGAATGAAAGAAGGTAAAATTGATGGTTTTTAACAAGTCTCTCAGGGTGTTGCCTAAGAAAAGAAAGGGAAAGCTAAGTGGTTCGGTGGGTAGATATAAGTTTCATTTTTCAGGGTTCAAAGTTACTGTTCCTTTGAGGAAGAGTTTTTATTTTTTTATTTGTTTCTCTAAGTCAGGAAACCTCTGAGTTGAGACTGTCCTGGTGAGAGACCAGTGCTGCTGACCAGCTTCAGCATGACCCTCTCCCATGTTCCCTTTTCACATCATGGTGCTCGGGTTTCTTACTTAGCATGGTTGATTGACATTAATAATGCAAAGTACATCCTTAGGCCTACTTTTAAAATGATATTAAAGGGGGCAAAATGCTTAGCTCATACTTCTAAATATAACATTTCATTAATTACATGGTTTCAGAAACTGAAGTACATATGTGAACTTTCCAGATTATTGGAGGCTGTCCCTTTTAAGTGTTATTTTAAAATTTTTGTTACAGGATATCTTTTCACACCCTATTGTTGTGTGCCACATAAATTTTAGATGGCTAAAGATCTATATATTTTTAAAAATATAAAATATGAAATCATTTTTATAGTTTTGAGGTAGGAAAGCCTTCCTTAATAGACAAAATTCAGAAGGAAAAAATTAGCAGATGTGAGTACATTAAAAATGTTTAAACTTCTATATAGAAAAATAACATTGAAAGATAAAGAGAATAATTGTAGCATATATAACAAAAAGTAAATGTTTATAATATACAAAGGATTCCTTCAAATCAGTAAGTAAAAAACAATAGAAAATGGGCAAAGGGAATATGAACAGGTGATTCACATAATAAATACAAATGGTGAATGAATTTAGGGAAAGGTGTAAAGATGTCCATGGCGGTCAGTAAAATGCAAAGACACACAACAGTGAAATATATTTTAATTTTGCCTCTCAGGTTGGTAATATCCAGCACTGGGAACAATGTTGGGAAGTGAGGAGAAGAGCATTCTTTCTAAAATTTTAAAGGTTTGGTGGGAGGCACCATTTTAAGAACTTGGTAGAATCCATAAATTCAAAGTACTTCTAAAAATCTGTGCTATGTAACCTATTTCATAAGTATTCAGATCTATATAAGAATGTTTACTGCAATAAGAAAAAGACATTAAGATTTAGTTTTGTATTGATGACATAGATATTGGTGAGAGAAAAAGAAAACAAGACAGAAAACAAAATGTAGTATGATACTCTTTTTTTTTTTTTTTTTTTAAATAGGCAGAGCCTGTTCTGTTGCCCAGGCTGGAGTGCAGTAATATGATCATAGCCCACTGCAGCCTCAAACTCCTGGGCTCAAGCGATCCTCTCACCTCAGCCTCCTAAGTAGCTGGGACTGCAAGTGCCCATCACCACCCCCCCTAATTTCTTGTGGTGGTGGTGGTGGTGGTGGTGGTGGTGGTGCTGGTTGTAGAGATAGACTCTGACTATGTTGCCCAGGCTGGTCTTGAACTCCTGGACTCAAGTGATCCTCTGGCCTCAGCCTCCCAAAGTGCTGGGATTACAGGCATGAGCCCCAGTGCCCAGGCTGATAACCACTTTAAAAGGTTGTACAGAGGCCAGGCGCGGTGGCTCACACCTGTAATCCCCGCACATTGGGAGGCCAAAGCAGGCGGATCACTTGAGGTTGGGAGTTCGAGACTAGCCTGACCAACATGGAGAAACCCTGACAAAATTAGCCAGGCATGGTGGCACATGCCTGTAATCCCAGCTACTCAGGAGGCTGGGGTAGGGAAATCGTTTGAACCCAGAAGGTGGAGGTTTTGGTGAGCCGAGATTGTGCCATTGCACTCCAGCCTGGGCAACGAGAGTGAAATTCTGTCTCAAAAAAAAAAAAAAATGTTGTACAGGTGGGCTCTGTTTTCATAGATGTATTTTTATACATAAAAAAGGTACTGAAGAGGCCAGGCGCAGTGACTCACACCTGTAATCCCAGCACTTTGGGAGGCCAAGGTGGGTGGATCACTTGAGGTCAGGAGTTCGAGACCAGCCTGGGCAACATGGTGAAACCTGTCTCTACTAAAAATACAAAATTAGCCGGGCTTGGTGGCACATGCCTGTGATCCCAGCTACTCGGGAGGCTGAGACAGGAGAATCACTTAAACCTGGGAGGCAGAGGTTGTGGTGAGCTGAGATTGTGCCACTGCACTCCAGCCTGGACAATAGAGTGAGACTCAGTCTCAAAAAAAAAAAAAAAAAAAAAAAAGATAGAGAAGAAAGTATAGACTCCAACAGTAGTTATCCCTGGAGAGCAGGATTTGAGAGCCTTATACTCTTTATACATTTCTATAGTATTTTAATTCTTATTTGCATGTTATACTTGGAATTTAAAATTTTTTGTAACTGCTTCTTTTTCTTATATTAATCATCATAAAGATTACTTTTTTAAAAATACAAGTTTAACTTTTGAAAACAATTTTCAGCCAGGTGTGATGGCTGGTGTCTGTAATCCCAGCCCTTTGGGAGGCTGAGGCAGGCAGATCACCTGAGGTCAGGAGTTTGAGACCAGCCTGGCCAACTTGGTGAAACCCTGTCTCTACCAGAAATACAAAAATGTAGCTGGGTATGGTGGTGGGCACCTGTAATCCCAGCTACTCGGGAGGCGGAGGCAGGAGAATCGCTTGAACCCAGGAGGCAGAGGTTGCAGTGAGCTGAGATTGTGCCACTGCACTGTAGCCTGGGCAACAAGAGTGAG
Organism: Mandrillus leucophaeus; assembly: GCF_000951045.1. NCBI lineage: Eukaryota > Metazoa > Chordata > Mammalia > Primates > Cercopithecidae > Mandrillus > Mandrillus leucophaeus. The sequence goes on from NW_012105253.1 coordinate 1,387,220, forward strand.
ACTCCCTCTCAAAAAAAAAGAAAAAAAAATTGATATCTCAAGGCAATAACAAAAGTAATAATAATAGCTGCTAAAGTTTTACTGAGTGCTTATTATAGGCCAGACATTATGCCAAGCCTTTTAAACACATATTTTGTGATTATGAACATGCATTATCATGCTGTATGCCTTCAAGGATTATAACCTGTTTCTTTGTACCTTAAAATTGTGAATTTCTGCATTTTATGTATTGGGGTCTATTTGTCGAGTTCTCCTCTCTTTGCTCTTGGGTTGTCACCTGTCATTTCTCATGTGCTACTAGCACTCTGGGTCCATGGGGTTCTGCTTTTCATTAGGTGTATGTAAAACATTTCCCATCGCTAGGTTCCTTTAAAGGGCAAGTAGCTGTGATAGTTCTGTTAGGAGACAGTCATATAGTGCTTTACTTATTTATACTCCATCTTCTTCCCAACAGAGACTTGTGGTCTATAACAAAAGTGTAAAATTGGTTTTAAATTTCTATTATTTACTGTTTCAAGACTAACAAATGATCTAAAATATTTTTTAAAAAGCTGACTAAGAGTTATTCTCCCCATTTAATATACAGGGATAGTTTCTTCTTAAGAAAAAATACCAGTTCTTTACAAATATTTTCCCAAGCATTTATGACAATACTGAAAACAATGTAAGATTTCAGGTGCTTTCTTGTAAAGTGTGATGGGACTCTTAAGATTTGTACCACACAGATTTTCATTCTTCTTTCTGTTTTTTCTTTTTCTTTTTTTCTTTCTTTTTTTTTTTCTTTTTTCTTTTTTTTTTTTTTTTTTTTTTTTTTTTTTTTTTTTTTGTAGATTCTCGCCTCTATTGAGCTGCTGGCCCGCTCATTGCCAAAAATTCACCGCAGTGCATCAGAACCCTCCTTGAATCGGGCTGGTTTCCAAACAGAGGATTTTAGTCTATATGCTTGTGCTTCTCCAAAAACACCCATCCAGGCAGGGGGATATGGTGCGTTTCCTGTCCACTGAAATAAATGAATGAGAGAGTTCAGGAGAGTAGCAACAAAAGGAAAATAAATGAACATATGTTTGCTTATATGTTAAATTGAATAAAACATTCTTTTTTTTTTAAGGTGAACCAAAGAACACTTGTGTGGTTAAAGACTAGATATAATTTTTCCCCAAACTAAAATTTATACTTAACATTGGATTTTTAACATCCAAGGGTTAAAATATATAGACATTGCTAAAAATTGGCAGAGCCTCTTCTAGAGGCTTTACTTTCTGTTCTGGGTTTGTTTCGTTCACTTGGTTATTTTAAGTATTAAACTTCAGTTTCTCATGCAACTTTTGTTACCAGCTATCACATGTCCACTAGGGACTCCAGAAGAAGACCCTGCCAGTGCCTGTGTTTGCAGGTGAGAAGTTGGCAGTCGGTTAGCCTAGGTTAGATAAGGCAAACTGAGCAGATCGTAATTTAGGAAGTCAGTAGAATTTAATAATTATTATTATTAATACTTTTTCTATAACTGTTTCTTTTTATAACAATTTGGAAAATGTGGATGTCCTTTATTTCCTTGAAGCAATAAACTAAGTTTCTTTTTATAAATTTTGAGTGCAGGTGACCAAAAATATTGCTAAGGAGTGGCATGTTTGACATGAGTAAAATGTCTTAACTTTGGATTTTTAGCAGGAAAATGTTATAAATTGGAGTTTCTTTTAAATAGCTTTTTTTAAAAATACATTAAGGATGTCTTGCTCACGTAGAAGTCAAATTTCATTGCAAATGTATTGCTCCCTTCATACCCAATCCCTCCCCTACAAAAAATCTTCACAGAATTCTGTGAGAACTTTTAGGTGTGTTTTTCTTTGAGATACCTATCTGGTTGCCAAACACCAGGTAATAGATTTTTTAAGTTGTTATTAAATTATTCTTACCTCTCATGATGCGTATTTTAGCAATCACTTTATCATTGTGTCTCATGTTCTGTCCTCCTTATATTCTTTGCCCAGCAAGATTCTACTTATGATGAATGAATGCTCTTCTCCTTTTTGCATTTCATGGTATGAAGTATTTGTTAGGGTTCTTTAATACTTCTAGATTGTTGTGTAGAAAATGACTGTAATGTGGTGGTCAGTGTATTCTTACTGTGATTCAGAGGGAATCCTTTGTAGAAAGCAACAGCACGTGGTCCTGTCAAAGATTTGGCCATCTCTACTTACTGTCAGCCTCTTAACTATATCTTCACTTACTCAATTTGGTTTTGTCATGATTTTTAAATGTAGTTCAAGGTCCTTCCAGTAAACAGACATCTGTATGAATGCCTCCTTGAAGTCAGTAAAGAAGTAAATTGAGAAGACTTTAAATTAATGATAATTTAGTTTTTAAGTGCCCATAAATAAATTTTTGAAACATTTTCTTTGTTTGAATAGTTAGATGTCACCCAGGAAACCACTCAATAATAATTATAGCAAACCTTTAGCCCCTCATTTGGGTAGCTTAAGATAAGTAATGCCATTATGATTTCAGAATTGATTCATGACTTTAAGAAAATGAAAAGAAACATTTCTCATATTTAAAAAAAATGATACTAAGGAATAAAGAAATGTAACTATTGGAAAATATCTAAGTATCTGATTTTTAAATCCTCCAGTGGCACTAAAAATATGATTATTAGTAATTGTAAGATAGGGTTTTATTCATTCACAAATAGAAGACTACAAGCATGTAACTAACCAAGTGTTTATAAAATTGACTTTATGGAATGCTCCAAAGGTTTGGCCATTTTGAGGCACAAGGTCAAGGGATCTCTTTATTGATAGAGCTCCTTCTAGAATTTCCCAGCATACCTGCTTCACTGTTCTTCCTTTCATTCTTCACTCTCTTTTTCTTCTCGGTGCCATCCTGCCTAGGCTCCCATCGTCTGCATCTGATGCCTTTCCTTTCTTTCTTTACTGGTCTCCTTTGCAATGGGGCATGGCTAAGCTCTGTAGAACCACTCAGAAACTCATTTTTCCATTCTGTAGCCAGTAAAACATGCCTCCAAAGTAACACAGAGTAATTCTACTCTGTCTTTTAAATTAGGTTCACCAGAAATGTTAGTGAAAGGACATTAAAAATGTGACAGGTGACATATTTAGCTAATACAGATATGGAGAAATAGGAAGCAGTAGAATTAAATGTTTCCCTTTCAGGTTTAATTGTATTTGTTCTTGGGTTTTGTTTTATACTGAGTTTTAAATATATTCTCCAAATAAAAACATTATTTTTTCTAACCATATGTAGAGTTAATCTCTTTGACTAAGTAGTTGAAACAAAAGAACATTTGTTCTTTTGTGACTGCTTTTTTCCTAAAACCTGAGCCCTCATATTTTTTTTTAATTAAAGTTGATTTCCTTCTTCAGTAAGGAAACCTTTTTACAAAATTTGTTTTACCTTTTACAAGTTTTACTAATCAGTAATAGGGAAAAAGATTTGTCTTCTTGATTTTAAGTAGTTTCAGGATCACAGGATGTAATCAAATGCTTCCTGTGTAATCAAATGCTTCCTGTGAATAAATACATTTATTTATTTTCAGGCATTATACTAGCCATTTAATCTTTTTTATTTATTTTCTTCCTGCCCCTTGGATGGCATATATTAGCCATTTAGATACTAAACTGTAATAGTTAAGCCAATAGTTAAAATTGTCCTCTCTAAAACATTGGCTATTTAATATACCAGCTTAAATGACCTTTCTCGCAAGTGAGTCACTCTTAGTTTAAGAACATTATGTGCCTTTTTAGAAAATACTATGAAATGGTGCTTCATGACAGAAACATTTTACCAGTTATAGTCTTATTTGACTGAAAATTTTTGAGCATTTCTGTAGAACTTTTTACTTTACTAAATATTTCATCTTTCCTGTGACTGTTTTCTCAAAGAATTTAAAAGACCCAATGTGTCTATGCCAGAATGTTTCCCATCCTTTTGAAACTGCCTGGGCCAGGCGTGGTGGCTCATGCTGCAATCCCAGCACTTTTGGAGGCCAAGGTGGGCAGATCGCATGAGCCCAGGAGTTTGAAACAGCCTGGACAACATGGCAAAACCCTATCTCTACAAAAAAATTTAAAAATTAGCCAAGCATAGTGGTGCACAACTGTAGCCCCAGCCACTTGGGAGGCTGACGTAGGAGGATCGCTTGAACTTGGGAGGCGGAGGCTGCTGTGAGCCTTCATCATGCCACTGCACTCCAGCCTAGGCAACAAAGCAAAACCCTGTCTCAAAAAAAGAAAAGAAAAAAAGAAACTGCTTGAAAGTCATGACAAAGAGTGTCAGGAGGGGATTTACTCTGGCTGCAGTTGACTTTCTCCTTAAATGTCAAGTAGTGATTAATTTGGGTAAGAAGTAACCTGTTACATTTTTTATAACATACTTTAAGGAATTTATCAAATTCTGTGTATAATGCCCATTAAAATGTACTCCATTCTGGAATAAAGGGTAATGAGTAATATTTTTAAACTAGTTAATAAAGTCCTTAGCTTTCACATAAACCATGACATTTGAGGTGTCTAAAATCACAGGGTCTTTTTTTTTTTTTTTTCAGTCTTCCCATTGTTCTCTGCTGTATTCCTAAATAAAGTTAAATTGAAAATGCATGGCTGGTTGTGGTGCCTCACACCTGTAATCCCAGCACTTTGGGAGGCTGAGGCAGGTAGATCACTTGAGGCCAGTTCGAGACCAGCCTGGCCAACATGGTGAAACCCCATCTCTACTAAAAATACAAAAAGCTGGGCGCGGTGGTGTGCACCTGTAATCTAGCTGCTTGGGAGGCTAAAGCACAAGAATTGCTTGAACCCAGGAGGCGGAGGTTGCAGTGAGCCAAGACTGCACCACTGCACTCCAGCCTGGGTAATAGAGCAAGACTCTCTTAAAAAAAGAAATTGAAAATGCAGCTTAAGTTATCCTCAGCCTGAAAGAAGGGGAAAGAAAATGCTTCAGTTTGGCCTCAAATTGATTTTTTTTATTAATTAATATACCAAGATTTTTTTAAGACACAGAGTATCGAAGTATTTCACTTCAAATAACTTCACACAAGCAGAGTTGGCTCTTCAAATAAAATCGGGTAGGAAGTAGAATAGTAGAGATTTCCAGATCGGCAAGAAGGAATCATTAAGAAAAGATACTTTTTCTGAAAGCAGATTCATCACCTGTTACTGCCATGTTTTCCTTAAATTCTCCATGATTTTAGGGACATTTTAAGAGTCTTATTTTATTGATTCCTAAACTATGGATTCTTTTCTTTTTTTCCCCTCAATCCCAAGTGTGACTATAAAAAGGACTGCATTCTGTTGGAAGCACTAGACTTTCGATAGAGTGATAGTGTTTACTTTGTTCTTTGTGTGGTTGTTTGGTTTTAATTTTTTTTTTGGAGACAGAGTCTCACTCTGTCATTCAGTCTGGAGTGTAGTGGTGCAGTACCACCACGCCCTGGTAATTTTTGTTTTTGTTTTTGAGACAGAGTCTCATTCTATTGCCCAGATTGGAGTGCAGTGGTGTGATCTCAGCTAACTGCAGCCTCTGCCTCCCGGGTTCAAGTGATTCTCCTGCCTCAGCCTCCTGAGTAGCTGTAATTACAGGTATGTGGCACCACACCTGACTAATTTTTTTTTTTTTTTTCCCAGTAGAAACAGAGTTTCACCATGTTGGCCAGGCTGGTCTTGAAGTCCTGGGCTCAGGTGATCCTCCCACCTCGGCCTCCCAAAGTGCTGAGATTACAGGCATGAGCCACCTTGCCGGCCTGGTTTTTATTTTTAAGACTAATATTTAAGTTTGTGGAGCATGACACTTCAACAAAATGAAATTTCTAATTATTATAATGAATAGGAAACATTATCTGAAGTTGTGTGTGTGTGTGTGTGTGTGTTTTGTTTTGTTTTCGAGACAGGGTTTTGTTTCTCAGGCTGGAGTGCAGTAGTACAATCCTGGCTCACTGCAGCCTCAACCTGCTGGTCTCAAGTGATCCTGCCACTTCAGCCTCCTAGGTAGCTGGGACTACATGCATTTGCCACCACATCCAACTAATTTTTTTTTTAATTTTTATTTATTTAGTTATTTATTTTTTGTAGAGACAGGGTCTCACTATGTTGCCCTACCTGGTCTCAAAGTCCTGGGCTCAAGCAGTCCTCCTGCCTTGGCCTCCTGAAGTGCTGGGATTACAGGCGTGAACCACCATGCCCAACCTTAGCTGAAGATTTTTTTAAGTATTTTTTAATGTGGTATATTAAGATTTGGCTTAGATATTATCATTTTCTGATTTTTTTTAATAGATTAATTCTAGGCATTTTTATAAAGATTTCTTTTCTGTAAATCTTATGTTTACATTGACCTTAATGAGATTTGGATTCGGCTAGATACATGATTACTCATAAGAATGTTGCAAGTCACTTTAAAGGAACATTAAAACACTAAAAATAGCAGCCTTAAAATTATAAGTACTCAAACTGTAAGCAACAATAGTAAGAATGTTTGTATATTTCTGGAGTGTGTTACCATAATAGCCTCCTATGATTATACCCCAAATGTTTTACTCTAAGGTCTTCGTAATTTAATTTAGCCTTTAAAAAAAAAAAAAAAAAATCAGTGCCAGATTCCCCAAACCTTTTAACTTTAAATATAAGGCAATAATTCTTTTACCCTTTCTTGATCTTTGGACTCACAATACCTTAGTTAATTGCTTGTTAAAAGGAATCCATGCATAGAAAGAGGTAGTATGACTATCTACAGTTCATTAGTAGTGGTATTCAGATTGGGAAACAAAGTGTTAATTGTTGAAACTTGTTTAGGGACTGCTGGGTCTTGGAGTCAGCACCTGGGTTTGCATTCCATCTCTGCAATTTTTTGCATATGATCTCAGGCAAGTTACTTGACCACTCTAAACCCTGGCTTCCTCATCTATATAATATAGATGATAGCATCCGCCTCACAGTGTTATTATGAGGATTGGATGCAGATGTGTACAAAGTGTTCAGTGAGGCATCAGGCACTCAGTCAGTCACTAGTACCATCAGCTTACAAAGCTGAGGATTCTGTCATCCAGTCTTTAGCAATCTGTTGTTTGTTGGGATGTGCCAACGTTATCTAGCAACCAGTTGGAATCTGATAGCAATCAGAAATTAGACAGGTTATTCCTGGATTACTTAAACGGTATATTCATATAAGTGATTGCTTGGATCCTCACCAGAAGCTGCTATTGAAAAATAGTGGTATGGCTGGCCAGGCGCGCTGGCTCACACTTGTAATCCCAGCACTGTGGGAGGCCGAGGCGGGCGGATCACGAGGTCGGGAGATCGAGACCATCCTGGCTAACACGGTGAAACCCCGTCTCTACTAAAAATACAAAAAAATTAGCCGGGCGTGGTGGCGGGCACCTGTAGTCCCAGCTGCTGGGGAAGCTGAGGCAGGAGAATGGCGTGAACCCGGGAGGCGGAGCTTGCAGTGAGCCGAGATCACACCACTGCACTCCAGCCTGGGAGATAGAGTGAGACTCCGTCTAAAAAAAAAAAAAAGACAAGAAAAATAGTGGTATGGCTGACTGAATTTTGATAATTGTCAGTTATTAACTCATCCCCAGAAATTATCTATAGTATGTATAACAGGAACTGGCCTTTAGTTACAAGTAGAAACTGTGGACAAAATGGTCGATGAAAAATAATGGCGGCCGGGTGCAGTAACTCACACCTGTAATCCCAACACTTAGGGAGGCCAAGGCAGGCAGATTACCTGGAGTTTGAGACCCAGTCAGGAGTTTGATACCCAGCCTGGCCAACATGGTGAAACCCCATCTCTACTAAAAATACAAAAATTAGCCAGGCCTGGTGGCGGGTGCCTATAATCCCAGCTACTTGGGAGGCTGAGGCAGGAGAATCACTTGAACCCAGGAGGCAAAGGTTGCAGTGAGCCGAGATCGCACCATTGCACTCCAGCCTGGGCAACAAAAGCAAAACTCCATCTCAAAAAAAAAAAAAAAAAAAGAAAAGAGAAAAATAATGGCATGAAGCCCCCAAATTCATTAAGCTATAGGAGCATGATATCACAAGGGTACTTTGTGGTTTAAAGAATCCCTTATGCTGATAATTATGTTCGGTGACATGTGCCTATATTTAATTTTTTGTTAGTTTGAAGGTGAAATTAAATAGAAAATGGGAGGTCTGGATTTTCTCTCTCTGTCAAACGTTTGATGTGAACAAATCATTTGACCTCTTAATTGTATCTTTCGCAAAATGAGGATAACTACTGCCTCTCTTTTCCTAATAGTGGTATTATAATAATATGATAGGTGAAAATGAGTTGATAATTCAGGGGTGGAAGTATTCTACAAATTAACATTACTACTTTACATTCAGTTTCTGAGAAATTTTGTTCATTGGAACTGCTTTCAGCTTGATCAGAACCATGATACATAAAACCCAACTGGGAAACTCTCTGCAGACTTGCTGTTTAATTGATACAGCTGAACCATGTTCTTCATACTATATATGTTGTGTTCTTCCATGGGTTTCAGCCATTTTAGCTTTTAAATTGGCAATGCTGTTGCTAGACTTGAAATATATAACTAGTCACTTTTCAATGAAGCTCAAATGAGGCTTTTTCTGTGTCTCTAGGTTATTTGAGATGACTTTTTTAAAATTAGCTCTTGTCCTCCCTCTACAGGAGAATTTGCAGCCTTCAAGTAGCCACCATCATGGCAGCATCTGCTCTTATTTCTTAAGTCTTGTGTTCGTACAATTTATTAACATCAAAACACAGTTCTGTTCCTCAAATCTTTTTTTAAAGATACAAAATTTCCAATGCATAAGCTGATGTGGAACAGAATGGAATTTCCCATCCAACAAAAGAGGAAAGAATGTTTTAGGAACCAGAATTCTCTGCTGCCAATGTTTCTTCAACAAAAATACCACGCGCATACAAGTCTGCCCAGTCCCGGGAAGAAAGAGGAGAGACCCTGAATTCTGACCTTTTGATGGTCAGGCATGATGGAAAGAAACTGCTGCTACAGCTTGGGAGATTTGCTATGGAAAGTCTGCCAGTCAACTTTGCCCTTCTAACCACCAGATCAATTTGTGGCTGATCATCTGATGGGGCAGTTTCAATCACCAAGCATCGTTCTCTTTCCTGTTCTGGAATTTTGTTGTGGAGTTCTTTCTCCTAGTGACCACCAGTTAATTTCTGAGGGATGGAACAAAAATGCAGCTTGCCCTTTCTGTGTGGTGTGTGTTCAGGCCTTGACAAATTTTATCGAAAGGAAACTACTTTATTTAAATGGAGGCTGAGCAGTGAGGAGTCGATGCGTCTTGGTATGGAGGAAAAGGGCATGCTGCATCTTCTTCCTGACCTCCGGGGTCTCTGGCCTTTTGTTTCCTTGCTCACTGAGGTGTCTGCCTAACCAAGCAGGCTAGATAGTGCTGGCACACATTGCCTTCTTTCTCATTGGGTCCAGCAATGAAGATAAGTGTTTGGGGATTTTTTTTTTCCTCCACAATGTAGCAAATTCTCAGGAAATACCATTTATATCTTCCTCCTATGCTCTTCCAGTCACCAACTACTTATGCGGCTACTTTGTCCAGGGCACAAAATGCCATGGCAGTATCTAACTGAAACCCCACAAAACTGCTTAATAACAGTTTTGAATGTGAGAAATTTAGATAATTTAAATATAAGGTACAGGTTTTAATTTCTGAGTTTCTTTTATATTTTTATTAAAAAGAAAATAATTTTCAGATTTAATTGAATTGGAAAAAAAATACTTCCCACCAGAATTATATATCCTGAAAATTGTATTTTTGTTATATAAACAACTTTTAAGAAAGATCATTATCCTTTTCTCTACCTAAATATAAGGAATCTTAGCATAATGACAAATATTTATAATTTTTCAATTAATGGTACTTGCTGGATCCACACTAACATCTTTGCTAATAATCTCATTGTTTCTTCCAACTGATTCCTAACACTACATCCCACATCTTCTTTCTAGTCTTTTATCTAGAATATGCAACAAAATAAAAATGGTGGCGTCTCCATTCATTCTCCTCCTTCCTTTTTTCCCAAGCCTGGTCTTCAAAAGGTTGAGCAGTTTGGCAGCTGAATTCCCAGACAGAGAATAGAGCAATTTTAGGGATATTAGGACTGAGGGAGAGTGTGGAAAACCTGTCATCGGTTGTTTTTATAGAAAGAGCTGGCATTCGTTAAGAACCTAAATCTTTATCTTTGCACAAAGGGAAAATATAACCTAGTTATAGCTTCCATTGGCCTTTATTAAAGGGTAATATCAATCACAGTCATAGCAAAGCGATGTATTAATGGCAAATTAATGGAAAACTTCCCTTATCAGGAATCTAGACTCAGAATTTAGGAACGTAAATCAAATCAGATAGACCAGCCAAGCTATAGCCAAGGACTTGAAAGAAATTAAACAAGACCCAGAATAAATCAAGGAATTAGAAATTGTTACTTAAAATTTTCAGATTGTAACTCCAGTCCCTGCTCTCTGTATTTCAGCCTACTAAAAGCTCACTACCATTAGATTTTTGCTAACATACATGTATTCAGAAGAAAACCTATTGAAATGTTCATTGTCTTGTAAAAGATTGTCCTAGTAAAATGGAAAAGATCCTTAAGTTATTCATCAGTTTGAAAAGCAAATTGTTTTTAAGTTTTACATCAACAGGGCAGTGTCTTAAAAAATTCAGAAATTGCAAAGGTGAAAATAATTCACGCTGATTTGAAGAACATCTGTGCATAATTGCCTCTCTTGAAAAGCATTAGCTATTTTTTTCTTTTTAAATATATCTCTAGATGCTTTTAAATGTGGCTGTGTTCCCTTTACCAAGATTGGCTTCAAGTTTCTGCAAGTAGAGAGACCTGGGCTTGAACAAGAGGATGTGTTTCATGTCCTGCCAAGGAGGCAGAACGTGTGCAGCCTGGATCCAGGACTGCCTCCGCGGGACAGGGGCAGTACCATTAGGGAGGAAGCTTAGCATTTCAGTTTCCTAAACAACATTCAGGGTGATACACTTTTTCTTCCCTTGCATTTTAGAATAGGCTGGTATCTCATTTGAACACGGGAGCAGACTTGATCTCAAATGAAGCTGTGCCCAGGAGCCAGGCTCAGTATATTGAGATTTTTATAGAGACCTTTAAAAATAAAATATTTAAACCTCTCTTTTCTTCCTTTTTCTACAAAATAGGTTTTGTCTCTAGTTTACAAATGACATGAAAATAGGTTTTATTTGTGTTTTATCTGCTTTATTTTTTGATGCCTAGACAACAGATAGACTTACTGAGCTCCTAAAAATGAGGAAGAAGTCCTTATTTGTGAAAAGCACTTTATGAGTAATTGTATAGACAGTATGTGGCTGCATCACTGATCATCTTCTAAGGGTGTAACAGTCTGGTCTGTAAAGTGGCTGCAGTGCCTTCTGTAGTGTGTTTTATTTTTGGTAGGGAGAGGTAAAGCCTTCTGAAAAATTTGAGAGCAACTATAGAGGACTGTTTGTAACTGTGTAGTATTCCTGATGGATTTTCATCGCTAGAGTCTAGGACCTAGACTTTTGCCACTGAAATAATATTGACCAAAAAAAGTAGTTTATAAAAGGGATTTGTGAATAGAAAATTCAATGTGATTGTTTGTTGTTAATGTGCACCTTAAAAGAAGATTGTGTCTAGCTGTCACATTCTGGTTCCTGAATATCCCACCCCTGACTGTATTTGAGATCTAGTAGGGCATACTGGGGCATTCTAGAAGATAAAATCCCATACAAATGATATGTGCTATATTTATGTTGGTGTTGGAGAAGAAAGAGCAGTATAAAAAGAAATAATTCAAGACTGCAGCACTGTCAACCTGAAACTTTGTAAATATTTCCTAGCTTCTGGTTTGGTGCAGTGACAGCACTTTCATCACAGGATGTTACCTTGTATTCATCAGGCAGAGTGCGAGCTGCCGCACACCCTTCTCAGATCTCACCTGTCCCCACTGTACATCCACCTGCCAGCCGCTTGCAAACCTCATCTCTAGCTTTAGTTTGAAACCACATTGCAGGGTTCAGGTGACCTCTTCAAAAACTACCTCCTCAGAATGAGGTAATGAATAGTTATTTATTTTAAAATATGAAAAGTCAGGAGCTGTAGAACATGACGATGATTTAAGATTTTAACTTTTTTGTGTACTTGTATTTGAGCATTCTCATTTTGTCCCAAAGGGCATTATACATTTAAGCAGTAATACTGTAAAAAAAAATGTGTTGCTCAGAATATCTGAATGTTGTTGAAAGTGGTGCCAGAACCAGTTTAGGGGTACGTTTCAGAATCTTAACCTTGAGTCAGTTGCATGAAATTAAATAGCTGTGGTATCACTTCACTAACAGTGATGTAATTTTAATTTTCAGTAGGCTTGGCAAGACAGTACGTCCTCATAATGAGCTTGCTGCAGCTTTGTCACATGCACAGGCATTCAGAGAGACTGCCCAGCTGAGAGGGTAGAACGCTACTCTCTTTGCAAGATTCTCTTCTTTGTCCAAGTTGGCATTGTTAGTGCTAGAATACCAGCGCCTTGAGACTAGCTGATTCCAACCATTAGGCTATAAACACCGCAGCCAGAGATGGCAGGTTTACTGTGAGTATGAAGAGCAAATAGCTTACAGGTCATGTGTTGAAATGGTATAGGTGAGGCTCTAGAAAAATACCTTGACAATTTGCCAAATGATCTTACTGTGCCTTCATGATGCAATAAAAAAGCTAAAATTTTAGCAGAAATCAGTGATTTGTGAAGAGAGCAGCCACTCTGGTTTAACTCAGCTGTGTTAATAATTTTTAGAGTGCAATTTAGACTGCACAGGTAAATGCACTAAAGAGTTTATAGCCAAAATCACATTTAACAATGAGAAAACACACAGGTAAATTTTCAGTGAACAAAATTATTTTTTTAAAGCACATAATCCCTAGTATAGTCAGATGTATTTATCACATAGAGCAACTAGGTTGAAAATATAGTTCAGTGACATTTCTAGAGAAACTTTTTCTACTCCCATAGGCTCTTCAAAGCATGGAACTTTTATACAACAGAAATGTTGACAGAAATTTCAAGAAATTGCTGTAGTTTAGGGTTGAAGTACTGTATGATGGGCAGCAATCGTGTATTAACTTAGAAGGGGAAATTGAAATACAGGACCGAATTTGGTTTTATCAGTTTCCAGAGTACTGCTGCCAACCTAGACACTGATTTTTCAGAGTTTGAAATGTAAATTTCTTCCCAGGACTTGCTTGCACATGAAGCTGGACTGCGTTAGTCATCCTGTCCCAAAGTGCTGTCGGGGCCAGGGTGGAAGTCTCGAGGCGTCCTTTATGACTTGGCCGTTGGATGTAAAAGAAAACATATTCCATGGTGTGGTTCTTGTATCTTGTTTCATTCCTCACCATTGAAAGAGGAAGTCCATGTATTGTCTCCAGCGCATCCCTGAAATGTTGTACTGGGATGGATTACTGATGCCCATTGGTAGATGAACCCCAGAGGAGGGTTGTAGCATGTCTGCCCCAGGCAATGATTTGTGGCTTGGCCAGAGGAGAGCGAAGTCACCAGTGTATCTGTGGTCATTGTTGCTAGCTCTGGTAAAATTAAAAATATTGGTAAGATGTTTGTTTTATTAGTACACTAGACAGTAAGCTCTGTTTTGTTGTTTTCAAATAACCTATTTTCACTTTCGTTTAGGCAAAGACATTTAAATTGAAATTCAATTCTAATTTTTGTTAATTGTGGAAAGGGTAATTAACAGTTCCTATCAGGTATTTTTAAGGTAGAAAAGGACAGAAACCCAACACCTAAAATCTTAAATTAAGGTAACAGTGCTTTAAAAAAAAAAAAATGCATGGGGCAATTAGTCCCCAACTCAATGAGTGATTAAAGTACTTTTATTTAACATCCACAACTTCAACTGTTAGGTTTTATGAATTACTAAATCAGCTTTATTAAAATGTTGACGTTTATGTAGCTGTTTTGAATAATTACAGTGACTTGACCAGTTGTGTATGAGGACACAGCCAATGTAAGCCAGTGTATCCATTTTTTAGAAGTGCATTTTTTTAAAAATTCTGTAGATGGAAGTGCTCTGAAAACAACTAAAATATGTTTATTCATGTTAGTATCAAAAAATGTTTTGTACAAACCGTCTGCTTCTCCCGGCCGGCCGAGTTCATTCTCCAGCATCATGACCGCTGGTTCTCACGTACAGCACAGATGCGGGAGGGTTGGCAGAAAATTTATGAAGAGATGCCACAAAGGAAGGGTCTGTTTACAGGGGTGGGATTGGGGGTTTTGATGAAGTTGTTTAGTCCTGGTTTTGTTTTGAAAATTACTGCGTTGCATTTTTGTGTTAAGTTTTTGAACCCACGTGTGTTTTAGTGGAGTATGAGTTGGAAGTAAACAACAAAGCTCACAGAGTAGGCACAGATGTAGAGAACAGAGACCAAAATGGAGTGAGGTGGCAGTAAATCTAGGATAGGGAAAAATTAATGTGAGGGTGGGAAATAAACTGTAATTACCTGAAATCAAATGTAAGAGTGCAATAAGTATGCTTTTTATTCTAAGCTGTGAACGGTTAAGAATCATTCCTTCCTAATACATTTGTGTATGTTCCATAGCTGATTAAAACCAGCTATATCAACATATAATGCCTTTTTATTCATGTTAATGACCAACATAAGTGGCTAGCCTTTATGTCTTATTTATCTTCATGTTATGTTAGTTTACATATAGGGGTGTGTGTGTCTGTGCTGTCCCCTTCTTCCGCCTTCGTTTTAAAGTACATCCATGGGTCCTCCGTGTTTCCTTTGGCCATGCCACATAGTATAGACTCAGTTTGGCCTTCATGGTATCGCCTGATTTTTGAGGACTGTATCACAGTGATATATATTTGTGGTAATCTCATTTGTTGGTTGTACATCTGATCCTTTCCTCAACACGGCAATTGCTGCTTTTCCTAAGATAGGATCATACAGCTGATAAGGGGATTGAATTTGATCATTCATCAACATGTGTCTCTCTGAATTTTATTCAGTAGTGATTGCTCTTTGGTTTAGACCAAGAAAAAGGAAATCCCCCCTTTTCATGTATTCCTTGGTTTGAGGACGTGTCTCCTGTAAGGGAGAGGAAAGGGAGATGCTTCCTGTTTGAACTGCAGTGAATTCACGGTTCCTGTTTCACCACTCCAAACCTTATGGCAACTCACACACACATTCCTCTTTTCTGTTGCTGCCGAAGGTTCGGGTTTAGTACACTTCAGTTCCACTCAAGCAGTGAAAAGGTTCTCATGGAGTCTGGGGCGTGCCCAGTGAAAAAATGGGGACTTTTTAATTGTCCACAGACCTCTCTATACCTGCTTTGCAAAAATTACAATGGAGTAACTATTTTTAAAGCTTATTTTTCAATTCATAAAAAAAAAGACATTTATTTTCAGTCAAATGGTTGATGTCTCCCTCTTTTCCCCTATTCTCAATGTTCGCTGGAATCTTTTAGTATTTTTTAATTCTCCCCATACCCACTTCCTGATCCTTTGGTTCTCTTTCCTGCTCAGGTCCCTTCATTTGTACTTCGGAGTTTTTCTCATGTAAATTTGTATAACAGAAAATATTGTTCAGTTTGGATAGAAAGCATGGAGAATAAAAGATAGCTGAAATTCAGATTGAAGAAATTTATTTCTGTGTAAAGTTATTTAACAACTCTGTATTATATAAAAGGCAAAAAAAGTTCTATGTACTTGATGTGAATATGCGAATCCTGCTATAATAAAGATTGACTGCATGGAGAAGTCTTCATCAAGACTATTTTTCTAACACGATTACATTCAGTAACAAAAGTAGTCAGCAGTTTTAACAGTTTTTCTAGACAATGGAGAGACGGAGAAATGTACGTTTTGTTTCATACATAATGTTGGTTACTGTTTAGTGGGTAGAAGTTAAAGTAAGTTGTCAGGATTCATGCATGGTACTTTATAGATGCTATACAACTTGTAGTGGCAACAGTCTTGTCAGGTGTTGGTGATGACCCTTCAATGTTTCAGATGTTGTAACCTGATGTATCTTTAGTTCGAATGACTGCTCTCCTCCGTGTGATTCAGTTGGAGTATGTGCTCTACTTTAGTAATGTTTAAAGTTTATCTGCAGAAACTCACCTTAGAATTGTATTTTTTCAAACTTTTGACACAGCTTACATTTTCCATAGCAACACAGCACATGCACGCTAACATTTACTTGAAACTATGCACTCACGTTTTCTACTTCATTTTTTTAATGCTGGTTACCTCAGTGAGTTGATTTTGTGCATTTGATTTCATGACCCTCCCCCAAATAAAATTCACTGAAGTCTGAAAAACACCTAGAGTATCTTCAGACAAAATATATCAAATTACTGGGCAAAGTTTCCAGAAAAGAAGTAAACAGTTTTAAAACTCACCTGTGGCCAGGCAGGGTGGCTCACACCTGTAATCCCAGCAATTTGGGAGGCCGAGAGGGGTGGATCACCTGAGGTCAGGAGTCAAGACTAGCCTGACCAACATGGTGAAATGCTGTCTCTAGTAAAAAAAAATACAAAAAACTAGCGGGGTGAGGTGGCGGGCGCCTGTAGTCCCAGCTACTCGGGAGGCTGAGGCAGGAGAATGGTGTAAACCCAGGAGGCGGAGCTTGCAGTGAGCTGCGATCCGGCCACTGCACTCCAGCCTGGGCGATCAAGCGAGACTCCGTCTCAAAAAAAATAAATAAATAAATATGAAAATTAGACCAGGCACGGTGGCTCATGCCTGTAATCCCAGCACTTTGGGAGGCTGAGGCGGGTGGATAACCTGAGGTCAGGAGTTCGAGACTAGCCTGACTAACATGGAGAAACTCCGTCTCTACTAAAATACAGAATTATCTGGGCATGGTGGCGCATGCCTGTAATCCCAGCTACTCGGGAGGCTGAGGCAGGAGAATCGCTTGAACCTGGGAGCTGGAGGTTGCAGTGAGCCGAGATCACGCCATTGCACTCCAGCCTGGGCAACAGAGCAAGACTCCATCTCAAAAAAAAAAAAAAAGAGAAAAAAACCACTTCACCTGCAATCCTTATGTCTGAGAATAATATGAAGGAACAGAAAAGCCTCAAGTGGGTTTGTGCCTGAGAAATCTGGTTTCACCCCTCCTCCCAAACAATAAAATGCTATCAAGACTTAAAAGGTTAAGGCAGGAGGATTGCTTGAGCCCGGGAGTTTGAGGCAAGCCAGGGCAATATAGCAAGATGCCCACGCTAAAAACAAAAATAAATGTCAAGACTTAATTTCCTATGAACTGCAGTTTTCTCATCTGAAAACTAATTCTATAACATAAACATCGTAGAAATTCATTTTCTAAACCTTCATGCATGATTACAACAGAGTAGTTGTGGCTTTAAGAACATATTATACCATATATATGAGGTTTTCCTTAAAATTTAGCCCAGAACTATGGACACTTTGGTTATTAAAAAGTTCTATTTTAAAGAACTCTACTACACTAGCTCTTCTGAAATTTTGTTTTATCAGGGGCTGTGACGATCGGACCTACTGTCTTTTAAAAGAGTTTTATAGTTCTCTTACACTCAAAATGTTAGGGCAAAAAGTGTTCTTAAAGAACACTGAGTTGGGTTCAGTGGCTCACACCTACAATCCCAGCACTTTGGGAGGCTAAAGTGGGAGGATCACTTGAGGCCAGGAGTTCCAGACCAGCCTGGCCAAAAAAAAATTTTAATTAGCTGGGCATGGTGGCACGCACCTGTGATCCCAGCTGAGGTGGGAGAAGACTGAGCCTGGGAGGTCAAGGCTGCAGTGAGTTGTGATAGCGCCACTGCACGCCAGCCTGGGCGGCAGAGCAAGATCCTGTCTCAGAGGGAAAAAAAAAAAACTGGTCCAACTCCTCTCATATCAGTTGCTGAATATGCAGCACTGAACGATAAGACTCTGCTAGGCTTATGTAGCCAGGACCCGAGATCTGTAGCATGCATTTTATGTAGGTATATATTACATAGATACAATTTTGTATATTATATCTCGTTATAAGCCATCTCGTTACAATGGCTGTAACGAGATTTGGATAGAAATGAGTGTTGACTCCATGACAGTGAGTTCGTAGCCAGAAATGGATGTTGTGTTAGGCATGCTCCACTTGTCCCTACTGTTGTCATCACCAATCTGGGAAGACACTGCTAGTGTAAACCAAAGGCACCTGCTGAGGCAGGTCCACACACCACCTCAGGGAGCACCCATTTCCCTGACACTGCACGGTGGTGTCCTGCCATTGCTCCTGGTGAAATGGTTGCAGCAGGTGACAGGGTCAACCTCTTCTATAAAATAGTTCTAGGGGCAATTGGAACCAAGATGACTTGTGTATCTTCCTGTAACATGCATGTAACAGCTGTTCCTTCTGTAACACCTCTCGTCTCAGGCGTTATTAGACAGCTAATTGTGGTCCTTTACATTAAAGCTTCCCTAGGAAACTAACAAAGTTACAAAGGTGAGTGCTAAATTTAACACTTGACCTCCGTTGCCATTTTAGGCCATACCCTAAAACTTACTTTGAATGTACTCGTAGCTGCCCATCAGGAAGAGGAACAGATACCGTAAATGTGTTTGTTTTGCTTCGGCAAATTTTTGACAGAGGGGAGTGGTGGCACTGCCTCTGTTGGAGTATGTTTACAATCTGGCCTATCTGGAAGTTTTTCTATAAAAATCAAACTGGGATTCCAGGGTCACTACACTTAGCTTAGGTCCAATGGTCTAGAAATAACAGCTGATTCCATGTAGAGGGTATTTCATTCAGGCCAGGCCTAGTTCTAAGAGCTTTACTTAACTCATTTAACCTTTTTAATCCATTCTACAAATTAGGACATTAAGGTACAGATCAAAGTTAATTTGCCCAAACTCACAGCAAGAAAATGGTAGAGCTCCTAGTCAGATCCAGCAAGTCGGACTCCAACAGCCTGAGTTCTGGAAGCGTAAATTACGCCAGCTTTTCAAATGTCAGATTGAGACAACGCAGTAGGCTGTAAAATCAGTTAGGAGGTCTCAACTGGCCATTCTTCCTTTAGTATGTAGAATAAAATGAAAATAGTGTGCCTAACAGATACATACTGTTTTGTGAACTTTTGGGTTAATATGTGTGTACACAAGCCTATTTATACGCTAGGTAACATGAAATTAATTCTTAAACTGTGATCAAAAAGGCTGATCCCATGCTGTGTTGACTCAGATCATCTGACTCCGCCTAGAACAAGACGGCAGGATCTGAATCTCAGGTATGAGCTTGGCAAAGCACCTAACCCATCTATAGCTCAACGTCTTCACCTATAAAGTGGAAATAGTAACATGAGGATTTGATAAACTTAAGTGCTAACAACAGTGCCTGACCCATAGTAAATTTTCACTATTATTTCCTGTAACTGTATATTGCCATCAATCAAATGTACTTAAAATCCTTCTGGGACTCCTCCCACGTATCTTCCCATATGCTATACAGCAGGTGGAGGTCCGTTCCTTTGAGGCGGCTTGGAACAATTCCATGCATGGCCCACATGTGGAAAAGAAGATTCCAATATGGCCTCCTTATTCTTTAAACAGAAGAATGCTCTTTTTAGAGTTATCTTTTTAAGCCAAGCAACTGATTTCTAAGGAATGGGGCTAATGAGATTATCCTACTTGAGTTCACTGTTGTAGATTATATTCTTTCCAAAAAAAACTTTATTGATATTGGGGAGTGAGCACGTCATGAGGGGTGGGGTGGGGAGGAGTGGAAGACAAGAAAAAATGAAACCTAAAAAGTACAAAGAGATCGGATTGTTTTCAAAGTAAAGACCTTAAACATGGCTTCCTCAGCTCTGGCAGCTCACACACAGGTGAGTAAACACAAAACCGGGGAAGTGTCCCCAGCACCCCTTGCAACAGGGACAGACTGCTGAAGCTGTCAGCAGGGGAGGGTGCAACTGTTCCACTTGCTTCAGCTTTTCCTGCCACTGTGCCTGCTCTGTGACATCCAAAGAGAACCAAGGTGGGACTGGAAACCCAGCTACTAGGAAAGCGCATCATACCACACCCCAGCTTCAAAAGCCTGCCGGAGGCTGCTTGCTGCATTCAACCCAAAATCTAAACCTGTGACCCCGATCTGCTCACGAGAGCTCGTCCCATCCCCTCACCAGCTGGAGGTGCCCTGGACTTTGTTCCTTAAACACAGGAGTGACTGTGGTCCCACGAGAGACCGTGATTCCCGCTGTTCCTTACTCCCAGAACACTCTTCACCCTCGTACAACTGACGACTCCTACTTGTTCCATTTTCAGCTCAAACGCCTTCCCTGACCAGTCAGAAGTTCAAGTTGCCTTCTTCACCCATCTCTAGCACCTCACCCAGTGCCATTTCCTCCACAGCACTTAGTAAATCTCACTTGGTTAGTGACTATCCATCTACCCTTTCTAAAATCTTAACTTCTCTGAGAACAGAACCTTTTCTTCTTTAGTGCCAGATTCTCAATGCCTGGGTAGTCAAAAACCTCAACTGTAAAAAAGGGAGTCCACGCATGGTGGCTCACACCTGTAATCTCAGCACTTTGGGAAGCCAAGGCAGGAAGATCACTTGAGGCCTCGAGTTCAAGCAACATAGACTCTCTGTCAACACACACACACATTAGCCACGTGTGGTGGCACACACTTGTAGTCCCAGCTACTGGGGAAGCTGAGGCAGATCACTTGGGCCCAGAGGTCTGAGGCTGCAGTGAGCTAGGATCGCACCACTCCACTCCAGCTGGGGCGACCGAGACAGACCCTGTCTCTACAAAATAGATATATAGATACAGATTTAGATCTGTGGGTAGAGGAGAATTCTGTCCAGTCTCAGAGAGTCGGAAAGTGCTTTGCAACAAATTTTAGAAAAAGTAAAAACTCCTGCTTCACCCTTGTCTCCCGTTCCTCTGGCCCTAAATACTCCCTAGTTAGAAGTATGCCTTAAGAATTGCGCAATGGCCCCTCAACACAACTGCCCAGTCCACAGGAGCCACTTCATAAATCGACTGCATTGACCTCTAACCTCTGTCCACTCAGAGCAAGAATCCACTGCAACGGACAAAGGACAAGAGTTTTCACAGGAACTGCTGACACACAGCGAAGACACCAGCTGAGGCGGCAGCGGCACAGCGCTGCAGATAAGGGTGAGCTCTGGAGTCCTCACCTTGCTGCCTACCAGCGTGTGATACTAAGCAAGTAACTTCATCTCTGAGCCTTGCAGTCTTTATTGAGAAATGGAGCTAATGCCTATCTATGTCAATGGGGTGCCCAAGAGGATCAGCTGAAAGGCACTAAACCACTTAGCGCAGGAGGTGGAAAAAATAATAATCCATAACGGGTAGTTGCCATTATCAGAAAGATCCAGGCCAGGCGAGGTGGCTCACACTTGTAATCCCGGCACTTTGGGAGGCCGAGGCAGGTCAATCACCTGAGGTCAGGAGTTTGACACCAGCCTGACCAGTATGGTGAAACCCCATCTCTACTAAAAATACAAAAATTAGGCCGGGCGCGGTGGCTCACGCCTGTAGTCTCAGCATTTTGGGAGGCCGAGGCGGGCAGATCACTTCAGCTCAGGAGTTCAAGACCAGCCTGGCTAACTCGGTGAAACCCCATCTCTACTAAAAATACCAAAAAATTAGCCGGGCGTGGTGGCGGGCGCCTGTAGTCCCAGCTACTCAGGAGGCTGAGGCAGGAGAATGGAGTGAACCCAGGAGGTGGAGGCTGCAGTGAGCTGAGATCGCACCACTGCACTCCAGCCTGGGCCACAGAGCTAGACTCTGTCTCAAAAACACAAAAACAAAAAAAAACCACAAAAATTAGCCAGGCGTAGTGGCGGGTGCCTGTAGTCCCAGCTACTCAGGAGGCTGAAGCAGGAGAATGGCGTGAACCCAGGAGGTGGAGGCTGCAGTGAGCCGAGATCGCACCACTGCACTCCAGCCTGGGCGACAGAGCAAGACTCTGTCTCAAAAAAAAAAAAACACAAAAATTAGCCGGGCGTGGTGGCGGGCACCTGTAGTCCCAACTGCTCAGGAGGCTGAAGCAGGAGAATGGAGTGAACCCAGGAGGCGGAGCTTGCAGTGAGCCGAGATCGCACCACTGCACTCCAGCCTGGGCGACAGAGCAAGACTCTGTCTCAAAAAAAAAAAACACAAAAATTAGCCGGGCGTGGTGGCGGGCACCTGTAGTCCCAACTGCTCAGGAGGCTGAAGCAGGAGAATGGAGTGAACCCAGGAGGTGGAGGCTGCAGTGAGCCGAGATCGCACCACTGAACTCCAGCGTGACAGAGTGAGACTTGTCCCCCGCCCCACTCCCACCACCCCACCTCCCCAAAAAGAAAGATCCATAACTCCATTCTCATTCTTGACCAAGCCACTTTAATTTGTAACTTTAAATAGGAAGTCGATAATCCTCGAAATTCTCACCTGGCTCCTGCAGGAAAACAAAAGTAGAAAGTTTTAAGTACTTTTATATTCACTAATTCAAATCCATAATTCATTTATTCAATTATTCAAGTCTTTATTGAGCACTGATCATGTGACAGCCTTGTCGAGGAGAGAAGCAAAATCACCCTTCCTCGCTCAAGGGTTTACAGTTCAGTCATTAAAACAAACTTGTTGGCCAGGCACAGTGGCTCACGCCTGTAATCCCAAC
>NW_012105253.1:1410544-1419721 GCF_000951045.1 Mandrillus leucophaeus
AATTAAATTAAATAAATAAAATAAAAATAAAATAAAATAAATTTTAAAAATAAATATAAGTAAAATAAAAGCATGTTAAATAAGAACATCTTAACCCCTAGGGGCTTATGGGGAAAGGGAAGCTTCTTAGTACCTCCCTTTTTAAAGAAAAACTCTTGACTTCCTGACCTGGAAAAAGAAAAAGCCATAACCCTTTACTGTTTAAAGAGTTAATTTTCATAGAGTTCTATATAGTAATATTCCCATATGCTGGATCTATTTAAATGTTGAGAGCAGGACACTGTAGTTTTGCAGCTACATACTGTAGGCTCCATCTGTCTTGTTCACCACTGTAGGCCTGTGCTTGGCACAGAATTGGTCTTAATATATCTTTGATCAGTGGATAGATAAATGAAACCCTAAAATTATAACCTAACTTAGGAAAAAAAAATTTTTTTATTATACAATGGGCCAGGTGTGGTGGCACACGCCTGTAATCCCAGCACTTCGGGAGGCTGAGGCAAGAGAATCATCTGAGTCCAGGAGTCCGAGACCAGCCTGGGCAACATAGTGACACCCTGGTCTCTACGAAATAAAAAACGTAAATAAAATAAAACATACAATGAAAAGAAGAGACCAAAGCAAATGTGAAAACTTAAGACAGAAATCAGATACATGGCCAGGCGCAGTGGCTCACACCTGTAATCCCAGCACTTTGGGAGTCTGAGGCGGGCAGATCACTTGAGGTCAGGAGTTCCAGACCAGCCTGGCCAATGTGGCAAAACCCCGTCTCTACTAAAAATACAAAAATTAGCTGGGTGTGGTGACATGTGCCTGTAATCCCAGCTAATCACTTGAACATGGAAGGCAGAGGTTGCAGTGAGCCAAGATCATGCCACTGCATGGGCATACAGAGCCTGGGCGACAGAGCAACTCTGTCTCCAAAAAAAAAAGCAGATACAGGACTTGGTTAATTCAGCTTCATGCTGTTAGAATATGCACTTTTTTCAAGTCCATCATAGGCATAAAGTAAAAACTAATGTTTATGAAAAAAGGTAAATATGACATAAAGAAATGTGGAGCACACCCACTTGTACAGAGTGAGTCTGAGTCTGTATCTTCAGTCTTCACCATCAGGAGGGATACCTAGTTCTTCATCTGTCCACTGGGAAGGATCAGGATACGGAAAGTGACCCTGGTGACAACCATTTAAAAGAAAAGTCAAGAATTTACATTCCATGCAACTAATTAAATTGTTAAATAAATCTTGGAAAGAAAAAAAAAATCAATATGGCTCAGCCCCTGACCACAGGAACAAATTCTACTTCAATTATTCGATGGCCCACCTGTTCTTTAGTTTATTCATTATATGGGCCCTGGCCTGAATTTTAAAAGCCTCCCCATTTGGAGGTACCAGCCTAAGCCAATGGTACGTGTTTGTGACGGAGGGAGGATGGGGGAAGTGGACGCAACAGGTTTCAAAGGTTCCTGACATCCTGGCAGTCCTGGCAAAATATGTTTCCACCTCTCCTAACATGACTGCTGTGAAATGGAGAAGCCTCAGGAGAAGCCTCAGGTGGGCTTCCTCATCTTCAATCCTGATCTAAGGGCTTATCTGGATGCATCATCATCATCTCAGACCTAACAGCTATATACACTATACCCACTCTGGACAACTGACCGACAGTGAGGCAGGGGCACCTCAAATATTAAATGTGCTGCCAGTTCACAGACACCCAGGCAGCTCCTTACTGAAGGACAACGGCACAGAGAAGTTCTAAGAGAAATGGGATATGAAGCCACCTGATGCTTCTAAAACGTACATACTGCTTAAGATTTTTTTCCTATCCTGGAAACAAACCCAAATTTACTAAAATTCAAAGTATTCTGGATCAACAAGCACAGATTTCAATGTCTTAAAGGTGTAATTTCCTAAAGAACAATCTGCAAATGTGGTAAAACCTCAGTTGAGGCTAACAATATGTTAGAAAATCACTAAAACTAACTTCCCTTCTCAAGACAAATTCACTCATATCCATCCCACCCAAACCTGGCTGCCCTGCGCCTCTGGACGGACTAGAAGACATTCGTCACTTAACGGAATGTAAGTGTGAAACCTAACCTACCAATGAACCGCTAGTTCAGAAGCTAAAAGAATTCATTTCTGGCCGGGCGCGGTGGCTCACCCCTGTGATCCCAACACTTTGGGAGGCCGAGGCAGGTGGATCACTTGAGGTCAGGAGTTTTGAGAGCAGCCTGGCCAACATGGTGAAACCCTGTCTCTACTAATAACAAAAAAAAATTAGCCGGCGTGGTGGTACACACCTGTAGTCCCAGCTACTCAAGGGACTGAGGTACCAGAGTCACTTGAACCCGGGAGGCAGAGGTTGCAGCGAGCTGAGATCGCGCCACTGCACTCCAGCCTGGTGACAGAGTGAAACTGTCTCAAAAAAAGTTAGCTTCTAGTCTCCCTAGGATGGCCACGTAACAGAAACCTTAAGAAACCGACCACCTAAATATACATCCTTGTGTAAAAAAAGGTGAGAAGATAACGTTTCATTAAATAACAGGATTCTCACATATACATATGGACAACGTGGTGGCAAAGGGCTATGTCCAGACAGAAAAATGGTCTACAACAGAAAAATACACCAGTTAAGCTATTAATACATCCTCCCTCCCCCTACCCAAAAAACGACAAGAGCGCTTCTCCTGCACTTACCAGCACGTCTTCTGAGTCATGCCAAAAGCGCCAGAGGATCCAGAACCACATGAATCCACTGTATAACTCGCCCTGGAACACCTGGGATCTGGTCAGCTGGGGGAACTGTCTATACCGGGGCTCGATGTGCACACCCCCACCGGCACTGCAAGACAAAACAAGGCTGACAGCGTGCCCGTTCTCAAAGCATTACGTCATCCAGAACGCCTCCGAGTGACATCCTGGAACCAAAGCTAATGTTTCTCCTCTCCACTGAAATACACACAGTTCACAATCCCTTGAAATACTCATCTTTTACTAAGCTTGCTTCATGTGTAGCAGCAAAAACTGACCAAAACTGACAAGAGGCTCATTTTGGTTTTCAATTAGTGAAGATTCATTATTTTGCACTAGAAATTTGAATGTGTTGATTCTGGGGTGCCAGCTCCAAAAGTTTTAGTTAAGAGACTGTGAACTTGTTAGTAGGTCACTAACTTACTCAGAAAAACAAATTAATTTTGTTTAGCTATCTATCTGAGAGGCAAATTATGTCCTCTGCCTATTACAATCTTTATTAAAAGGCAACCATATGGGAAAGAGGACTCGCAAATCCTATTAAATATGCTAATGGCTCTGAACAAAGAACTTTAAACAGTAAGTTTGAAGACGTGTTTCTTTTTACTTCATTTAGACTTTTGACAAGTTGCGGCACAGAGTCCATAAGAGTTATAGTCAATGTATTCAGTTGGAGTATAAATACTATACATTGCATCTAATTTAAATTATTTGCACCTACTGGGGCTATTCCTAAAACCTATTCAGCAGCCATACATACGCTAATACACAAAAGTGGATAAAAAATTTTTTAAAGAATTCCTATATAAAATATGTTTACCAGTTTCATCTAGGTAGGAATCAGCTTATCAACCATATTCTCTTTTGTGCAGCACAGAAATTAGTACCTGTACAAAAAGTGCATTAAAATGTCTTGTCTTCCTAATGCACAGATTCGTGAACAGTAACATGGCAGTGGTTCTTGATACACGTTAGCTAGGACTGTTTGTTTTGTTTGTTTGAGAGAGTCTCACTCTGTCGCCCAGGCTGGAGTACAGCGGAACAATCTTGGCTCACTGCAACCTCCGCCTCCCCGGTTCAAGCAATCCTCCTGCCTCAGCCTCCCACGTAGCTGTGACTACAGGTGTACGCCACCATGCCCAGCTAATTTTAGTATTTTTTTAGTAGAGACGGGGTTTTACCATGTTGGCCAGACTGGTCTCGAACTCCTGACCTCAGGTGATCCACCCACCTTGGCCTCCCAAAGTGCTGGGATTACAAGCGTGAGCCATGCTCCCGGCTGTTTTGTTTTTTTAAAGATAGGCTCTGTCGCCCAGGCTAGAGTGCAGTGGCGTGACCTTAGCTCAAGCGATCCTTCTGCTGACTGAGCACCTCCTGGGCTCAAGCAGTCCTCCTGCCTCAGCCTCCCTCCCAAGTAGCTGGGACTACATACAAGTGTACACCCCCAGACCTGGCTAACTTTTATATTTTCTGTAGAGACAGGGTTTCCCTATGTTGCCAGGCTAGTAGACTGTTTTTATCCTCTCCCACTCTAAAAGATAACTGGCAGTTATCGAGTGTTTACCATGTGCCAGATACCACACTAAGCATTTTATAAGTTTTAACTCACTTAATTTTCATAACCTTACAATACGGCCTGTAATTATTAATGATTTACCAATGAGGTGCTATGTGATGGCAATGCCCAAGCTCTTGCCCACGAACACACACCATTAACAATTTTCTCCTTTTATTAATCAAAGACATAACTTTCAACTAGAATTCCAACCAGCATAAAACCAACATTACCACATTGAAATGATAAATTCCATTTTTTTTCTAAATAGTCATCCAAAATTTAACACTTTTATTTGGAAGCCTCTATTTAGAGTATTGATAACTAGTTATGAATAAGGTGATGTTTATTTTTTGCAGATGTGTATATATATGTACTTTTTAAGTATCATGTTTAAAAAGGTCCTACCAAATATCGCCACTTTACAACTTGAATGACATAGCATACTGTTTCCATAATGTCCTCATATACCAATATTATTTATTCAGGATCTACCTGTGTATATAGATATTACATTATGTAAATAAACCATGCAGGATCATTCAATGTAGTGTAACATGAGCCTTTTTTTTTTTTTTTGAGACAGAGTCGCGCTCTGCCTCCCAGTTCAACCAATTATCCTGCGTCAGCCTCCCAAGAAGCTGGGATTACAGGCATGTGCCACTATGCCCAGCTAATTTTCGTATTTTTAATAGAGACAGGGATTCCTTATGTTGGCCAGGCTGATCTCAAACTCCTGACCTCAGGCCAACAAGATCCTTATTCTTTGATAGCTTTTTGATACAATCTAGGTATAAGTGCCCAGCAGTAAAACTGATTAAAACAAGATTTGAAGGCCGGGCCCGGTGGCTCACGCCTGAAATCCCAGCACTTTGGGATACCAAGGCAGGTGGATCACCTGAGGTTGGGAGTTCAAGACCAGCCTGACCAACATGGAGAAACCCCATCTCTACTAAAAATACAAAATTAGCCGGGCGTGGTGGTACACGCCTGTAATCCCAGCTACTCGGGAGGCTGAAGCAGGAGAATCACCTGAACCTGGGAGGCGGAGATTGCAGTGAGCCGAGATCATGCCATTGCACTCCAGCCTGGGCAACAAGGGCAAAACTCAGTCTCAAAAAAAAAGACTTGAGTAATGCCGATGCCAGCATTATAGTTCAAACCCATCTTAGCAGCTCCCCACGCTTCATTATTGCTAGAGTGACATGTTGTTTTAATTATAACCTGAAGTAGGGACTGCAAGATGGAAACCTTTTGGAACAAAGATTTGAAAGACTGCAATTATACCACAGGAACAATGACAACAGTTGCCATGATTAAGGAATGTAAAGACTCAACACCAACTTCACGATGTTATGTTCCAAACCAGGTTGTGAACTGCACTGTGGCAAACTAGATACCCTGAACAACCCTCCAAATTAAACAACTACGCTTCTAGATGAGATTTTTAAGATTTTTACAAACATCACTGACCAGGCACAAAAGGAAGGAATCCACCAAGGGCAAAATCCAAGTAAAAACAAGGCCTGGAAGCTAAGCAATCACTGACGCTGCCTTCACCGGGAGCCCTTGAACCTCCCCCAGCATAGCTACATGAGGTGTGGGGACAAGAGACGCAGCCTGGAGCCCACCCAAGGTGGGAGGGCTAATGACGAGATCGCTGAATAAAGCTGCGGCCCCATATCGTAAAAGGGTGAAGAAGAAATAAACCTTCCATGGACAAGGGAACACGAATTTGTTCTCAGAAGCCAGTCCTCAGGTAGATTTGCACCCAAATTCACACTACCTGCATTGGGCCTGTGTAGACCAAAAACCCCAAGCCAAGAATTTAATGTGAGCTTGAATTGGGGCAGCGCCCTCAAGAGACTAAGAGAAGCAAGATCTCAAAGAAGTTCCAGGGAAAACAAGTTCAAGATCAAAAACCATAAGGGAGTAAGACACTATGCGCAAGTCCTGTAAGAAGGAAAGAGAACAGAGAAGAAACAACATCCAAGGAAATAATGGCTGTTCCAACTTCGAATGTTTGAGAGTCAAGTTTAAAAACAAAAATGCACCGTAACTGTTAGTTACTTTTTTTTTTTTTTTGAGATGGGGTCTCACTCTGTCACCCAAACTGGAGTGCTGTGGCGCGATCTCGGCTCACTGTAACCTCCGCCTCCTGGGCTCAAGCAATTCTCCTGCCTCAGCCTCCCCAGTAGCTGGAATTACAGGCGCGCACCATC
This sequence comes from Mandrillus leucophaeus, assembly GCF_000951045.1. Classification (NCBI taxonomy): domain Eukaryota; kingdom Metazoa; phylum Chordata; class Mammalia; order Primates; family Cercopithecidae; genus Mandrillus; species Mandrillus leucophaeus. Next base: position 1,417,077 of record NW_012105253.1, read on the forward strand.
ATGCCCAGCTGATTTTTGTGTTTTTAGTAGAGATGGGGTTTCACCGTGTTGGCCAGGCTGGTCTGGAACTCCTGACCTCAGGTGATCTGCCCGCCTCAGCCTCCCCAAAGTGCTGGGATTACAGGTATGAGCCACCGCGCTTGGCCCAAGTTGCATTTTTAAAATATAAATCAGACCACATTACTTTCGTGCTTTAAAACTCCAATGGCTCCCTGTGATTCTTAGAATAAAATTCCGAGTCCTCCAAAGCCCTCTCTAATCTGACCCCACACTTGTCCCTGTGACCTGGTCTCTCCCACTCTTCGCCTGCGCTCCACTCCAGCCTGGCCTCCTGCCAACCCTGCGGGCTCCGGCCTCTCCACCTGATGCCTCCTCTGCCCTCTTATGTCCACCGGGCTCTTCCCTTGAGGTCTCTGCATGGTTGACTTCTCATCCCTCAGGTCCCGCTTCAAATCACACTCCCAGGCATCCCCACGCCATCCCCAAATACAATATCCCTTCTCCTCCCACACCACGCACTCTCCACATTAATCCCCAGCTGTATTCTTCTCTTCGTAATCCTTGACAGCACCTAAAAAACGTCCTTCTTTTCTACTTGTGTCTCTCCTGTCCAGGTGCGCTTCATTCTCTCTCATGTATTCTGCTATATCCTCAGCACCTACACAGGAGCGGGCATAGAGAAGACGCTCCATAAACACGTACGCACTTAATTATCACACCCTCTGAAATCAGCGTGTGCTACGAACAAGCCAATACCTCAGGGAGGAGCAGCATCCCCCCATCTCCTCACGCAGGACCAAGGGCCGTCGCTCGTGGCTCTCCATCACTCTCTTTGCCCAAGTCTCAGAGGACTTTGCCTTCTGCCCACCCGACACCTGCCTCAGCTCCAGATTCTTAATCCATGTGGGACTTCATGCAAGTCACTCCTTTCATTTCCTGGGCCTCAGTTCCTTAATAACAACAACAGTTAAAGAATACTTGTATGGTCCTTAGCAGGCACCAGCAATTGCTTTAAACACTTTAGTGAGGCCAGGCGCAGTGGCTCACGCCTGTATTCCCAACACTTTGGGAGGCCGAGGCTGGAGGATCACCTGAGCCCAGGAGTTACAGGCTGCAGTGAGCTGGGATCGCGCCACTGCACTCCAGCCTGCGCAACAGAGTTAGACTCCATCTCTTGAAACACACACACACACAAAACAAAACACGCTTCAGACAACAGTAACTCATTTAGTTCCTTGCAAATGGACGCTAAATGGGTGAGAAAACTGAGGCATTCAGAGAATAAGAAACTCTTCCAAGGTTCCGCTGCTGGAGTGTAGCAGAGGTGGGATTTGAATCCAGCCACTGTGGGGCCAGAATCCCGCTTGGAATCACGACCCCACACTGCCTCTTGGTAAAGCGTAGCTGATGATCTAAGGGATCTGGAATCATCCATTACTCTTTTCCAGCCCTGCTCTTATGGAATCTCCGCACACCACTAACTGGGTTTCGGCAGCTGCTCCCGGCCTCGACCCCCAGCCCTCAGCCCTCCGGTCAGCGTCTCGGGACACCTCGCGGGCGGCTCTGCCCGTCACTCTCCTAAACGCCGCAGCTGCCCCAGCGTGGGCTTCCGGCTTTCTTTCCTCTCACCCGACGGCGCTCTCTCTGGGCGGTCGCCTCCACTCCCTGCAGTCGGAGTGATTTTTCAGCATTAAAAAGCCGCCACGTGACGTCTCTGATAAAAGGCTGCCGAACCGACTCTACCCTAAATTCCGCAGCCAGGTACCAGGACCCTGGACCGCGCCCTTCCTAGGCCTCACCGCCGCCACCCTCCGCCTCGCTCCAGCAGCGTCCACAAACGCCGCGCAGGCTGCTTCCTCCGCCTGGACCGCCCGCGCCGGCGCCCATTCGCTCAGCCGGCTCCGCATTCACGCGTGCGTCTCCCGAGGGCAGACAGCCACTACGACCAGGACAGCCCCGCACACGGTGTCCCATCTGCCCAACGAAGTCTCTCCCTGTCTCCCTCCGCCCAGCGGGGTCCCTCTCCCCGAGCCGCGGCATCAGGGGACGGGAGGACTACATGTCCCAGCATGCCTCGGGACGCGGCCTCTCCAGGCGCCCCAGTCAAGGTGAGAACGTCCCAGGGACCCGCGCTGTCCGCTACAGGCCGGTGAGGCCCCCATCCCCTGCCGGACACTCACTGACGGACTCCACCATCTCCAGCAGTCCGTGGGCGGCCGCTTCTGAAAAGGCGGCCTCCAACGCGAGCGAAAGACGGCAGCCGAGTCAGGGCGGACATGCTCGCCTGCGTCCGCCCCGCAGTCCCCAGCCGCCTCGCCCTCGCCTACTTCACTTCCCCGGCGCCCCGCCTTCCGTGACGTCACGGAGTCGCCCATCTCCAGGAGTGGGGGAGGCGGCAGTTGCTTCCGACTGGGTTCTTTAGCTGCTGAAGGAAGCGTCTCTCCTGAGAGCAAAGCCCACGCAGAGCTTCTGGTTGCTGAGCTGCCCCGTGCCTCCTGAAACAGCTTGTTGGTTGCCCCTCTGATCCTGTAGGGCTAAAACTGAGTGGTGTGGCCGGGCGCGGTGGCTCAAGCCTGTAATCCCAGCACTTTGGGAGGCCGAGATGGGCGGATCACGAGGTCAGGAGATCGAGACCATGCTGGCTA
>NW_012105253.1:1419971-1437633 GCF_000951045.1 Mandrillus leucophaeus
TTTTTTTTTGAGACAAGGCCTTCTTCTGTCGCCCAGGCTGGAATGCAATGACACCATCTCGGCTCACTGCAACCTCTGCCTCCCAAACTCAAGCGATTCTCTTGCCTCAGCTTCCCGAGTAGCTGGGATTACAGGCGCGCGCCACTGCGCCAGGCTAATTTTTGTATTTTTAGTAGAGACGCGTTTTCACCATGTTTGCCAGGCTGGTCTCGAACTCCTGAGCTTAGGTGATCTGCCCGCCTCGGCCTCCCAAAGTGCTGGGGTTACAGGCGTCAGCCACCGCTCCCGGCATGAACAGTGTATAAATTAGAGGACAGCATCCGCTGTTTTCTGGATGAAAGTTGACTTTCCAGTCGACATGGAATAGTGTGGCTATTTTTGTCGACTTATTTGCATACTTATTTGTTTTCCAGATATTCGCTAAGAACTCTAAGGGCAAATATCCCTTTCTGCGTTTTGCAGACCGAATCGTGGCCCTCTTCTGGTTATCAGATGAACACCCTATTTGAACGGATGTATTTCAGAAAGTGAGGTAAGGGATGCCAAGCCCTACCACCAAGCGCTCAGCTTCTAAATGCAAATAAGATTCCCATTCAAATTTTAACTAACTGTGAGGACAGACTCTAGGTGACCTCACATACAGCATCTAAGCCCAAATCAAGAAGCTACTCTGGAGTTGGAAGTAGAAAACAAAGAGATGAGGAAAAAAGGTTGTTCACAAAATTTTATGTTGACTTAATTCCCTACTCTGAAAGGTTCACTTGATTTCCCCCTCCCTATAGGTTTTGTTGAGACGGAGTCTCACTCTGTCGCCCAGGCTGGAGTTCAGTAGTGCGATCTGGGCTCACTGCGACCTCCGCCTCCCAGGTCCAAGCGATTCTCCTGCCTCAGCCTCCCGATTAGCTGGGGCTACAGGCACCCGCCACCACGCCCGGCTGACTTTGTATTTTTAGTAGAGACAGGGTTTCACCAAGTTGGCCAGGCTGGTCTCAAACTCCTGACCTCAGGTACCCTGCCTGCCTCAACCTCCCAAAGTGCTGGATAACAGGCATAAGTCACTGCAGTGGCCCATGTGCCCCTTTTCTATTGCTGCTGTAACAGCTCCTAGGAACTGAGGCCCTGGGCCCCACACCCCGCAAGCTCACCTGGTATCAGATCCACCCCAGTGAAGCCTTTAGATGCAGCTGCCTTAGGAGAGACCCTGAGCCAGAGGACCCAGCCTACCTGCACCCAGATTTCTGACCCACAGAAACTGGGAGACAATAAATGCTGTTGTTTTAAGCCACTATATTTTGGGATGGTTCGTACACAGCAATAGATAATACAGGCCACAAATGGCTTGATTCGATACACTGGCTTTAAGGCTGTGTTGGCATAGGCTGGGGCAGGAGACTGCTGTCTTTTTGTCCCTCTCCCGCCTCCACACTGTACCTCCACACTGTACCTGAATGGGCACTGTGTGACCAGCTGGTGTGCTCTCCCCCAGCCATCTGGAGCTATCCCAACCCCTCTCTGCCTGCCTTGAACGCCCCCTCAAGACCTGGGAAGGAAAAAATAACATCACCTCCCTAGAAAAAAACGGCACCAAAGGAATCTCTGTCCACCTAAACCATACTACTCCCTGAAAGACAGGAATGAGGAACTTTATCCTGGAGAAGGAAAGAATGGAAGAAACTAGTCCTGTGGTCAGGGTAGGACTTTTGGGGAGCACAAGGGCTTGACTCCATTCGCTGCCTAGTGGTCTCTAAGACGAGCAATATAATCTATGAAGGTGCAGGGATAAAATGTGATTTTACCTAAAAAAAAAAAAAAAAAGAGATATTAAGCTTTACAAATATCCCCCCTCCAGGCTGACCCCCAGGCCCCTCCTAGTCTGCCAGCCGGCCACATCAGCTCAGCTCTGAGAAGAAAGCCCGTGGTTGGGCCTGGCGGAAAGGGGCAGGCAGTGGTCACTGCAGGTATGCCCCGGGCACTGCCATGGAGAAGAGGACATACTGGTTATATTAACTCTGTTCCTATTCACCAAAATTAATGCCTGCAAGTGGACAGGTGCAGACACTGTGGCAGAGAAACTGTAGTTCCAGACTAGCGTGTGAACCCGGGGCCATGTTAAGGAAGTAGCCAAGCTGTTCTGCTCATGTGCCCAGTATGTCAGCCACTTTCATCAGTTTTGTTTTACCTCATAATAAAAGTTAGCAAGGAGTTGGCAAAATCTATTAAAAATTACCAACAAGATAATTTGAAGTACAATGAAATCTGCCCTAAGTGTATATTTATGCTGGCAGGTAGCACCTGCAGGAAATTTATACATAAATTGTGTGTGTGTGTGTGCGCGCGCGCACACACACACAAAGGAGCAATAGGACTTGATGGCATTTTCTAACCTAAATATCAAAGTCTGGGAACTACCAGCAGGACCCACCTGACCAGGGAGTACAGCGGGTCAAGAAAAGAGAAAAACAGGAAAACAAAATAAATTTATTCGTCCTCCTACACAGAACATTTTCCCTGAAGGAGAGTGTCCCTGGCACCTGGCCCAGCTTCCACAATGGAATGGATAGGCCCCTTCCCTCCTTTTACTCCCTAATTGGCCCAAAGCTTTTGAACAGACCCTTAAACCAAGCGGAGGAAGCCAAGATGTGCCTTCTACCACTGGAGGGTCACATTTGAAATTGGTGTCCCAATTTTAAACATCCCAGCTGCCATAGGAGAGGCTCTTGGAAGTGGCCTCCAGCTCTTGACAAAGGCCCACACAGGCCACTGCCCCATCACGGAGGGCACACTGGGCCTGTGAGGAGGAAGGGCCTCGCTGCCTCCAGGATGTCCAGTTTGGGGTCCAGCGAGCGGCCAAGCCCCTCCAACACCATGATGGCAAATACAATGGAGGCAAAGTTGCTCTCAAGCTTTACCTGGAACAGAAAAACAGAACAGTTCATCTCAGAACCTACTGATACAGGGACGTGTGTCCTGGATAATCACCTTGCTATCCACTCTCAGCCCCCCTCAGACCTGCCCACGGGATGTTTACCATCTACCTGACATTCTGTTCTCTACCGCATCATCTCCCCAACCATCTCATCTACTCGCCCAGCCTCCCATCTACTGGACACACTAAGGAAAAATCTAGGGGTGCAGAATATACTTTTCTAGGTTTGTGTCCATTTGTGCGTATGAATGAATGACCAAATAAATCTTTCACACACATCCCAGACACTATACATTTAAATACAAGTCATTCTTCAAAACCTATGGTAACCTGTGTGTATGTATGTATGTATTTTATAGACAGGGTCTCACTGTCACCTAGGCTGGAGTGCACTGGCAAGATCACAGCTCACTGCAGCCTTGAGCCCCTGGACTTAAGGGATCCTTCTGCCTCAGTCTCCTGAGACTGGGACTCTTTTGTAAACAGAGGGTCTTGCAATGTTGACGAGGCTGATCTCGAACTCCTGGCCCCAAGGAATCCTCCCACCTTGGCCGCCCCAAGTGCTGATATTAGAGGCAGGAGCCACGTCAGCTGGTCTACAATAGCCTTTTTAAGAGACAACACACAGGCTAGGCGCGGTGTCTCATGCCTGTGATCCCAGCACTTTGGGAGGCCAAGGTGAGTGGATCATGAGGTCAGGAGATCGACACCATCCTGGCTAACACAGTGAAACCCTGTCTCTACTAAAAATACAAAAAAATTAGCCAGGCATGGTGGCGGGCACCTGTGGTCCCAGCTACTCGGGAAGCTGAGGCAGGAGAATGGCGTGAACCCAGGAGGTGGAGCTTGCAGTGAGCCGAGATTGCACCACTGCACTCCAGTCTGGGCAAGAGAGTGAAACTGCATCTCAAAAAAATAAAAAACAAATAAGAGACAATACACAATTGACTGCTCAAACAGGGTACAGCTATCCCTTCAGAGCCAGATTAGTAGTAATAGCAATTGACATGGATTATTCAACTGTTCTTCAAAAGTATCATCATTATCCCCATTCTATAGAGAAAGAAGCTGTGGCTCAGAGAGGTTCAATGACTTGCTCAAGGCCACTGAGTGAGGAAGAATAGAGCCAGATTTAAACCTAGAAGAACAGGAATCTGCTTTTTAAGTGGACAGAAGGTCAGGAAATGGAAGGTTGAATCATGGGAAATATTCTTTGTTAGAAATTTAAAAGTATTTGTCTCCATTAAGGGCTGGAAGGTTGTCGGGGGTTGGGCTGATCCAGAAGCAGCAGCATGTGGAGCCCAGGAGCAGCTTGTGGAGTTCCAGCCTGGCAGACTGGCCACACAGGCTCTGGTCCGGCTGGGAACCCAGGGCTCCAACACCTCTGGGAATGCTTTCATTCTGAAGCTGGGTGGTGGGTTCTTGGTGTGGATTGGATTCCTTTACCTCTATGTTACTGTCAAATACTTTATTTTTAAAAATTAAGTGCTACCTGAATAGATATTTCTTCTAAGGAAGATATATTATATAAATGGCCAACTGGCATATGAAAAGATGTTCAACATCATGAATCAGTAGAGAAATGCAATCAAAACCACAATGAGACATCACCTCACACCCATTAGGATGGCCACGAAAAACAAAACAAAATGACAACTGTTGGTGAGGATGAGAGAAACGACCCCTTCTGTACTGTTGGTGGGCATATAAAATGGTACAGCTCCTATGGAAGTTCCTCAAAAACTAAAAACATACCATAGGATCCAGAAAACCCATTTTGGGGTATATGTTTAAAAATTGGAAAGCCAGAATACAATTTATAGACCTTACTGGCTACATTAAACATTTTTAAAACTTTTCTAAAATTTGAAAGTAGGATCTTGGAAAGGTATTTACACATTCATGTTCACTGCAGCGTTATTCACTACAACCGAGCAGTGGAAACAACCCAGTGAACATCAACAGAGTAACAGGTCGGGCGCGGCGGCTCACACCTGTCATCCCAGCACTTCAGGAGGCCGAGGTGGGCGCATCACCTGAGGTCAGGAGTTCGAGACCAGCCTGGCCAACATGGCAAAGCCCCATCTCTACTAAAAATACAAAAATTAGCTGGGCATGGTGGCGGGTGCCTGTAATCCCAGTTACTTGGGAGGCTGAGGCACGAGAATCGCTTGAACCCAGGAAGCAGAGGTTGCAGTGAGCCAAGATTGCACCACTGCACTCCAGCCTGGGCGAAAGAGTGAGACCCTGTCTCAAAAGGAAATCCTGTCACATGTTACAACATGGATGAAACCTGGGGACACTATATTGAGTAAAACAAGCCAATCACAAAAGGACAATATACTGTATAATTCCGCTTATATGAAATATCTAGAGTAGCCAAAATCATGGAAACATAAAACAGCATGGTGTTTCCCAGGGCTGGGTGGAGAGGGGAATGGGGAGCTAGTCAATTTGCACAATGCTATACTATGCATCTGGAGAGGGCTGGGGGGTAAATTTTCTGTGTTTTTCATCACAATGAAAAATCTGTAAATGTTTTCAAACTTAAGTGCCTAGTGAAGTGCTTAGAAAGCAGTAGCTGCCCTAGACCCTCTGTCTGCTCTTCCATCCTAGGAACAGCAGCAGCAAACACTCAAGGCCCCTCACCCACCATGCCCCAAACTATGTGGGGAGCAGATGTTCAGAGTGAGCCACAGAGGCAGGAGGACCCAGCAGCAGGCGGGGGCTCGGCCCATGTGGCCACAGGTGAGCTGCTCGGCCTCTCAGCTTTGGTGCCTGCCTCTTGGAACACTGAGGGGATAAACTGGATACTAATAGATGTCATATAGCTAAGGGCGGTACCACAGGGCAAGCAGAGGGGGCCACAGCACAGCCCTGTAAGTACAATCACCACGGCCTCTGCGGGCTGAGAACTGCTGGCACAGGTCAGCGCTGCTGGGCGAAGGGGCTGACGTGAGCCTTTCCGCCTGCTCCAGGCCCCGTGCTCTCAGCTCCCAAGAGTGCACCATCCATTCCTGTTCCTCCCTGAGCCACTCGCTAGCAATGGTTGAGGCTCTCCCCTAAGACTAAGGCAACACTTAAGCTGTTTTTACAACAGAACTTTGCCAAAGTTTTAGAAAGCATAAAAAAGTTTTTCACCAAAAACTAAAAACAAACAAAAAACCCCACCAACAAAGCCAGTCCAAGCTCTGGAGTTAGAGAGACAGGGGTCCAGACTGTGGCTTCACCATGCACAGGACATGGATAGTTACTTAACCTCTGTCCTCCGTCTCCTGGTGGGGACAAAACCGTGGGGCTCCTACCCGCCTGTGGGACTGTCCTGAGATTGAGCTGAGGTGTGTGGAAAGCACCTGGCCTTTCCCAGATGGTGAGCTTCACACACACACCAGTGGCAGCCCTAACTGCTCCCATCACTCCTGGGGGCCCTAACTGCTCCCGTCAGTCCTGAGGGACCCTTCGGTCTGTATCTCAGTTGAGTCCCAAGCACATGGCTATTGCAGAGCACTGTGGGAGCAGCAGAGCCAGCACCTGGCCTGGGTCCTGGGTCCTATGACAAACCCTGGCTCTGCTGTGAGGTCGACCAGATGAGCTGCCCACCTGTCCTCCAGCATACCCACTGCAGGATGAAGGGGCCAGAGCAGACACAAAGCTCCTTTCTGGCTCTTACTTCTGTGTTATTATTCTTGCCAGCTGCTGCCATTTCCACGTAATGTTTCCTTCTTAGAATGTAGACCCTCAACAGATGCAATGGAAAGGGCCATCTTCTGACAAGGTCCTCCCTTCTCCACCTTCAACACTGCTTGCCCCTGGCCAGCAGCCTTACTTTAAAGAGTGCCCGAGACTAGGCTCCATGACAAGGCAACAGAGCCAGGGCACAGGCTAAGATGAACCATGAGGCCAGCTCCCTCTAATAGACTGCAGCAGCCAGGCAGGGGCCACAACAGTCCCGCTAGGGTCTCTGAAAGCACCAGGACAAGAGGCATGACCCTCTCGAGTGGACCCTGGACCCCAGGACTTCATTCCACCAGGAAAGAGCTAAGCATGATTTACATTAACACAAGCATCAAGAATGTGAACCAAGGAGGGAAAGACATGAAAAGCCAGAGGTAGAGGCTGTTTCTACATTTTAAAATACACGTTTCTACATTTAAATGTCACAGATACTTAGACTTGACAGATACACAGACTAACTGTGCTACAAAGCACTTGTTGCAAATGGCTTGTTACTAAAAATGCCTTCAAAATATATAATAGGCCGGGCGCAGTGGCTCATGCCTGTAATCCCAACACTTTGGGAGGCTGAGAAGGGTGGATCACCTGAGGTCAGGAGTTTGAGACCAGCCTGGCCAACATGGTGAAATCCCGTCTCTACTAAAAATACAAAAATTAGCCAGGCGTGGAGGTGCGTGCCTGTAATCCCAGCTACTCAGGAGACTGAGGCAAGAAACTCACTGGAACCCGGGAAGCAGAGGCTGCAGTCAGCCGAGATTGTGCCACTGCACTCGAGCCTGGGCAACAGATTGAGACTGTGTCTCAAAAAAAAAAAAAAAAACAACATATAATAGAAGCACTTCCCACTACCCTGTGTCCTCCCCTCCCACCCTGCCCCATCCCACCTTCCCCAGAGACCTCCTCTCTGACTGGCCCTCACCTTGTGGGTCATCAGCAACTTAAAGACACTGGAGAGAAGGCTGGACACATGAAGCTGGAAAAACAAAATAAAGGCTAATGCAGACCACAGAGCCTTCCAGAACCGATTCTTTCCCACCACCCACACACTCTGAGCCCCAGGATCCCACCCCACTCCCCTACCAGGGCATACATACATCAGTGAGCGCAAAAGGGACCATCTGACAAACTTGGAAAGGACTCCTCCAGCACAAGTCCAACTCCCACCTCAAGACTCGGTCACAGAGGCCTTTGGAGGACAAGCTTTTGAGCCCCACCCACCCCATCCCTGAAGCAACCACAAAAATCACACCTGCCTGTAATCCTAGCACTTTGGGAGGCCAAGGCGGGAGGATCACTTGAGGTCAGGAGTTCGAGACCAGCCTGGCCAACATGGTGAAACTCCATTTCTACTAAAAATATAAAAATTAGCCGGACGTGGTAGCAGATGCCTGTAGTCCCAGCTACTCAGGAGCCAGAGGCAGGAGAATTTGCTTGAACCTGGGAGGTGGAGGTTGCAGTGAGCCAAGATCGCACCACTACACTCCAACTTGGGTGACACAGCAAGACTCCGTCTCAAAAAAATTTAAAAAAATAATCACACCTAGATAGACTAGATCAGCAGGGCCAGCGTGCCAGTGGCCACTCCTTGTCTGACCCATTCCTGTTAATGTGGCCATGAACTTGGGGATAAAACAGTCACATTTGCTAGAACTATGTGTAAAATACAAAGCAGGCTCTGGCTTGGGTTTAAATAAGGGACATGCGCATTGGGCACATCATTTGGCTGCTTGGAGACCACAGTCCTCCCTCCCTGTGTGCTTGGCTGTCCCCAAATGAACAGTGACCCTGGATGAGGAAGGAGCTGCAGCCTCCTAAGTGGCACTGCACAAGGAGGCCCCCTTGAGCACCAGGAACTTCATTGGGCCTCCTCATGCCTGGAAGATGTGGGGTGGCTCTTTTTTTGCTTTAACACTCACACCCCTCATAAAGAGATCTCCCTTAGACCCAGGATCTGCTCTGCCCCAGGCCAGGTATGGACACCCCGGCCCCTGTTCCGCAAGTAACCTGCCCACCTTCTCCAGGGTGATGGTGTTCTTCCTGGCCTGGGTCACCAGCGTGGCCATCTCGGTTTTGAACCCCTCCACATCCCTGCACTCGCTGGCCCGGGCATGATGCAGGATCAGCTCAGCCACTCTCTGGCCCTGAAAGATGCAAAAGAAAAGGGACTTGGAGTGGAGCGAGCATAAACCTGGACACGGTGCCCAAGCGTCTTTCTCATCTCAGCAGCTCCACCCTGACTTTTCTGGCATCTTGCTTTTGGCTCTTCCTCCTTGGGCTGTGACGTTTTCCCTTTGCCCAAACCCACAGGGAGGAATGCCCCCACTCCTGCTGCACTGCACCTCAGTGCTTAACCTTGGCCCAGGGGACACTTTCAAACCAACTTCAGGCCCCAGCTTTGGATTTGCCCTCTCTGAGGCGGGGACTGTCCTGCATTTTGCTGTTTTAATCCCAACATTTTGGGAGGCCGAGGCAGGTGGATCACCTGCGGTCAGGAGTTCAAGGCAGCCTGACCAACATGGTGAAACCCCATCTCTGCTAAAAATACAAAAATTAGCCGGGCGTGGTAGTAGACGCCTGTAATCCCAGCTACCTGGGAGGCTGAGGCAGGAGAATTACTTGAACCTGAGAGGTAGAGGTTGCAGTGAGCTGAGATTGTGCCACTGCACTCCAGCCCAGGTGACAGAGTGAGATTCCATCTCAAAAAAATAATTAATTAATTAATTTTTTTAAAAAAACAAAAAAAACACAGTTCTCTTTTTTCCAGCGTTCTTCTTGCTGGAGAATTCTTTGCCAGCTGGCCAGAGCATCTCCTCACAGTCACCCTCGATGTAGTCCTTTCACTTGACTCTGCAGAGGCCTTGCCGAATGCCTTTTCTCTGAATAATCATTCTCAACCACTGCAGCCCCTCAGAATTACAGGGGAGGCTGCAAAAACTACTCATGTCCCCACATCAGACGTGCCAGCATGCTGTGCCCCACTTAGAGGCTGTGTTCTCTATGCTATCGCATCTCACCAGCCTGCCACCTTGAAGCAGGTAGCACACACCAAGGGCAGCCATAATCTGGTCAAGAAGCCAGCGTTCCTGGTGACCAGCTGGATGTTTGCTGGAGAAGGACCAGAAATTACTAACACGAAACAGCACTTGTTTATTCCCATGGTCCCAAACCATTTGCCACTCAGAACTGGCCTGATTCGCACCCAACACCTGCTAACAGAAAGTCCCGTAAGGGCAGCCTAACCTCCTGTCCTCCTGCCTCCCTCCATTCGTTTCCGGCAGGCTGGCAAGTGTGAGCATTGATAAGAATGACTGGGCTAATGAGACCTGTCCTGTGTCAAGACAGAGACATTCCGGCCGGGTGCAGTGGCTCACACCTGTAATCCCAGCACTTTGGGAAGCTGAGGCAGGCGGATCACCTGAGGTCAGGAGTTCGAGATCAGCCTGGCCAACATGGTGAAACCCCATCTCTACTAAAAATACAAAAAGTAGCCAGGCATGGTGGCATGTGCCTGTAATCCCTGCTACTCACGAGGCATAGCAGGAGAATTGCTTGAATCCAGGAGGTGAAGGTTGCAGTGAGCCGAGATCACGCCACGGCACTCCAGCCTGGGTGACAGAGTGAGACTCTGTCTCAAAAAAAAAAAGACAGAGACAGAGGCATTCCCCAGAGTACAAAAGATTTGCCCTCCACCCAGCCTGTAGTCCTAGCTACTCAGGAGGCTGAGATGGGAGGATGGCTTGAGCCCAAAGCAGCCTGCACAATATAGCAAGACCCCATCTCCATTAATTTTTTGAAACTTTAAAATAAAAACAAGGTTTCTCTCTGTCACCCTGGCTGGAGAGCAATGCAATCCTAGTTCACCACAGCCTTGAACTCCTGAGCTCAAGCGATTCTCTCACCTCAGCCTCCCAAGTAGCTGGGACCACAGGTGCACACCACCAAGCCTGGCTTTTTCTTTTCCTTTTTTTTTGAAATGGAGTCTCACTCTTTCACCCAGGCTGGAGTGAAGTGGCCTGATCTCAGCTCACTGCAACCTCTGCCCCCTGGAGTTCAAGCGATTCTCCTACCTCAGCCTCCTAAGTAGCTGGGATTACAGGCGCACGCCACCATGCCCGGCTAATTTTGTATTTTTGTAGAGACCATGTTGGCCAGGCTGGACTCGAACTCCTGACCTCAAGTGATCCACCCGCCCTGGCCTCCCAAAGTGCTGAGATTACAGGCATGAGCCACTGTGCCTGGCCTATTGTCTTATTTTTTATAGAGACAGGGTCTCACTGTGTTGCTCGGGCTGGCCTTGAACTCCTGGGCTCAAGCAATCCTCCCGCCTCAGGCTTCCAAAGTGCTGGGATTACAGGTCTGAGACACCATGCCTCACCAAATTTTTTAATTTAAAAAAATTCACCCCAACTTCTGTGGTCCCAGTGAGTCTCACCTGCCCCATCACCACAGCCATGAAAACTGCCCGGAAATTCCTCAGGTCGGAGGCCTGCAGCTCCGCCACAATGCCAGCATCCAGCAGCACCAGTCGCAGTGGGCACAGGGAAGATGGCACGGCCACCACCAGAGTGTCACAGACATCCGCCTGCTGCAGCTGCGCCTCCCGACTCGAGGACAGGCTGTCGGCACCCTGGACCAGGATGTTTCCAGGGTGAAGGTCCGCATGCACAAAGTTATCCACAAATATCTGGAAGGAGATCACACTGCTCATGAGTGAGTCACCCCTAGAGCACCACCAAGCCACACAGAAAGAAAGTTGCTGGGTGACAATAAATTCCCAGCAATCTATCAGCCACAAAGAGGTGCACGTCCTAAAGACCTTTCTTGTTTAGATGTCAACTCAGAATTTGTACAGGATGAGCTAAGTTAAAGTTTCAAAATAAAAATTATTTTCAAAGCATTTTAAAAAGATTATAAAGGGGCTAGTCTCAGTGGCTTTACACCTATAATCCCAGCACCTTGGGAGGCCAATGAAGGAGGGTCACTTCAGCCCAGGAGTTCAAGATTACTCAAGTTCAAGATCATAGTTCAAGAGCTATGATCATGCCACTGCACTCCAGCCTGGGTGACACAGCAGGACCCCGCCTTGTAAAAATAAATAAATAAGGCTGGGTGTGGTGGCTCACGCCTGTAATCCCAGCACTTTGGGAGACTGAGGTGGGTGGATCACTTGAGGTCAGGAGTTAAAGACCAGCCTGGCCAACAAGGTGAAACCTTGCCTCTACTAAAAATACAAAAATTAGCTGGGCGTGGTGGCACATGCCTGTAAATCCCAGCTACCAAGTAGAGGCAGGGCAGGAGAATGGCTTGAACCTGGGAGGCAGAGGTTGGAGTGAGCCGAGATCACGCCACTGCACTCCAGTCTGGGCAACAGAGCGAGACTCCGTCTCAAAAAATATATAATAAAAATAAATAAAATAAAAAGCCTAAGGCCAAACTGCATTTGAAATGCCTTATTTTTACTTTATGAGTTGAATCATTAATATTCTAACTAAAATAATTAGCTACTTATTAAAGACTTTCGGCCGGGCGCGGTGGCTCATGCCTGTAATCCCAGCACTTTGGGAGGCCAAGGCGGGTGGATTACGAGGTCAGGAGATTGAGACCATCCTGGCTAACATGGTGAAACCCCGTCTCTACTAAAAATACAAAAAAAAATTAGCCGGGCACGGTGGCGGGTGCCTGTGGTCCCAGCTACTCGGGAGGCTGAGGCAGGAGAATGTCGTGAACCCGGGAGGCAGAGCTTGCAGTGAGCCAAGATCGCGCCACTGCACTCCAGCCTGGGCGACTGAGCAAGATTCCATCTCAAAAAAAGAAAAAAAAAAAAAATAGATTTTCCCCAAACCTCTATGTTCTTAAAACTCATAGAATTGCATTTCTTTAAAAACAGCTCATAAATCAGACTTTCCCTCCATTACTTCAACCTGTCCACATCAGTGAGGTGTGAGAGCGAGTGCCACTAGCAGCCACATGCACACGGAGCCCTTCTGTGGAGGAGGACACAGTTCTCAGGACATACTGGCATGCAGAATTGGAGGAGCAGGAAGGACACAGCTTTGAACCTGCTAAACTGGACAGCAACCCCCAGGGATTGTGTTGGATTCAGGCATGGCTTGTGGAACAGGAATCAGCCTCCAATAATCGGTCATCTCAGAGGTCAGAGAAACCCCAGCAATCCTTCCACAGGAGATGAGAGGAGAGACCAAGGCAGGAGCAGAACAGCTGCTAGTGGATGGGCTCTCGGGACTGCTTCCAGCTGACACGGGGCCCCAAGCACCGTGGATCCTTCCTCCCTGTAGATCCAGGCCATAGACCCCATCCCTCATGGCGGCAGACCATGAAAGGACGGTCCTAATCCAGATTGTAGCTTTGGTAGGGATAAGGGAAGCTGCTACCCATGTGAAAATCCTGGGACTTAGGGGGCTAGAACCTGCACACCTGCAGGACATGGTCACCAAAGGCTGGGCTGACCCTCCAGCAAGGCTAGCACCTCCTAAGTAGGTCACTAATCTTGGCCCTGGTATACTTTTTTTTTTTCTTTCTGAGACTGAGTCTCACTCTGTTGCCCAGGCTAGAGTATAATGGTCTGATCTCAGCTCATTGCAACCTCCACTTCTTGGGTTCAAGCGATTCTCCTGCCTCAGCCTCCCAAGTAGCTGGGACTACAGGCAGGCACCACCACACCTGGCTAATTTTTTGTAGTTTTAGTAGAGACGGGTTTCACCACGTTGGCCAGGCTGGTCTCAACTCCTGACCTCAAGTGATCTGCCCGCCTCAGCCTCCCAAAGTGCTGGGATTACAGGAGTGAGCCATCATGCCTGGCCTGGCCTGGCCTGGTATACTTTTAAAATTTCACTGAGCATAATTTAAGATCTATGCACTTTCTAGAATGTTGCTGTAATTCAGTTTGTTTGTTTTTTTTTAAGTTTCTGAATCTTCTGGAACCTTGCCTTCAGCTCCACCCAGGGTCTCATGCCCCGATCCTGACCCCAAAACTGGAGCCCTCTCATCCTCTCTCCTCTCCTGGTGCTGCTTCATGCTGCTTCTCCCCTGGCTACATCCCTCTTGTGCCCCTTGGAGCCCTGTTCCTGTGGACAAAGTCCTCTTGCCACTAGGTTCTAACTGCAACTACTGAATTGAAACCTAGGTGTGCCTCAACAATCCTGCTTCTCCAGGAGCCAGAGGGGTGGGAGCTGCTGACTCCCCATCCCACAGGCCCTGGGATGGAGTGGAGTTGGGGTTGGAGAGGAGTCACCTGAGCCTACCCCTGCAACGGCTCTCAGCCTTCTGCACGTGCGTGCGTGCTGTCAGCCTGCAGGACTCCACCTGTTCTGAGCAACCCTGCTGTGGGGACTCCAAATGTGCCTCCACCCACGGCTCCATCTCTGACTCCTCAATTCATTCTCCAGCTCTCACCACATGCCTGGGTCTTCACTACCATGATTCCTTGCCTCTGAGACCTAGGTATTCTTCCTCCCTATCCACCTCGACCCTGTCGCCCATTCCTGTCATCCATCCCTTCAACCACTGTCCTCTGTCCCAACCACCAGAAAGACCAGACCCCCAACAATCTAAGATCTTCTTCCTTTGGTCCTGCATGGGGGCTGCTAACAATGCTAGGTCACAATTACTACCAATAAAGGCAGCCATAACTAGCGTGGCTTAGGACTCACTGTGGCTTCTTAGGAATTTCCACTCCTTTAACCATCATGCGGACCCTATGAGGAAGGCACTTCTTATCCTCTTTTGAAAGATAAGAAGCCTGAGGACAAAGGTTAAGTAACTTGCCCCAGACACTCCTCTCTGCCCCGAGCTAGTAAGCTGGAAGCTGAGATTTGAACTCAAAACAAATCCTGCTCTGGGCTCCCAGCTCCTAACCCCCAGGCTACACTGCAAATAGGCAAAATACCCCTCTGCCTCTCCCACACCAACATGGCTTGCCCCTCCTGACGACCATCCACATTTTCCAAGTAGCTCTTTCTAGTCCCAGGGCAGCAGTTTCAAACCTCTGTATTCTCTTTAAACCTCCTCTCCCACAACCCTCTGCATCCTACTCTCAGCAGAGAACAATGGCCCCTCTTAGTTCACAAGGAAATAGAAAGTTTCCCATGGAAGCACCATCAAATCCTGTCCCTGTGCCTGTAAGTTTCTCCATCCCTCCAGCCCAGGGTTTCTCAGTCTATTGCTGGGGGTGGGGACGGCCGTCCCTGCACTCTGGGGTGGTAAGCTCCTGGCTTCTTCCCAGCAGGTGCCAGTAGCACCCCCGACCCCCAACTATAACAACCAAGAATGTCTCCAGACATCACCAGGTGTCCCCTGGTAGACAAAAACACCCTGTTTTTGTCTAAAAAAGGCTCTGGCCTTCGTGAAACAAAGAATGCCCTCCTGATGCAGCCAGGCCCTTCTTCAGCTGGGGGGCCTTCAGAATCCTCGCTGGTAGATACAGGAAAGACAAAACCTACCAAGAGTTCTTAGGAGGTGGAAACACTTGAACATGTTCAAATGTCCAAGAATCAAAATCTACCTTCTGGCTCCCCTGACTCTCGTCTCACCCTCCCGCTCCAACTCCATGAAGCGGACATGAGGTTGTGACATTAGGGCATTCCTCAGCATAAAAACCTCCTATGTCTTTTTAGGGTTTTTTGTTTTTGTTTTTGTTTTTTTAGATGGAGCTCTGTCGCCAGGCTGGAGTGCAGTGCCGTGATCTCAGCTCACTGCAATCTCTGCCTCCTGGGTTCAAGCAATTCCCCTGCCTCAGTCTCCCGAGTAGCTGGGACTACCACCACCTCATGGTGGTAGTTTTTGTATTTTTGGTGCTAATTTTTTTTTTTTTTTTTTTTTTTTTTGTAGTGACAGGGTTTCGAAATGTTGCTCAGGCTGGTCTCAAACCCCTGGGCTCAAGCAATCTCCCCGCCTCAGCCTCCTGAAGTGCTGGGATTACAGGCATGAGCCACTGCGCCCAGCCAAAACTCTCCTATGTCCTAATCTAGGCATTGGGATGCTTTTTAAAAATTCACTAAGCATCATTTAAGATCTGAGTACCTTATATTTAAATATTATTGGAATTCAATTTTTTAAAGTTAAGGGCAAAAAGCTTCAAAATGAACTTATCTGCCCTTGGATTAAAGTCCAAACTCTTTCATATATTTACTAGACCCTTCGTGATCAGGCCCCTTTCACCTCCTCAGCTTCAGCAATCACTGCTCCTCCTTCAAACTCTCTTGCAAGCCATACTAAGTGCTTTCATCTCTCCAAGGGCATCATGCAGTAGCTCACCCAGGCCTCGGCAAAAGCTGTTCTCTCTGGACAACTCCCTGCCACCTGTCCTTATGCAGTGACACCTAGACCTTCACACTGCAGCCAAGATGGAGCCACTTCCTGAGTGAATCCCTGGGTTAGCATAAGCCCCTCCGAAATGACCCTTTGGCACCCTGCACCTATCCCTATAAATCAGTGACTTAGTCGTAGCCTGTCTTCCCAAGGAACAGTATGTCATGAGCATTGTAATTGTGTCTATTTTGCTCACTACTGTAATCCCAGCCCTTAATTCAGTGCTTGGCACCTAGCAGGTGCTCAATAAACATGTGCTGAACAAATGAGCAAAGCAGCATTTAAAATATGATATTGTCTCAGCTGTTCGCTAAACTACAGGCAATGCTGGCAGAACTGGGTCATGGTCACCCTTCTGCCCACAGCACACAGAGCCTGAGCCACTGACAAAGTACTTAAGAGGCTGGGCACAGTGGCTCATGCCTGTAATCCCAACACTTTAGGAGGGAGGCCAAGGTGGGAGAATCACTTGGGCCCAGGAGTTCAAGACTCCCCTGGACAACATAGTGAAACCCTGCCCCTACAAAACAATTTTTAAAATTAGCCAGGGTTGGTGGTTCATGTTTGTAGTCCCAGCTACTCAGGAGGCTGAGGAGTGAGGAGGGACGATCACCTGAGCCCAATAGGTTGAGGCTGTAGTGCGTGGAGATTTTGCCACTGTACTCCAGCCTGGGCAACAGAATGAGACCCTATCTTAAAAAAGGAAAAAAAAAAAAAGTGCTTCACAGACACCATGGACATATGGCCATTTATGGTAGCCTCCACTCTTTCTAGACCAGACTTTCTCAACCTGGCAGCTTGCTGCTTGGCTCTCCTTCCCACCCAGATAGCCAGAGTCCCAGCCCACTCCCCATCTGCAAGCTGACCACATGCTGGGCCTGAGCCCGCTCCAGCCATGAGCTCACCATCTTCAGGAGCATGTTGATCCCCAGCCGTGCGATCTTCCTCTTCAAGTCCACAGGAATTCCTGCCTGCTGGTAACTGGACACAGGCACACTCTCCTTCAGAAAGACCAGGGAGAGAACAGCTTAATCCCAGCCAGCCTGTGATGCCGGCTCCTCCTCCCACGTGGCACTGCAGCACTGCCTTCTCACTGATAAGGAAGTAACCCAAAGAGTTCTTCCTTTCCTAGAACCCATCTGTCATTCAGCCATGTGCAGTGGCTCACACCTGTAATCCTAGCACCTTGGGAGGCCAACGTGGGTGGATCGCTTGGCCCAGGGATTCAAGACCAGCCCGGACAACATGGTAAAACTCCATCTCTACAAAAAATACAAAAATTAGCCATGGGTGGTGGTGCACAACTGTGGTCCCAGCTACTCAAGAGGCTCAGGTGGAAGAACCACCTCAGCTCGGAAAGTCACAGCTTCAGTGAGCTCAGACTGCGCCACTGCACTCTAGCCTGAGTGACAGGGACTCTGTCTCAAACAAAACAAAACAAAAATCTGTCATCCACACATTGATTTGAACTTCTTTACATTCCCTCCTATAACAGCTATCAGAAGGATGACAAGTCACATAGGTTTACTGGAAAGGAAACTTATCAATCCTGCTACTGAAGATAAGAGATGTGATGTCCTGAAACAATAGGCGCGGGCATCAGAGAATTGGTTTCTGGGCAAGAATCAGCCAGTGGGGATCTGGGCAATATAAGGAGACCCCATCTCTACAAAA
>NW_012105253.1:1437683-1444577 GCF_000951045.1 Mandrillus leucophaeus
CAAAAAAAAAAAAAAAGGTAGCCAGGTGTGGTGGCTAACACCTATAATCCTAGCACTTTGGGAAACCAAGGCAGGAGGATCACTTGAACTCGGGAGTTTGAGACCAGCCTAGGCAACGGGGTGAAACCCAGGCTCTACAAAAAAATACAAAAATTAGTCAGACATGGTGGCTTGTGCCTATGGTCCTAGCTACTTGGGAGGCTGAGGTGGAAGGATCACTTGAGCCCAGGAGGTGGAGGCTGCAGTGAGCTGAGATCATGCCACTGTACCACAGCCTGGGCAGGAGAGCAAGACCTTGTCTCAAAAAAAAAAAAAATTGTCAAAACAACCCATGGAGATAGATCTTGTTATCCCTAATTAACAAATGAAGGCATCAAAGCCCAGAGAAGTTAAGCAGCTTGCTCAAGTTCACACAGCTAGGAACACTGCGTAGTTCACGTCATGTTCATGAGATTCCCTGAATCTCACATCACCATCTGTAAAGAGGAGGCTGGGCTGGGTGCAGTGGCTCACGCCTGTAATCCCAGCACTTTGGGAGGCCGAGGCGGGCAGATCACTTGAGGTCAGGAGTTCAAGACCAGCCTGGCCAACGTGGCAAAACTCCATCTCTACTAAAAAATACAAAAATTAGCCAGGTGTGGTGGCACGCACCTGTAATCCCAGCTACTTGGGAGGCTGAGGCACGAGAATCACTTGAACCTGGGAGGCGGAGGTTGCAGTGAACTGAGATCATGCCACTGCACTCTAGCCTGGGCTTCAGAGTGAGACTCTGTCTCAAAAAAAAAAAAAAAAAAAGAGAGAGAAGGCTGAACTAGAGTAGAGGATAGCTAGGGCAAGTGAGATGACACAAGGTTGTTCAGCACTTTCTCTGTGCCCAGCTCCTCGTTTTGCATTCAGTGTGTCATTTACTCCTGAGACAATCCTGCAAGGCAGGTCACTAGCTAATAAAACGGGAGAGTAGATTTTCAAATCTAGGAGGTCGGGCCACACCCAGTGCTCTCAGCTACCTCACAACACTGCCTCCCCTCCCCCGAGGCCAACACGTCCCAGCTCCTCACAATGTTACCACACAAATCCCATCCTCTCTCCAGACTGAAGCCTTTCTGTGGGCTGGAGATGACCCCACTGCAAGTGGCAAGCGAAAGGTATGGCCAGGCAAAGCCACCACTCTTACTTCATACGTTTCCACCAAGACTTCCCTGGTGACAAAGGGGCGCAGAGGGGTGGGGAACTTGACAGCTTTCACATTCTGGAAGTTGACCTGGAAGTGTTCTAGATTCTGAGCTTCATAACGCAGGTCGATCTACAGAGAAATGAACAGAAAGGAGGGCTAGTCTGGGCACAGTCACACTGACATCTGCAATGCCAAGGAGCCGGCAAGTCATGAGATCCACCCCACCTTCCCCACCAGCTTGCCCCACAGGACTTGTCCAGAAACTCAGGAGGCAAAATCCGTGGGCTACAGCCTGCCCCAACAATCCCAGATCTCTGTGTGAATTCCTGGAGGCTGCAGACAGCAGGTGCCCTGGTGGGCTTTGGGCTGTACTGCTTCTCCGCTACTCTCGCCCTTGCCACCCGTCTGCTTCACACCAGCCCACGGGTCCCTTCTCCGTCTCCCTGGGATCTGGCTTCTCTAGGCCCAGTCCCCAGCCCTCTCTTTCCATGAGGGCCAGCATGCTGTAGCCACTTCCACACAGGGCTCCCCGTCTCACAGCAGCTCTCCACCCACTGCATCAACATTGCCACCGCTACTCTCCCAGCCACCACTCAACAGACCCAAAGGACCAGTTCCAGGTTTATCATCAACCTCTGTGGGCATCCGGGGCTGGTGCTGCTGCTGACCTGGCTCTTCGTGGTGGCTCTTTCTCTGGCACCTGCCCTTCACTCTCCCGGCGTCCCTGCTGCCTCTCACTGTCCTGTCTTGGCCGGGTCTCCTGTACCCCCAGAAGCTGATGTCCTTTCTCCTGACTGAAGTCAGCGTGTGTGCCCCCTTGACATCCACCAAGCCCTCAGCCGGTGCCTCCTCTGACAGCACCTTGATCCCCAGGTCAGACCTCAATGCCAGCCTCCAGAGTGACATATCCAATGACACCTGCATGTGGCCCGGTGGGAGCCCAGAGACCCTGAAGCTCAACATCTAAATGGAATTTCCCTTCACCATCCCCACACATTCAGTCACCTTTGAGTCCCCAGATCACGCCTTCTCTCTTCCTGTCCGTGCACAGCAACGGCCCAGTGCCATCAAGTCTGCAGACCTCACTGCCCTCAGATCAGTCCCTCTCCCACAATGCCATTCCCAAGGCACATGCCCTCAGATTCCGTCACCTGAGCTCAAACAGAGGTGCCTCGGGTGTGCTCCTTGACCCATCCTTCCCCTCCGATCCATCACCTGCATGGTGAAGTCTGCACTCCTTAGAATGGCATCCAGGTGGGTCATGATTTGGCCCCTACTTCTCTGTCCAGGTCCATCTCTCATGGCACCTTCCCCTTCCTTTTACCACCCAAGACCTGGCCTCACCCAACTCCACAGAGTGCTCGACATCCCAGAGTGGCTAACACCCCCAGCTCTCCTCTGGCTTCTTTACTGCCTCTGATTGGAATGTTATTCTCCCACTTGGTCCAACTGCAAACACCAGTCACCTTTCAATACGCAGCTCAAGCCAAGGACAGCAACCACGTCCTCCTCTGAGCCCTGCTGAACCATGCTCAGGTTCAGCCAGGCTCAGGTTCATTGCTTCCAGGGCCTCCCTCAGATACCAGATGGCTCAGTCCCTGACTTAAAATTGCATATTTGCATATAACCTATGCATATCCTCCTACATACTTTAAATCATCTCTAGATTATTTATAATACCTAACACAACCTAAACACTCTGTAAATCATTGTTAAACTGCATTGTTAAGGGAATAATGCAAGAAAAAAAAAGTCTGTACATGTTCAATACAGATGCAACTGTCATATACCTAACTACATTTTTTATTGAATCCAGGGATACACAACCCATGGACAGAGGGCTAACTGTCTTTCTTTTTTTTTTTTAGATGGAGGCTTGCTCTGTTGCCCAGCCTGGAGTGCAAAAGCGTGATCTTGGCTCACTGCAACCTCCGCCTCCCGGGTTCAAGTGATTCTCCTGCCTCAGCCTCTTGAGTAGCTGGGATTACAGGTGTGTGCCACCATGCCCGGCTAATTTTTGTATTTTTAGTAGAGACAGTGTTTCACCATGTTGGCCAGGCTGGTCTTGAACTCCTGACTTCAAGTGATCCACCTGCCACTGCCTCCCAAAGTGCTAGGATTACAGGTGTAAGCCACTGTGCCTGGCCCTGACTGTCTTTCTCAAGGATAGGAAAGCTCACTTGTTTTCTTTGTTTACCAGCTTCTAACAGAGTTTGGTTTTTGTTTTTTTTTTAGATGGGGTCTCCCTCTGTCACCCAGGCTGGAGTGCAGTGGCGTGATCATGGTTCACTGCAAACTCTGCCTCCCAGATTCAAGCGATTCTCCCACCTCAGCCTCCTGAGTAGCTGGGCTACAGGCAAGCACCACCATGCCTGGCTAATTTTTTGTATTTTTAGTAGAGATGAGGTTTCACCATGTTGCCCAAACTGGTCTCAAACTCCTATCCTCAAGCAATCCAGCCACCTCAGCCTCCCAAAGTCCTGAGATTACACGCATGAGCCACCGCACCAGCCCTAACAGAGATTTTAGTCACTATTACATAAACTTATAAATGAATGGAGAGATACTCACACACTATATCCAGACCCACAACTCTAAGGTTTCCAGCCTAGGAACGTGATGGGACTACTGACAGATGGAGAGAGGCTTAGTAGGAAGAGCTGATTTTTTAAGGCAAATGGGGTATAATTCAGAGACATGAGTTTGAAGTGATGGAACCACATGATGTCTGTCAGACTTCTGCAAGGGGAACTGAAACTCAGATGAGTGGGAAGATTGAGAGGAATTAATGCAGAGATGGTTGTTGGAATTGATGCCATTTTCTCTGTTTTAATTTGCTTTTATTATCAAATTACATTGCTCTGTAGCTATGAATGTTTGTGTCCCCCCAAAATTCCTGTGTTGAAATGCTAAGCCCTAAGGTGATGGTATTAGGAGATGAGGCCTTTAGGAGGTGATTAGGTCATGAGAGCAGAGCCTGCATGAATGGATTAGCACCTTTACACAAGGGACCCAAGACAGATCCCTTACCCCTTCCACCATGTGATGACACAGAAGGTGCCAATTATGAACCAGAAAGTGAGGCCTCACCAGACACCAAATCTGCCGATGCCTTGATCTAGAATTTTCAGCCTCCAGAACCTCGAGAAATACATTTCTGTTGTTTGTAAGCTACTTAGTTTATGGTATTCTGTCCGAACAGACTAAGAGACTTTCTGAACATTAGAATGAATCCCTAGGAGTTAAAATCTTAAATCAGAGGCTCTAAACAAAGACTTGGCAGGTTGCTTCTGAAAACCTGCCAATTTCTGCACTACCCAACTAGGAGCCAACAGGTGCCTACGTGGAGCCCCAACTCTCAGTGTGTTTGCTAAGTCTGTATCCTTATACAAATGTCCCAAGGGCCCTGAGCATGAAGAAGGTCCTTGTTGACTCAATTTGCCCTGGAATCAAAGCAGAACAAAGGCACAGTGTGTGACTTTGCTAATTATTTTCTCACTCTGGAGTCAGTGATTATGGCAGAAATAATGCTAGATGCTCTCCACCAGAATCATTTCCTTTTCCTCCCTGGCACAAAGGAAGATGGTGTTTCCCAAGCTCACAGTTAACATCGGGCCCATGCGGTTAAAGCTCTGATCAGTGAACGGGGAAGAAGCGATGTTTGCCACTTCCAGGCCTGGCCACAAAATCTCTTATGTGACCCTGCATGGCCTCTCCCTTCAATCCACGCTGACCCCAGATGACACATGTTGAAGGAGGCAGTGCCAAACTTGGGAAGAAATTGAGTCCCCTGAAACTAGGGAGTAGAGCTTCCTCTCTTGACCGGGCACGGTGGCTTAGGTCTGTTATCTCAGCACTTTGGAAGGCGGAGGAGGGAGAATGGCTTGAGCCCAGGAGTTCGAGATCAGCCTGGGCAACATAGCAAGACCCTGTCTCTATTTTTAAAACAATAAAATAAAGAGCTCCCTTTCTCTGCCTCAGTTCACCTGCATTGAACTTTGTTTTTTGTTTTTATTTTTCTTTTGAGATGGAGTCTCGCTCTGTCGCTCAGGCTGGAGTGCAGTGGCGTGATCTCAGCTCCCTGCAACCTCCGTCTCAGGTTCAAGCAATTCTCATGCCTCAGTCTCCTGAGTAGCTGGGAATACAGGCATGTACCACCACGCCCAGCTAATTTTTGTATTTTTAGTAGAGACAGTGTTACACCATATTGGCCAGGTTGATCTCGAACTCCTGGCCTCAAGTGATCAACCCGCCTCAGCCTCCCAAAGCACTAGGATTACACACATGAGCCACCACTCTCGGCCAGAACTTTGATATAAGCAAAAACTTAACTCGTTGCATTAAGCCACTGAGATTTGGGTGTTCTCTGTTTTATCAGCTAGTGTTACCAGCTCTAACACATCACATGAGCTATGACATACCGGAAAATTATTCATTCAACATTTACTAAGCAGCAGCTAATGGCAAGAACTATGTTAGGTGCTAGTTACAGCTGAGGGGAGGAGAACTCACCTGTTGGACCATCAGCTTCTCAAATTCCTCCACAATCTCAGGCAAGCTAAGCCACTTGATGCCTGGCAAAAGTCCGAGGACTCGGCTGCCAATCTTCATCAGCAGCAGGTCCATATGCACCTGAGCGAGCAGGCCAGGGTGTAACACCTGTCGGAAAGAGGAACCGTGAGACTGGAGGAGAAATCCGCTGGACACATTTTACCCAGCCAGGGCTGGGTCCCACCATCCAAGGAAGAGCCAGGTGGTTTCTCATCAAAGGAAAGAGAATGTGGTCCTGACTTCCAAGCAGCTAGTTCACTCCAGACCCAGTTCATTTTCCTCTATCAGATTATTCACAGCGCCACTTCAAGCCAATAAATGAAACAGCTTGCATGAAATAAGCTCTCAGATATTGGTAAGGCAAACAGAAATAAACGTGGGGGCGATTTGCATGGCAGGTGTTTCTGATCTGGGAAAGCTCAGTGGAGAGGTGAGCTGTGAGCTCTCAGAGCACTTACTTTCACTGCCACGGGGATGAGGTGACCTGGCTCAAGTTGGTGGCCAGGGACCTGAGCCTGAGACACCCCTGCGTTTGATCCAACCAGGTCAGCTTTAGGGAGGAGCAGCCTTTCTAGAAACGACTGGTCTGCGAGATTTCCTGGAGGTTTCCGGCCATTTCCAAGGTATCCAAAGAGCTCTCTCAGGCCCCCGACTGCCCCAGCATCTGGGACGGGCGGCAGACAGGAGGCCCTGCCAAGTCTCTGGACGCTGTCAGTCTCCAGGAACGCAGTGTTGGCGTATGCTTTGTACACCTGGGCCACGCAGCCTGAGCCCACAGGTTCCCGGTTCTCAAAAGAGAGGATGCTCCCCCAGTCCTCCCCAAAAGCCTGCCGAAGGAAGCGCTCAGTGTGAGCCCACGGGTGGGGGGTCACTCGGACATGCAGCTTGGAAAACTGGGCACAGAAAGCCTCGGAAAACAGATCGCGCCGGGTGCTGGCCCACTGGCCCAGTTTGATGTAGGTTGGGCCTGAGGTCTCGGTGGCTTTCAGAAGCAGGTGGAGCCAGAGGGTGGAGACGCTGGGAGCCAGGTAGGTGAGGGGGTAGAGGAGAAGGAGGGGGAAGAATTTCACCAACAGAGCGCCGGCGCGAAGCCAGAGGCGGAGATGCAGGAAGACGCCGTCCAGAGGTCCCGCTCGGGGGAGGCTCTCAGCGAGCCCCGCGCCGGCCGC
>NW_012105253.1:1445442-1447632 GCF_000951045.1 Mandrillus leucophaeus
CGGGCGGGGGTGCAGGCGAAGGGAACCCAGGCACCGAGGGCTGTGGTGGAGGGGAGGGGCGCCCGGCCACTGGGTTGAAAGCGCCATTGCAAAATTACAACAGATAATGAAAGAGATCTGACCTAACCAACTCCATCTTCCTTCTAACCTCCAAGCTGTCCTTGTTCACTCCTGAGCGTAGGCTGAACTAACTTTGGGAGGAACTTAGTTTATACTTTATAGTTTAAAACAAAGATGATAACAGCCCTTTCTTAAAACAAACCTCCTTCTTGCCTGGGGAATAGACTGTCTTTGTAGGACTAACAAATTAACCACAAGATTAGAAAGTATGGTTTAGGAGTCCGGCAGCTGGAGGCTGCAAGATTCTGACCCTCCCTAAACTGCTCATAAGATCAGCGCTCAAGATATTTTGCAGACCCTGCCCTTGATGGATCAACTGACACCTCCCAGATCGACAAACCGGGTCATCTGATCTTGGGCCCCCACTCGGGAACTAACTTAGCGCAAGAGGACAGCTTCAATTCCCTAAGATTTCATCTCTGACCCAACCAGTCAGCACTCTCCACTCATTGGCCTTTCCCCACCCACCAAGTTGTCCTTAAAAACTCTGCTCCCCGAATGCTCGGGGAGACTGACTTGAGTAAGAATAAAACTCCCGTCTCCTGTGCAGCCGGATCTGTGTGAATTACTCCTTCTCTATTGCAATTCCCCTGTCTTGATAAATCGGCTCTGTCTAGGCAGCGGGCAAGGTGAACCCGCTGGGCTGTTACAGGGTGGCCTGGGGGGGCAGAGGGCTGGGTGCTGGGCGGTGAGGGTCGCGGGGAGCAGAGGGTCGGTGACAGAGGCCTGGGCAGCCAGGGTCTTCCGGGAGAGCCCCGGACCCGCCCCTTAAAGAGGACGGCGACCCCAGGCCGAGACCGCCCTGCGCTTGAGTCCTGGGTCCCGGGTAACAAGACGCAAAGGCACCCTCTATGTCCCCCTCCGCACGTCTGTCTCCCCACTGACTTCTTCGTATCTTTCATTATTCCAAAGAGCGTGGCTGAAAAGTATGAAGGCACGTTCTGAACACAGGTCGCCTTTTCAGCGGGGGTTTGGGGAGCGGTGTTGGATGGGGGAATTGGATGCTGTGTCCTCGGCTGCATTAATTCAGCAATTGTGTTGGACCTTGGGGAAAGGCTCCGGAAAGCCCGTATTCATTTATTCAACAATACTCATTGAGCCCAGTAAATATTTATTGAGCCCAATCTCATATTTGTCGAGCCTCAATATGTACTGATCAAGCTAGGTAATGTGCTGGACCCTGGGAAAGTGGACACAAATATCTTGCCTGTACTGGCTGAATAGGTAATGATGGGGACCCAACATGGGAACACATAAATGTGCAATTTCAATTTTTTTTAAAAAACACCCTCGATAAGAAATCAAAATGTGCAATTTCAAAGTGTAGCAAAGCCATGCAAGAAATGACAGGGCGCCGTGGCTCACGCCTGTAATCCCAGCACTTTGGGAGGCCGAGGCAGGGGGATCACTTGAGGTCAGGCATTCAAGACCAGCCTGGCCAACGTGGTAAAACCCCATCTCTACTAAAAATACAAAAATCAGCTGGGTGTGGTGGTGCACGCCTGTAGTCCCAGCTTACTCAGCAGGCTGAGGCAGGAGAATGGCTTGAATCCAGGAGGCGGAGGTTACAGTGAGCCGGGATCGCACCACTGCACTCCAGCCTGGGCGACAGAGGGCGACTCTGAAAAAAAAAAAAAAAACATGAAATAAAAAAATTACCAGGGGCACATATAGCATGTGGCTACCCTGGAGAGGAAGGGAAGGCCAGATAAGGCCTTAGAGCAGGGGGTCAAATAAAGCCCTAAACATAGGAGGGAGTTTGGTGTGAGGTTTGGGAGGCAGGGATGTTGTGTAACCTTGAAGTCGGGTGGCCCTGTGACCAAGGGGAGAGGGGTGGAGCTTGGAAATCAGCCCACAGAGACCTCCACGGGTCCCATGTTACTGCTTCTAAACCATCTTCTCTGTCCTTTGAGATTTTTGCAGCTGCCTGCCTTGAGGGACCACAGTCACCTCTACGTATAGACAGGCTTTATCCCCATGTGAGTGAGAGGCTTCCACAGAAATCTGCCCAAGGGTCAGTCTGTGGGCATCATAAGGGGAAGGGGCACTAAGGAAAGAGAAGCAAGGGGC
>NW_012105253.1:1447867-1460253 GCF_000951045.1 Mandrillus leucophaeus
GCGACAGAGCGAGACTCCGTCTCAAAAAAAAAAAAAAGAGAGAGAGAGAGAGAAGCAAAAACAGGCCTATGTCCCCGGTTCCCACGGCTGGAAGTGTGACATCCATTCCTTAAGGAGGTCCCAAACTGTGGGACCTAGGCTGTTGCTACAAACAGGAATGGGGGGATGACGAATGGCTCCTCTTGCCTTGATAACTAACAATCCGCTCCCCAGAGGTCAAACTTACCACCACTAGTTTGTAATAGAACCAGTCATTAATTGACCCCTTCCCTAACTTCCTCCTGATTTATTTACCCACTATTTAGGACAAAAAAAAAAAAGATGTATAGAATATTCTTGTGTGCCTCTGATTCACCAAGGAGTTAATTGAGGACTTAATTTGAAACCAGGGGCCCTAGGTTCTAGCCCCTTTATTAGGAGGTAACAATATGATTCTAGTACTGCTCTCTTCAAAGCACGAAAACAACAATAATAGCAACAAAACAATATGATTCCAGGTATGTCTCTCTGGACCTTTGTTTCTCCTTAAGCAAAACGTTGGGGGGAATTTAATGAAAGCTATCCAAATTCAACTAAAAGCTCCAGGCTGGGCTCAGTGGCTCAAGGGCTGGGCGCCATGGCTCAGGCTGGGTGCAGTGGCTCACGCCTGTAATCCCAGCACTTTGGGAGGCCAAGGCAGGTGGATCACCTGAGGTCAGGAGTTCAGGACCAGCCTGACCAACAGGGAGAAACCCCATCTCCACTAAAAATACAAAATTAGCTGGGCGTGGTGACGTATGCCTGTAATCCCAGCTACTCAGGAGGCTGAGGCAGGAGAATTGCTTGAACCCAGGAGGCGGAGGTTGCAGCGAGCTGAGATCATGCCATTGCACTCCAGTCTGGGTAACAAGAGAGAAACTCTATCCCCCTCCCCCCCCAAAAAAAGCTCTACAAGTCCTCCAGATGTGCATTTATGATTCTGGGAATTAGTACATTTTTTGTTTGTTTGTTTTTTGGGTTTTTTTTTTTTTTTTTTTTTTGAGATGGAGTCTTGCTCTGTCACCCAGGCTGGAGTGCCGTGGCGCGATCTTGGCTCACTGCAAGCTCCACCTACCAGGTTCATGCCATTCTCCTGCCTCAGCCTCCTGAGCAGCTGGGACACAGGCGCCCGCCACCATGCCTGGCTAATTTTTTGTATTTTTAGTACAGAAGGGGTTTCACCATGTTAGCCAGGATGGTCCCGATCAATTCTGGGAATTAGTACATTTAACAGTAGTTAAGAACGGCAAATTATGGAGCTAAATAGGTATGGCCTCAATCCCTAGTTACTTAACCTCTCTGAGCCTCTGTTCCCCATCTGTAACCACTGGAGGCTGTGGTAAGGAGTAAGCCAGCTGTCTGTGATGTGCTTAGCACCATGATTCAATAAACGGTAGCAAATGTTGTCATTTATATTGTTGGGGGATGCAGAGGACTAGAGAGACAAGTATGGGTAAATATAGGAGGATATTTATTTTAAGGTGAGCACTAGCTCAGTGGATTCACATTTAAAAAGCTGAGCCCCAAACAAAGACAGAGTTTAGCTTATACAGGCTAGTATACAAGAACAAAACAAAGGCAGTAAATTATAAAGTGACAAGTCACGTAATTTATGGCATAACTATTGACTTGGCATAGCTTATGGCCTTGTATAGCTAGTGGCCTTCCAGCTGGGTTGAAAGAAAAACAGGAACTTATAAATCTTATAAATATATAAATATAAGCTTATAAATATAAGCATTGGCAAACATAGTCATAACTAATAGTTCAGTACAGGAGAGACAGTAAAGGATTTTTTTTTTTTCTTTTAACCTTGCTCGGTGTGTCTCAAGCTTATTTTTGCAGGCTAGGTCACGACAACCTGTCTATAGCCTTGTTTGCAGTAGAGGAAAACTTGTGTTTCTCACTTAACCCTTACTTTTCTTGCAGTGAATAAATGCAGTATTTATTTTTCCTTAAATTTCTGCCTCGGTCTCCCCCTTTGATGCTTTTTATAAACAAGATTCTAATAGAAAGCATCCCTATTGTTTGATTTTTTTATGAAAGAGCA
This sequence comes from Mandrillus leucophaeus, assembly GCF_000951045.1. Taxonomy (NCBI): domain Eukaryota; kingdom Metazoa; phylum Chordata; class Mammalia; order Primates; family Cercopithecidae; genus Mandrillus; species Mandrillus leucophaeus. Next base: position 1,449,936 of record NW_012105253.1, read on the forward strand.
GGTCTTCTTTTTTAGGCACAGGCTGATATTCACAGAGCCATTAGCTGAGTGGTAGTTTGCCTAGTTACGATTGCTTTTTATAGTTGATTGGATGCTTTAATAAGGAGGGGTAAGAGGCAAGAGAGTATTAACCAAATTCCTGGTAGGGCTAGAACTACTCCTATTAAGGTTTTGAATCCACTGAAGGAGGAAAACCAACTTCCAAAGAGAGAATTAGAAGTCCACCCCTTCCAAGTTTGGACTGGAACATGGGCTGATTTTTTTTATTTTTGCAGTTATTTTCTTTTTTTTTTTTTTTTTTTTTGAGACGGAGTCTGGCTCTGTCGCCCAGGCTGGAGTGCGGTGGCCGGATCTCAGCTCACTGCAAGCTCCGCCTCCCGGGTTTACGCTATTCTCCTGCCTCAGCTTCCCGAGTAGCTGGGACTACAGGCGCCCGCCACCTTGCCCAGCTAGTTTTTTGTATTTTTTAGTAGAGACAGGGTTTCACCGTGTTAGCCAGGATGGTCTCGATCTCCCGACCTCGTGATCCACCCATCTCGGCCTCCCAAAGTGCTGGGATTACAGGCTTGAGCCACCGCGCCCGGCCTGCAGTTATTTTCATAATAGCTTTCCCATAGTTATTAATTTTTAGGCAGTAATTAGTTAAAGTTTTTATATACTTCTCCTTCCTGGGCTAGGAGGTAGTTTAAAGCTAATCTATTTTGGTAGATGGTATTTTTTATTTTCGTGGCTTGCTGGGCAGTAAATCCAGTGCATTTGCTGTTTCATTAGTGTTGATTTTAAGTACTGCCTGCAACCTTATGATGCAGCTAAGCATGTAAATTGGGATGCAGTATCCCCATGACCCATCTTGTGCCTAGCTGGCCCATAGTATTGAATTATTCTTTCGGGGGGCCAATCTGTGTCTTTTTAATGTTATATTTTTATATCTTTTTTTATGTCTATATTTCTTTTGTGGTTTTTTTTTTAATTTTTATTATAGACAGGATACCCTAAAGTTTTTCCTTGTTGCAGTGGGAGTAAGAAGAAAGATGGCCTAATTGTTCCGAGTACACAAGCCCCTGTCCATTTGGCTGGCAACTGTCGGTAGGCCCATGGCCCACAGATCCAGTGGAGACCAGAAGGTGCTTGCCAGGTATTTGGAGCTTTAGGCTGATACTAGGTGGGGTTTAGAGAAGAGAAATGAATGAATGGATTTGGATGAGGGGATTTGGAGTTATCTTTGCCCCGCCACAAAGTTTTCCTTAGTGTTTCATTACAATATTGCTGTCCTAAGCAGGTTAGTTCTCCTACCAGGTCTGTAAAAGCCTTTCCCCAGTGAGTGACACAGTATCTTTCGATAATAAAAGTTTTTAGGAGCCAGATGCTTGAATTTATGGGCGTCAGTTCGGGGTCAGAGTAAAATTATTTTGTGGCATTAACTTTTTTGCTTCCTAAGGCCATTGGTCTCCCATATTAGTTCCTCCACAAACATAACATGAGGAAATGCCTAGGCTGCCAGCAATGTTTTCAGCCAGCTGAGCAAACAAGTTTTTGGCTAAAGGACAAGGCTCTGGTAACTTTTGGTCTACATGCTTATAGAATGATTTAAAGACTCAGAACTGGTGCTGGGCCGGACGGGTCCGGGTTTCTGTGTTGATAACATGTTTGCTGGGTATGTGTGTATAGACACATGTGGGGTAACCTGCAGACATATAGGTAGGTCTGGCCTTAGAATGGTGAAATTCACAGGATTACAGGTTTTTGTTTTACAATCTGGTTTTACCAGCATTTCGGTTAGGATAATTGGCCTTTGTTGTGTGCTAGGGCGTCATGATATGCAATACCGACAATCTTTTTCTGGGGTCCCAGGGGGACAAGGTGACATGCATACATATTTGTCGTCATTTTTATAGTATCTTTTTAAAGGTAGGTTACCACAGATGGGTGAGTCTAGGTATGCTACCTGACAAGCATCAAAATATAGAGAAATAGGCCCTAGGTAAAAGGGAGAGACCTTGGTTTGGTTTAAGAGGGGACCACCCTCTGACGCTGCATGGATTTCAAACCATTTACCAGGTGAAAACTTGGGGTCATAACATACATAGATTGGTTATTTCCTGGGTCACAAATGGATTAGGTGGTCTGATTATAAGTACAAGTTCCTAAGCGAGTCCCTGTATGCTCATAATAAGTATGGTACAATAGAGTTTTAGTTATACTGTTTCCTGACCAGGTAGTATGTGTACAGTGGGGACACCCTTCTATAGGTGCTTCTTCTACCATGGTTAAGACAGCAAAACAATGTACAGAATCGTTTTGTAACAATGTACAGAACAGCAAAACAATGTACAGAATATTTATATTCAGGAAGGACAGAGAGGTCTTTACCTGGGGGAGGAGATTGAGCAGAGCGACGGAACAATAGGAAAATAGTTAGTATTACAAGGAAAGCTATTAGTTCTAAGATTTCTAACCACATTTACTTGCTTGATGAGTCCTCAAGCTTTGGCCGTGCATAGACTAGTCAGCTTCTGGAGTGACCAGAGCAGAGCGGTCATCTTTAGCAGCAGCGTGGTCTCATCTCAGGATCAGCCGGGTTAGATGATCTGGGTCCTGCTGACTGGTCCACTTGTCCTGAGCTGCTAGTTTTAGCCAACTGTGGTGGATCCAAGGTACAACACCTGCAACTTTAACAGCCGTGGGAGTGGACAAGATTACAGTATACAGCTCATGCCATTTGGGTCCTAGAGAAGTTGGATTCCACTTTTTAACCCAAACAGAGTCTCCAGGTTTAAAGGGGTGTACTGGGTCTGCCAGCCTTATAGGCATTCTTTCTCGTACCCAGCCATGGACCTCTTGCGTGGCTATTTCTAACGCCTGCATTTACTTTCTTAAAGTTAATATCTGTAGTTCCCGAAGATTACCTTTTATTTGACTTGTGACTGGGGGAGGCCGACCGAACAAAATTTCATAGGGTAAATACCCAGTTTGTTTGATAGGGGTGCACCTGACTCGGAGGAGGACCATAGGCAAGACCTGATCCCGTCTTAGATGAGTTTCTTGGCAATATTTCTTCAGTAGCTGCTTGAGTGTCCGGTTCATGCATTTTACTTTTCCTGAACTTTGTGGCCAATAGGCTGTGGGTAACTTCCATTTTATTTTTAACAGTCCTACTAAATCTTTCATTATTTCAGCTACAAATGCCGGCCCATTGTCTGATCCTAAAGTTAGAGGCAGTCCAAACCTGGAGATAATGTCTTTTTTTTTCTGAGACGGAGTCTCGCTCTGTCGCCCGGGCTGGAGTACAGTGGCGCGATCTCACCTCTCTGAAAGCTCCGCCTCTCAGGTTCACGCCATTCTCTTGTCTCAGCCTCCCGAGTAGCTGGGACTACAAGCACCTGCCAACATGCCCGGCTAATTTTTTTGTATTTTTAGTAGAGACAGGGTTTCACCGTGTTAGCTAGGATGGTCTCAATCTCCTGACCTTGTGATCCGCCCGTCTCAGCCTCCCAAAGTGCTGGGATTATAGGCGTCAGTACTTTAGTCACTTCTCGTGGTTTTTCTGTCCTGGTGGGGAAAGCCTCAACCCATCCTAGAAAGGTGCAAATAAGCACTAGCATATACCGATAGCCTCCGGCATGGGGCAGTTCGGTAAAGTCTATAAGTAAGTTTTTACAAGGCATGGCTCCTATTTCCTGAATTCCTGGGGGCCATGTGGACACAGGTTAAACATTGTTTACAGATGGCTCGAGTGATGGCAGAGAGCCGTGGCACATAGAAATGACCTTTTAATAACATTTTTAGTGCCATTTTTTTCATATGAGTTCCTTGATGAATTTGTTTCACACACTTATGAGCTAACATCTCCAGAATGACTGACTTTCCACTGAAGAATTTTCACCACCCTCCTTTAATATATTTTCCAGCTTCCTGGGCAAACCAGGCTCTTTCTTTTGGAGTATAACGTGGGTCCTCTTGGAAAGGAGGTTCTGGGAGGAGAGGCATAGCTAAGGTTTTCTCTTTAAAATGCGGCATAATCATTGCTGCCTGCTTTGCCCCTCTGCCTTGCCTTTCTGTTTCCTTTGGCTTCTGGCGTCCCTGCCTTTTGGTGCCCTCTGCAGTGCATTACAGTTACTTTTTCTGGAGCCCATGCAGCCTCTAAGAGCTGTAGAATTTTTTCCTTGTACTTTATTTCTTTGCCTCCAGCTGTTAAAAGTCCTCTCTTTTTGTACATGGCTCCATGTGCATGCAATGTAGTAAAAGCATATTTAGAATCAGTGTGAATATTGACTTTTTTTTTTTTTTTTTTGAGATGGAGTTTCACTCTTATCGCCCAGGCTGGAGTGCAGTGGCACGATCTCGGCTCACTGCAACCTCCACCTCCTAGGTTCAAGCGATTCCCCTGCCTCAGCCTCCCAAGTAGCTGGGATTGCAGGCATCTGCCACCATGCCCAGCTCATTTTTTGTATTTTTAGTAGAGACGAGTTTTCGCCATGTTGGCCAGGCTGGTCTCGAACTCCTGACCTCGTGATCCACCCACCTCGGCCTCCCAAAGTGCTGGGATTACAGGCGTGAGCCACTGCGCCCTGCCAACATTGACCTTTTTGTCTTTTGCTAGCAACAGTGCTCTTGTCAGGGTTATTAATTCTGCCTTTTGAGCTAATGTTCCAGTAGGCAGAGACTGAGCTTCTACTACTGAGTCTAACGTTACCACTGCATACCCGGCACGTCGAACCGCTTCTAGCACAAAACTGCTTCCATCCATGAAGTACTCAACATCTGGGTCTCTGAGGGGTTGGTCCATAAGATCTTTTCAACTAGAGAATACCTCATCTACTGTTTTGACTTAGTCATGGAGGGAGCTCCTGGTTCAACTGGGAGCAGAGTAGCTGGGTTTAAGCTGTTCACTGTTTCTAAAATAATGTACGCATTGTCACATGAAGCCTTTGGTCCTGAGTCATCCTCAGGTTTGACAACCAATGGTGTCTTCTTTGATCTGTCAAAGTTATAATTGAGTGCAGCACCCAGATGGTTAGCTGCTGTCCCAGAGTCAATTTACTAGCCTCTTGTACTAACAAGATGGTGGCAGCTAATGCTTTAAAGCAAGGAGGCCATCCTAGCACCACAGAGTCCAGTTGTTTGGATAACTATGCCACTGGGCGATGCCATGATCCTATAAGTTGAGTCAGAACCCCTATAGCCATTCCCTTTTGTTCATGAACATACAGAAAGAAAGGCTAGGTTATGTCTGGTAGTCCCAAGGCTGGGGACCGAGTTAAAGCTTCCTTGATCTGTTTGAATGCTATTTCCTGATTAGTTTCCCAAAGGAAGGGCTCTTTTTTCCCCACTTTGTGGCTTCATATAACGGCTTAGACATCAGTGAAAAATTTGGAATCCAGATGCAGCAGAATTCTGCTGCCCCTAAAAATTCTCTTATTTGACATCAGGTGGTCGGGGTTGGAAGCGCACACATGGCTTGCTTCTGCTCATTGCCAAGCCGGCGTTCCCCATGGCTCACTATGAAACCTAGATATTTAACCTCTGCATGGCAAATTTGGGGTTTTTTTTTTTTTTCTGAGATGGAGTCTCACTCTGTCGCCCAGGCTGGAGTACTGTGGCGTGATCTCAGCTCACTGCAACTTCCGCATTCTGAGTTCAGGCAATTCTCCTCCCTCAGCCTCCTGAGTAGCTGGGATCACAGGTGCCCGCCACCGCACCTGGCTAATTTTTTGTATGTTTAGTAGAGATGGGGGTTTCACCATGTTGGCCAGGCTGGTCTTGAACTCCTGACTTCGTGATCCACCCACCTCGGCCTCCCAAAGTGCTGGGATTACAGGCGTGAGCCACCGCGCCTGGCCAAATTTGAGCTTTCTTTTTAGGTACGTTTCATAGGAGATGGTTGCTTTTCATAGGAGACGGAGGAGGTCTCGTGTTCCCTGATAACAGTCCTCTCGGATTGGGGCCGCCAAAAGAAGGTTGTCTACTCACTGTAACAAGGCGCAGTTATCATTGGCAGGGTATAGGCCTTGAGGTCTGAGGCCAATGCTTCCCCAAAGATTGTGGGAGAGTTTTTAAACCCTTGTGGGAGCCTAGTCCAGGTGAGCTGTGTAGCTTCTTTGTACCGTTGAAATGCAAAGATAGGCTGACTCACTGGTACCACGCCATCAGTATCCTTTTCATGCAAGAAAGCATCCTTTAAGTCTAAGACTGTAAACCAGGTAGCACTTGCTGAAGTGAGTTCCATTAAAGTGTACGGGTTGGATACCGCTGGATGGATGGTTACCGTGGCCCAGTTTATGGCACGTAAGTCCTGCATTGGTCTATATTCATCAGACCCCGGTCCTGGCAGTGGCTTTCGTACTGGCAAAAGTAGAGCATTCCTGGGCGACTGGCATTGGACTAAAATCCCATGTTTATAGAACCACTCTAAGTGTTTACAGATGCCCCATACAGCCTTTTGGGTAACTGGGTACTGACGAACCTGAACAGGAGCTGCTCCTGGTTTTAATTCTACTACCACTGGTGCATGATTTACAGCTAACCCAGGTGGGTTGTCCTTAGCCCATACTCCAGGAATTTCTTTAACTAACTGAAATAGTAATTCTTCTTCCTCTTGTGTATGAGGTTGCAATGGTGCCTGCAATTTCTTTTTATAAAGTCTCCACTCCTCAGCCTGCAGGACGGAAAGGGTTAACACCAGGGCCTCTGGGTGAGTCAGATTTAAAGTCATACCTCCCTGTGGGCCAAAGTAATCTGTGTTTGCAGTTTTTGGAGTAGGTCTCACCCTAATAAGGGAACTGGACATTTTGGGAGGTATAGGAATTTATGCTGGACTTCTCATCCTCCTACAACACACCTCCTTGGCCGGCAGAATAGCCTCCTCTCTGAGACTCCAGTAGCCCCTACAATAGTTATATAGTTTTAGTGGCCCTATGGGTTGAGTTACTACAGAGTGTTCAGCCCCAGTATCTACCATAAAGTCCATCAATTGGCTTCCAACTTTTAATGTGACCATAGGCTCCTGAAGGCCCAATGAGAAGGAGTGTGGTCTGTCCTAGTCCTCATATCTTTCAGCCCCTGCCAGCCCGATCAGATCAGTATCTGGGTCCACTATGGTGTGGCAGCCCCTGGCTGGTGGCCTCTTTGTCTCACGGCCTTGGTCATTTCTCTCATTGCCTTATGGACATTTATTCTTCCAGTGTCCTTTCTTTTTGCATTGTGCATATTGATACTTCTCTAACCTTGGTCAGCTCTCAAATCCTTGTCTTGGCCTCTTCCACATCCACGTCCACATCCTCATCCTCTCACATTGCTAGTCTCTCTCTCCATGAGGGCTGCTGCTAACAGATCGGCTTTCTTTTTAAGCCTCCGATCTGCTTCCTTCTTTGCCTCCTGGTCACGGTTAACATACACTTTGGTGGCTACTTCTTTTTTTTTTTTTTTTTTTTGTTGAGACAGAGTCTCACTCTGTCACCCAGGCTGGAGTGCAGTGGTGCGATCTTGGCTCACTGCAAGCTCCGCCTCCCAGGTTCACGCTCTTCTCCTGCCTCAGCCTCCCAAGTAGCTGGGACTACAGGCGCCCGCCACCACACCCGGTTGATTTTTTTGTATTTTTATTAGAGACAGGGTTTCACCATGTTAACCAGGGTGGTCTCAATCTCCTGACCTCGTGATTCGCCTGCCTCAGCCTCCCAAAGTGCTGGGATTACAGGTGTGAGCCTTTGGTGGCTACTTCTATAAGCTGGGTGGCATTCATGCCTGCGAAACCTTCTAGTTTCTGAAGCTTTTGCTTTATGTCACCCTGGGCCTGTCCTACAAATGATGTATTTACCATATACTGATTTTCAACAGCCTCAGGGTCAAATGGGGTGGAAAGCCCATATATCTCAGAGTCTTTCATAAAACTGGCTAGGGCTCCCATCACTTCCCTGAAGCACCCCTGAGATCTTTTCTTACTGACTGCCTTTTTTCCACCATCCCTTAGCCCTTTCAGAAGTGTCTTTCGGTACCTCTGCAAACACTGAAACTGGGTCGCATCTTCTGGGTCCCAGCTGGGATCTTGGTCTGGGAACTGGCCCTGAGCGCATGCCTGAGTATTCACTGTGTCTGCTGGTGCGTGGGCTTCTAGCCAGCGGAGAGCTGCCTGGGTTACTCTTCTGCGGTCCTCAGCATTAAACAGCATGAGAAGAAGCTGCCTGCAGTCTGGCCAGGTTGGATCGTGTGTCAGAAGGATGGACTGCATCAGATCTATAAGAGCTTGGGGCTTCTCTGTATAGGAGGGAGTGTGGTGTTTCCAGTTTAAGAGATTAGTGGTTGAAAAGGGCTGACAGATGAAAGTCTGCTGCCCTCCTTGGACTTGGCCTTGGTCATCATAATAAATGGGTCCTCCCGTCTCTCTGAGAGGCATTTGCAAGCTCGAGCACGGCCAGATCTGAGACGCCCTGCTTGACTATCTTGATTCCTTCCCTGGCCTCTCAAGGCTCTGATTCTTCCCTTTGGGGTGAAACTTGGGGTGTGCTAGCTCCAGAATTTGGTTCCTGGGGGGCTGTTGACCTCAGTAAAGGTGGGTAGGCTGGGACATATGGAGGAGGAATCTCTATTCCTTCTGGTAGCTCCTGCAGAGCCTTTCTTGCTCCCTCTGGGACTTCTGCTTTAACTCTGTATCTGCTGGCGAAGTTGCTCTTACTTTCACTTCTGGCTCAGCTTGGGCCACAGGTGTTTTGTAATGAGCTGCTAAACAGGGCCGGATCCAGGCTGGTCTTATTTGTACTATATTTAACCATGAGTTAATGTAAGGAAATTGATCTTGATGCCCAGCCTGTCCTCCGACCCCTGTCACCACCCTAAATACACGGCCAATTATTTCCCTGTCTATAATTCCTTCGGTCAGCCATCCAGCTCCAAAACAAGGCCATTCTAATTCACAGAGAGTTCTCAACCTTTGGGGGGTCAGCATAACTCCATAATCCCCTGCAAAACCTTTCTTAGAGTTTTGTAACCTGCACTCCAATGGAATGGGTTTTGATGACTTTCCTCCTATATCCTCCCTTTACGATGCAGCATACTCATTCTTCCTTTTGCCTCAGACCAACCAGACCTTCTCCTATTACGGGAGTTTTCAGACACCACCTGCCTTTGGAGAGGTTCTTATTCCCACCACAACTCTGAGCTGTGGGGCAGCTCCTGTTAGCCACATGTAGTTCACCACTAGTCCAGGTTGGCCCCACACTTCGCTTGGAGCACACAGTTCACGCTAAGAGATCTGTGACTCCCCACATCACTCCCCACATTGGTTTCTCCCAGAACCGTCTCTCACACACTTTCACACACCTCCCTGCTTCCAGTTCCTGTGTTCCTAATTGGGGTGGTGAGCCACTCTCGCCGCCTCCAGTTTCCTTTTCCTAACCAACTTAGCGAGCCACTCTCACGTCCTGTGTCGATTGGGGCTTCAGTTTCATCCGAATTGGTGAGCCAATCTTGCCACCCCTAACCTCTGTGGGTCAGACTACCAGTTACACCCTGGGAAGTGATCAGGCGCCCCTTCCGTCCTTATGGGACAGGTCCTGCCTTGGGCCCCAATACCTTACCGCAGTTTCTGAAGCATGCTGTTTCTGGAATTGTCCTGTAGCCCCTCTCAGGTTCCATTGCGCTGCTGGGTAGGGGTGCCAGGTCACAGGAGAGCTAATTTCCCCTCCAGGCTGAAGTTATCCTGGTGGTGCCTGGGGTCACAGGTCTCCCCTGGCCCACGGCTCCAGCCCCATAGGCAAAGGAGACAGTAGATCTGCCGTCTCCACTCCTCCTGGCTGGCTCACCAAGAAATGTTGCGGAATGTAGAGGACTAGAGAGACAAGTATGGGTGAATATAGGAGGATATTTATTTTAAGCTGCGCACCAGCTCAGTGGATTCACATCCAAAAAGCTGAGCCCCAAACAAAGACAGAGTTTAGCTTATATCAGCTAGTATACAAGAGCAAAACAAAGGCAGTAAATTATACAGTGACAAGCTCATGTAATTTATGGCATAACTATTGACTTGGAATAACTTGTGGCCTTGTATAGCTAGTTGGCCTTGCAGCTGCATCAAAAGAAAAACAGAAACTTACAAATTTTACTAAATAAACTGGCTGGGTGCAGTGGCTCACGCCTGTAATCCTAACACTTTGGGAGGCTGAAGTGGGCGGATCACGAGGTCAGGAGATCGAGACCATCCTGACTAACACAGTGAAACCCTGTCTCTTCTAAAAATACAAAAAAATTAGCTGGGCATGGTGGCGGGTGCCTGTAGTCCCAGCTACTCAAGAGGCTGAGGCAGGAGAAAGGTGTGAACCTGGGAGGC
>NW_012105253.1:1460323-1464207 GCF_000951045.1 Mandrillus leucophaeus
AAAAAAAAAATTTTACCAAATATAAGCATTGGCAAACATAGTCATAACTAATAGTTCAGTACAGGATAGACAGCAATGGATTTTTTTTTTTCTTTTGACGTTGCTCGGGGGTGTCTGGAGTTCACTTTTGCAGGCTAGGTCACCACAACCTGTCTATAGCCTTGCTTGCAGTAGAGGAAAACTTATGTTTCTCACTTAACCCTTACTTTTCTTGGAGTGAATAAATGCAGTATTTATTTTTGCTTGAATTTCTGCCTTGATATTATCTAGATAAAGATTGTCCTGTTTCTCTGACTACTTCATAAGACAGGCAAATTTTCACAAATTTAAAGGATACATTGTGGAAGGTCTGACTTAAAATAAGGCCCTTGTGGGCATCCTAGAAATTTATCTAGAATGGTGGCCCTCAAACTTTAGCATCCATCAGAATTAGTTGGAGTGCTGGCCCCACCCCATTGCTGATTTTTGTAGGTCTGGGGTGAGGCCCAAGAATGTGCATTTCTAACAGTTACTATGTGATGCTGATGCTGTTGGTTTGGGGAAAACATTTTGAGAACCATTGACCTTTTAGATAGTCGTAGTGGTGAATATGGTGGTGGTGGTGATGGTGGTGACAGTGGTGGTGGTGAAGATGGTGGTGGTGGTGAAGGTAATGTTGGTGGATGGTAACAGTGGTGGTGGTGATGGTGGTGACAATGGTGATGGTGGTGGTATTGATGTTGGTGATGGCCGTGGTGGTTATGTTGGTGGTGGTGGTGGTGACAGTGGTAGTGGTGGGGATGGTGATGGTGGTGACAGTGATGGTGGTGACGGTAATGGTGATGGCATTGATATTGGTAATGATAGTGGTATTGTTGATGGTGGTGTTGATGGTGATAATAGTGGTAGTGGTGGTGACAGTGGTGGTGGTGATGGTGGTGACAATGGTGATGGTGGTGGTATTGATGTTGGTAATGGGCGTGGTGGTTATGTTGGTGGTGGTGATGATAATGGTGGTGGTGGTGGTGACAGTGGTGGTGGGGATGGGGATGATGGTGACAGTGATGGTGATGACAGTGATGGTAATGGCATTGATATTGGTAATGATGGTGGTATTGTTGATGTTGGTGGTATTGATGGTGATAATAGTGGTAGTGGTGGTGACAATGGTGGTAGTGATGGTGATGGTGGTGACAGTGATGGTGGTGACAGTGATGACAGTGGTGATGGTAATGGTGATGGCATTGATATTGTTGATGGTGGTGGTGATGGTGATAATAGTGGTAGTGGTGGTGACAGTGGTGGTGGTGATGGTGATGATGGTGACAGTGATGGTGGTGACAGTGATGACAGTGGTGACGGTAATGGTGATGGTATTGATATTGGTAATGGTAGTGGTATTGTTGATGGTGGTGGTGTTGATGGTGATAATAGTGGTAGTGGTGGTGACAGTGGTGGTGATGGTGATGGTGGTGACAGTGATGGTGGTGACAGTGATGACAGTGGTGACGGTAATGGTGATGGCATTGATATTGGTAATGATGGTGGTATTGTTGATGTTGGTGGTGGTGATGGTGATAAAAGTGGTAGTGGTGGTGACAGTGGTGGTGATGGTGATGGTGGTGACAATGATGGTGGTGACAGTGATGACAGTGGTGACAGTAATGGTGATGGCATTGATATTGGTAATGATGGTGGTATTGTTGATGTTGGTGGTGGTGATGGTGATGATAGTGGTAGCGGTGGTGACAGTGGTGGTGATGGTGATAGTGGTGACAGTGATGGTGGTGACAGTGATGACAGTGGTGACGGTAAGGGTGATGGCATTGATTTGGTAATGAGGTGGTATTGTTGATGTTGGTGGTGGTGATGGTGATAACAGTGGTAGCGGTGGTGACAGTGGTGGTGGTGATAGTGATGATGGTGACAGTGATGGTGGTGACAGTGGCAATGGTGGTGGCATTGATATTGGTAGTGGTGGTGACAATGGTGCTGGTGATGGTGTTGGTGGTGACTGGTGGTGGTGGTGCCAAAAGTGGTGGTGATCATAATGACATAATGGTGGTGGTAATGGTGACAGTGATGGTGGCGACCTACAATCTCTGCAGCAATAGGCCCACCATAACCATCACCACCATCATTACCACCACTGTTACCATCCACCACCATCACCACCACTAAATGACAGGTGGTGGTGGTGGTAGTGGTAAAAGTGTAGCATTGTAAAGAGCTAGAGTCAGCTCCCACACAGGTGAAGTTGAGATTATTACTGAGGCCCATGTCAGTTAGGAGAATTATGTCATGCATATGAAGGCACTATGGGCAGTAAAAAAAAAAACAGTTCTATCACATACGAACCCTAAATCAAAGTTTATCAGGGCAACCATTGAAAATCATAGATGCTGGCTTGGAGTCAACCTGCTGCTCACGTGGGTAACTTTATGCAATCCGTTTCAGGATTAGTAACAGGAGGGATGGATATATTTAGAATGTTTAATGAATTAAGAGACTGAATATGCAAAGGGACAATGACCAGATATAACTATGCATTTGGATGTCTAGTGTCATATATGGTCATTGACCCTTTGCATATTCAGAGGCCGTGACCCGCAACTTCTGCAGCAACCGGGGCAGGAAGCCAAGCCAACCTTCTATGGCAAAGGCCCAGAACGTCAGGACTTGCTCAATGAATGCCTTCTGCCCTAATTTTCACCGACACTTCCAACTCAGGACCACTCCAAGAAAGCCAAACATCCTCTCCAAACCCATCACATAAGATGCTGCTGCCTGCACCTCCCCCCTGCCAACATCTTCCAGTTAGAGCCCACTTGAAATCTTTCCTTTTTTCCTATAGAAGACTTTCCCACTAGCATTTGAGTCTCCAGTTATATTTGACTCCCTGCCAAATGCAAGCGATGGTGGCTGACTGTCTGGCCTTGGAAAGCACTAAATAAATAGCCTCTGCCTTCCTCATTTGGATGGCGGCTTTCGTTGATTCCCATTGAATCTTCTCAACAGTGGAAAGCCAGCTAATTTTTAGGTTTCCAGGTGTATGAAACGCCTCTGCGGGTGTTGTTAACTCTATTCCCACTAGGTGGCACCATTCACTCGGGAAGAGTAACACACGCTTCCTGGAGGTTCCCAGACCCAGGCGGGAGGCAAGGGAAGGGGAACTCGGCAAAGGCCCATCTGGCTGTGCTTCTCTTTCCACGTGAACCACATGACCGGGTTTAGCAGCTCGCACGTAACATTGCTACCCAGCAGATGTGATGCAGGGCAAGTACTCGTTCAAGGGGAAGAGGGTGGAGGTGGGGAATGGGGCTGGCTCTGGGCTTCCCGGCGTCTGCATTTTAGGTATTGGGGACAGGACGATTCTTCGTTGTGTGTGGAGAGGGAGGCTGTCCTGTGCTTTGGAGAATGTTTAGCAGCATGTCTGGCCTCTACCCACTTGATACCAGAAACACTCCCTGTCTTAGTCTGTTTGAGCTGCTATATAACAAAATACCATGAACTGTGTGGCTTAGAAACAGCAAATATTTATTTCTCACAGTCCTGGAGGCTGAGAAGTGCAGGATCCAGGTGCAGCATGGTTGGGTTCTGGGGAGGGCCCGCTTCTGGACTGCAGACTGCTGCCTTCTCACTGTGTCCGTGGTGGAAAGAGTGGGAGAGGATGAGAGCGTTCTCTGAGCCTCTTTGATGAGGGCACTAAACCCATTCATGAGGGCTGCACTCACCTCCCATAACTTTGGGGGTCAGGATTTCAACATCTGAATTTTGGAGGCGGATATTCAGACCATAGCACTTCCCTTTCCCAATTATGACAATAAAATGTCTTCAAACATTGCCAAATGTCAGCCAGGCATGGTGGCCCACACCTGTATTCTCAGCACATTGGGAGACCAAAG
>NW_012105253.1:1464257-1472861 GCF_000951045.1 Mandrillus leucophaeus
AAAAAAAAAAAAAAAAAAAAAAACTGGGCATGGCAATGGGGCACACCTGTAGTCCTACCTACTCAGGAGGCTTAGGTGGGGGGATGGCTTGAGCCGAGGTGTTCGGGGTTGCAGTGAGCTATGATTGTGCCACTGCACTCCTGCCTGGGGGACAGAGTAAGACCTTGTCTCTTTAAAAAAAGAAAGAAAGAAAGAAAGGAAGAAAGGAAGAAAGGAAGAAAGGAAGAAAGGAAGAAAGGAAGAAAGAAAGAAAGAAAGAAAGAAAGAAAGATTACCAAATGTGCCCTGGAGAAGCAAAGAAGCAAAGTTGTCCCTGCTTGGGAATCACTGGTCTTAGGTCCTTGTGGACAGTTCTCTGCAGAGACCCTTTCAGTACCCCCTGACCTCCTTACCCCTCTTCCCACCGCACACCCACACTTTCTTTAGAACTGAATACAAAAGAAAGGAACGCCCTGCACTTACCTGCTGCAGCTTCAACTTCTTTGTTCCCCCCTGAGCAGGCGCTAAACCAGTGTGTCTTTGGTGGGGACTTGAGCCACCTCCACCAAAAACACCTGGGCGGCTGGGCACAGTGGCTCACACACCTGTAATCCTAGAACTTTGGGAGGCCAGACAGAGCAGGAAGATCTCTCAAAACTAGGAGTTCAAGATCAGCCTGGGCAACAAAGTGAGACAACATAGGAGACTCTGTCTCTACAAGCAAACACACACCTGGAGTGCTTGTAAAACTGTACATTCCTGGGCTGCATCCCAGACCCCTTGTATCAGGATCACTCAGGGAAGGCCAGAATCTGTCCTTTTTCTTCTTCTTTTTTTCTTGTAAACCCAATGGGATTATCAGGCAGATAAAAAGTGTGAGAAAGGCCAGGTGTGGTGGCTCATGCCTGTAATCCCAGCACTTTGGGAGGCTGAGACGAGTGGATCACCTAAGGTCAGGAGTTCGAGACCAGCCTGGCCAACGTGGTGAAATCCCATCTCTACTAGAACTATACAAAATTACCCAGGCGTGGTGGCGGGCACCTGTAGTCCCAGCTACTCAGGAGGCTGAGGCAAGGGAATTGCTTGAACTGGGGAGGTGGAGGTTGTAGTGAGCTGAGATCGCACCATTGCTCTCCAGCCTGGGCAATAAGAGGGAAACCCTGTTTCAAAAAAAAAAAAAGTATGAGGAGCACTGGCCCTCCCCCCAGGTCCTGCTTGGTGTCTCTGGCCTGCAATTCCTTCCTAAGAGAGTCGGGCCCTGGCATGTGGATTTTGGCCCTGGGCCACCCATATCTACTCCCCAAGCTGGCAGAGGAGAAAAAGCCAGAAATAATACTGAAAGAAGCAGGGAAAGGAGGAGGCCGTTGTGTGCGTGTGCCCTGTGGCAATGACCCATCCCTTCCCGGTGAGACCACAGCCTTCTCGCTTTCTCTTTCTCACTCTTCAGTTGAATTGTCTCCATTACTCCTTATCACGAGAATCTCTCCTCTAGTTCCTGCCTTCTGGTTTTCTAGGTGGCTTGCTCCAGACACCTTTCTCCCGGTGCCATGGAACTGGCGCTACTGCTACCCACGTGCAGTGCATGTGCTAACCCTGTGTGGCCCAGGCAAGTCCCCTCCCCTCCTGCCTGGAGGGCTTGAGTTGCTCATCTCTGAGGCCACTTCCTGTTCTGACAAGCTATGCCCCCACCATGCTGTGTGCAACTCTGTTGCCCCTGGGCCCTGTTAACTTCTTTATTTTATTTTATTTTTGAGACGGAGTCTCGCTCTGTCACCCAGGCTGGCGTGCAGTGGTGCGATCTTGGCTCACTGCAACCTCCGCCTCCTGAATTCAAGCGATTCTCCTGTCTCAGTCTCCTGAGTAGCTGGGATTACAGACACACGCCACCATACCCAGCTAATTTTTGTATTTTTGGTAGAGATGGGGTTTCGCCACGTTGGCCAGGCTGGTCTCGAACTCCTGATCTCAGGTGATCCGCTCTCCTCAGTCTCCCAAAGTGCTGGGATTACAGGAGCGAGCCACCATGCCCCACCAAGCCCTGTTAACTTCTCTGTTCTAAAGCTTGTCCTGGCCACAAAGCCAAGATGGTGCCGTCCTGGGCTCAGACTGCCTGGGCTCATCTCAGCCCCAGTACTCCCTGGCAGTAGCCTTGGGCAAGGCAGCCAACCCCTTTTTGGTTGCTGCTTCATCTCTAGAAGAGGCTAATATTAAAACCTACCTACTAGGTAATCTCTGTAATGCATTAACACTGCCCAGCACATATTCAAGAAAACATAGAGTGAGAAAGAACAGACCACTGCTCTTGCGCTTTTTTGCCTACATGAGAAGGCTGGGGCTGGGAGGGACCAGACAGCCCCTGTGATCTCCCCAGGAATCTGACACCAGGAATCTGACACCCAGAGAGGGAAGTTGACTCACCCAAACTCACACTCCTAGCAAGAGCAGTGGTATATCACCTGGCTTGCCTTTAGCCAATCTTTTGTATTTTGATTTGACTTAATCTGAGAGACGTAGGAAGGGGACGGATATTAGAGCTTTCAGAATATGTTCTCTCAAGCAAGGTGTGGCCTCTGAGAGGCAGTGCAGTGCTGTACAGTCATTTGGAGGTCTGAAGGCTGACCTTGGGCCTGGGGTGGATCTTGGTAGAGAGGGGGTGATCTGGCAATGAGGAATGATTGTGGATGTAATGCCTAGCTCATAACCTGGTGTGATTAAAATATTTTCTTCTTGGCCGGGCGCAGTGGCTCACACCTGTAATCCCAGCACTTTGGGAACCCGAGGCGGGTGGATCACAAGGTCAGGAGTTCGAGATTATCCTGGCTAACATGGTGAAACCCCGTCTCTACTAAAAATACAAAAATTAGTTGGGCACGGTAGCGCATGCTTGTAGTCCCAGTTACTCGGGAGGCTGGGGCAGGAGAATTGCTTGAACCCAGGAGGCGGAGGTTGCAGTGAGCCAAATCATGCCACTGCACTCCAGCCTGGGCAACAGAGCGAGACTACATCTCAAAAAAAAAAAACAAGAAAACAACAACAAAACCTGAGGTCAGGAGATCAAGACCAGCCTGGCCAACATGGTGAAACCTCATATTTACTAAAAATACAAAAATTAGCTGGGCGTGGTGGTATGCACCTGTAATCCCAGCTACTAGGGAGGCTGAAGCAGGATAATTGCTTGAACCTGGAAGGCAGAGGTTGCAGTGAGCTGAGATCATACCATTGCACTCCAGCCTGGGTGACAGAGTGAGACTCTGTCTCAAAAAAAAATAATAAAATAAAATATTTTCTCTTTTCTTGTTGTTGTTTTTGTTTGTTTTTTGAGACAGGTGAGACAGAGTCCTGTTCTGTTGCCCAGGCTGGAGTGCAGTGGTGAGATCATGGCTCACTGTAGCCTCAACCTCCCAGGTGTGTGCCACCACAGCCAGCTAATTTTTTGTTTTTTGTAGAAATGGGGATCTCACTATGTTGCCCATGCTGGTCTTGTGCCCCTGGCCTCAAGTGATCATGCTGCCTCGGCCTCCTAAAGTGCTGAGATGACAGGCATGAGCCACTATGTCCGGCATGATTAAAATCTTTAATGAGGGCTGGGCGCGGTGGCTCACACCTGTAATCCCAGCACTTTGGGAGGCCAAGGCAGGCGGATCACAAGGTCAGGAGATCGAGACCATCCTGGCCAACATGGTGAAACCCTCTCTCTACTAAAAATACAAAAATTAGCTGGGCATGGTGGCACATGCCTATAATCCCAGCTACTCAGGAGGCTGAGGCAGGAGAATCCCTTGAACCAGGGAGTCAGAGGTTGCAGTGAGCCGAGATCACGCCACTGCACTCCAGCCTGGTGAGAGAGTGAGACTCTGTTTAAAAAAAAAAAAAAAAAATTAATGAAGAGTATTACCTCACTCCTTCTCCTGACTCTGAAGAGATTGCCTCATTGGGCTAGAAAATAGGCAGGGAAGGCTCTCAGAAGCAAGAGGTAAGGTGCCTTGCATCCCGTGCACAGAAGTCCATGCAAAAGAGTTGGATTCACTGGCCTAACTGTCCTCCTGTATTCTGAAATCACAGTGACCACAAAGAGCTACAACAGCTTAAACACAGAAAGCCATGCCTCTAAATCCAAATCACCACATTCTTGTTCCTTTTTTTTACTGTTCAAATACATCGTCCAAAAGGAGCAGAAAGAATATAAGTATAGAGGGGACTTGGCGTGGCAGGCTTCATATTTGAGACATTGCTTAGTGTTGAATGACCTGGAAAGTTCACACCTTTGTTCTTTGCTTTTTGTCATAAACATGCCAGTCTTTATAAAGTTACAAACACTTTAATTCTTTGTGTGAAAAAAAAGACAGTCCAAAATAAATTAGGGTCATGAAATGAAACAGAAATGGTTCTTATCTCAAAACGGTATGTTGAGATGCTATCTGCCAATGCAGAGATTCTCCCAGATTCCCCATGGTAAGCCAGGAAAGGTCAGCCATCCGTGGTAAAAACAAAGACCATCTGCCCCACAGCACCCCTAGTGGGCCTCAACAGCTGCTCATCTTACAGTCCCAGCGAAAGCGGTAGGTGTGAGAGCATCCTGGGAGGACAGAGGGCACAGAGGCATCTCCGCCAAAGACCAGCCCTTCGCAGCCAGGGAGGATGAAAGAGCCCTGGGGCTTCAGTCTGGGCTCTGCACACTCCTGGGTGGCCTTTGCTCCCCCCATCCCTCCCACTCCCATCCCACACCTCCTGGATTGCATCTGATTGGGACCAATAACAAACCAAGCCTGGTTTTGAGGTTTGGGTAGGATGCTTGGCTTGGTTTTGTTTCCTCAGAGAGAGGCAGCCAGCAGGGACTGCAAGGAACTGGCACCCAGCTGTGTCTAGGTGGGAGAATGGGCCGAGGATGGGGTTAGAGACAGAATGAGAGAGCAGGAGGGAGGTGGCCTTCTGTGGAGGAAAGGCATCAGGTGCCAACAAGAGACTAGAAGGGGAAGCCTGACATCTGTCAGCCCTGACTTAGAGCCTCTCTAAGATGGCTTGGTGGGCCCTGAGCCTGCAGGGCTTTGGTCTATGGATGGGAGGGATGCCAAGGCTGTGTACTTTTCCCAGCCCTTAAGATAAGTTCCTTCCTTGCTCTACCTCATCCAAACTTGTCTAAGCACAGACATGTGATTCTTCTCCCCACACCAGCTCTCCAGATGATCAATCAATAAACCTCTTGTCCATCAATCATCTACTGTGTGTATAGCTTTTTTATTTTCTTTTTAAATATAATTCAATTATCATCTTTTTTTTTTTTTTTTTTTGAGACAAGGTCTTGCTCTGTCGCCCAGGCCGGAGTGCAGTGGTGCAATCTCTGCTCACTGCAACATCTGCCTCCCAGGTTCAAGTGATTTGCATGCCTCAGTCTCCTGAGTAGCTGACATTATAGGCGTGCGCCACCACGCCTGGCTAATTTTTTGGTATCTTTAGTAGAGACAGTTTCATCATGTTGTCAGGCTGGTCTTGAACTTATGGGCTGAAGTGATTCACTTGCCTCAGTCTCCCAAAGTGCTGAGACTGAGATTACAAGCATGAGCCACTGAACCCAGCCTAATTATTTCCAGTTTTTTTCCTACAGATGGATTCTGACTATGTTGCCCAGGCTGGAGTGCAGTGGCTATCCACAGGTGTGATCCCCCTACAGATTAGCACGCGAGTTTTGACCTGTTCCATTTCTGACCTGGGCCGATTAACCCCTCCTTAGGCAACCTGGCGATCCCTTGCTCCCAGGAGGTCACCATATTGATGCTGAATTTAATGCAGACACTGGATTGGCGAAGTGCACCACAACCCAGGACTCCCGGGCTCAAGTGATCCTCCCGCCCCAGCCTCCCATGTGTATACCTTTCACCTATGCACCTATGCGGTCAGCCAAGATCACACCACTCACTCCAGCCTGGGCAACAAGAGCAAGGCTCCGTCTCAAAAGAAAAAAAAAAAAAAGAAACCACGGGAAATGGGAAGTACCGAGGGATATGACAAGGCTAGCCCCACCCATCAAGGCAGGGGACAGAGCCTGAGAAAGAGCCTTCAGACACTCTCTCAAATGTTTTCATTTCCACTGAGATTCCTTTTGGATGTAAATGTTGACAGAGCATCATTTTTGTCCCAGGCACTTTGACCAGTCATGGCATTAGGTCCGCCCTGCAACTCTGAACAAGGAAGCATCACTCCTGCCATTTCATGGATGGGAAAACCAAGCCCCAACGGGTTATGTGCTTTATCTGAGGTCCTACAGACCCAGACCTGTCTGGCTCAACCTATGTTCTTTTTGTTACCCCATGAAGCCCGTGAGCATCAGCTCTGCCCAGAGCCAGCTCCTCTGGAAGGAGAATTCTGGATCAAGATCCAATCCATGTCCTCACTGTGGCTCCCTCCTCTGGAAGGTACAGGCAGTGCAGTTCCTTGGGGCATCCCTGACTCAACCCATCCCCTTGAGATCTGGCTCCCCTGCTTGGGTCACTGTGATCCATTCCTTCTTGGCCTCTTGGCTGGCAGGATCTTTCTTCTGTCTCGTCACCACCTGCCTGCCCTCCTAGGTTCAAGCGATTGATTCTCCTGCGTCAGCCTCTAGAGTAGCTGGGATTACAGGTACCTGCCACCATGCCTGGCTAATTTTTGTATTTTTAGTAGAGACAGGGTTTCACCACGTTGGCCAGGCTGGTCTCGAATTCCTGACCTCAGGTGATCTGCCCTCCCCGGCCTCCCAATGTGCTGGGATTACAGCCATAAGCCACCACGTCCGGCCTGGTTTCTTTATTTTTATTTTTATTGGAGGGCAGTCAGAACCTGGAAGAGAGGGTCTGTTCCACCCAAAACTGTCGGAGCAAGAGACAGAGCTGCGGGCCCATTGAATGCACTACTCCCTTGGCTTATGGCTGAGATAAAGCCAGCTCTGTTGCCTGTGCGTGCTGGTAGATGGTCCTGGACCTACAAGGGGTGGGGAGGGAGGGGGAATTGAGCACTGATGCAGGAGAAGAAAAATTGCCTGCCTGCCATTCTTCAACCTTGACGCTCTGTGTTCATGGAGGGCGGGGGAAGGAGATTAGGAAAATAATAATAACCAACAGGACAGTACCTGTGAGTCCTCCCATGGACCAGGCACCATATTAAAACCTCACAACAGTGCTCTTAGGAGGTCACAGCCATTGCCATTTCCACCCTACAGATGAAGGTTTAAAAAACTGGGATTTAGAGGCTGAGCAACCTGCTGCAAAGCTGAATGTGCCTCTCCAATCAAGGTCTGCGCTCCTCAGCAGGACGCTGGAGGAAAAGGAGGAGAGGAAGGAAGAAATGTTCTTTCTCCTGGGCAGTGGCCCAGGGCTGCTCTGCGTGGAGGAAACAAGGTTACTATTCAGGAGGCTGAAGTGGGGAGTTTGAGGCCAGCCTGGGCAACATAGCAAGACCCTGTCTCAATATAAACAAATTAAAATAAATTTTAAAATAAAATAAAAAAGACTGGGCACGGTGACTCATGCTGGTAATCCCGGCACTTTGGGAGGCCAAGGTGAGGGGATCACCTGAGGTCAAGAGTTTGAGACCAGCCTGGTCAACATGGCAAAACCCCATCTCTACTAAAAATACAAAAATTAGCCGGGTGTGGTGGTGTACACCTGCAATACCAGCTACTTGGGAGGCTGAGGCAGGAGAATCACTTGAACCCGGGAGGCAGAGGTTACAAT
Source organism: Mandrillus leucophaeus (assembly GCF_000951045.1). Taxonomy (NCBI): domain Eukaryota; kingdom Metazoa; phylum Chordata; class Mammalia; order Primates; family Cercopithecidae; genus Mandrillus; species Mandrillus leucophaeus. Next base: position 1,471,943 of record NW_012105253.1, read on the forward strand.
GAGCTGAGATTGTACCACTGCACTCCAGCCTGGGCGACAGAGCAAGACTCTGTCTCAAAATAATAATAATAAATAAAATAAAATATAAAGAAGCAAGATTAAATACTCAAAAGAGAAATCAACTTGACCCTTTCCTCTCACCCTCACTTTTCCCAACTTGAGGCCAGGTATGATCTCCTACCCTAAGCTTCATTCTCCAACATGAAGAGAAGCTGTGGACAGAGAAGGAGGGCAGAGGACGAATATACTGTTGGAGTTGTCAGCACCAGGAACAGGAGAAGAGGGGATGACTGAGAGGCCCCTCCAGGCTCCAACGTGTGGCACCAGCCTTGGAGGGCTATCATGGGCTACCTTGTCTCCCTTCTTCAGGGAGCCAGCAGGGGCAGGGCCACATGGGGAAGGAGGGAGGGGGCCATATGTGGGACCCCTGTCATGGTCAGAACCACAGGATGACCCAGCAATGGGAGCAGCCAGCTCTGAGAAGTTGGAGGGCTGGGGGCTGTGAGAGGCAGGCAGGGTTAGAAATACACAAAGGTCATCAGGCTCAGACCCAAGGAACTAAGGCAGGAGTTATTTTCCTAAAACAGGTTAGTGTCCGGAAGTCAAAGATGAGGGAGTGGAAGGCCAGGCACAGTGGCTCACACCTATATAATATAATCTCAGCACTTTGGGAAGCTGAGGTGGGAGGATCACTGGAGGTCAAGAGTTCGAGACCAGCCTGGCCAACATAGTGAAACCCTGTTTCTACTAAAAATACAAAAATTAGCTGGGCATGGTGGCGGACGCCTGTAATCCCAGCCACATGGGAGGCTGAGACAGAAGAATCACTTGAACTCGGGAGGCAGAGGCTTCAGTGAGCCAAGACCACACCACTGTACTCTAGCCTAGGTGACAGAGTGAGAATCTGTCTCCAAAAAAA
>NW_012105253.1:1473532-1474877 GCF_000951045.1 Mandrillus leucophaeus
GACATACAAATAACCAATATGCAAAGGTGTTCAAAAAAAAAAAAAAAAAAAAAAAGCCAAGCCTCTGATCTTTATTTAGAAAGTGAAAAACTTACTGAATAATGCTTCAACAAACAAAACAATATTTTAAATGCTTACACTTAAAAAAAAAAGCTTGCACTTTGCAAATGTGGGCTCTAAAAGTTGACTCTGCTTAGTTAAAATGGGTATGTCATGAGGAGTTTAAGGAACTTCGTAAGCCCTGGAAAAGCTTCAAAGAGTTCCCAGAATGCATAAAACCCTCAGCTGAGAAGAAAACAGCTTTTTTTCCTGTGACTTTGAACAAGTCCCTCAAATCTCAGGCGCCCAGTCTATAGGCACTGCCTGGGCAGTATTACATCATTACACCCATCTTTTATTTTTCACTGTCTCCCTTCTGCCTTTCTCTTGCGCGCACACTCCTTCTGTGGATTTGTAAGGCTAAGCCTCTCTTCTCTCTTTCCCACTTGCCTGAACTTTAGGCCTCTTTGCTGTCCCGCAGGACCATGGCTCCCAGTCCTTGTGGAAGTCACTGAGCTAAAGACGAGGATGGCCATCCTCTGGTGTGGAGATGAACCTGAAGCCTGCTCCCACCGCGCGCAAATCACCCCGCCAGGCCCCCCTCACTGTCACCAGGGCACTCCTCTGCTCAAAAACGTTCCGTCCCCCACTTGAAATCTGTCCAAGCCTACCCATCAGACCGGATTCACCACTAGTCCTCACTCGGCTGTTTCTGAAATGCCTAGCCTCCGCTTCTGGCCTCCGCTGGTGCTCTTCTCTCCACTCAGAACCCTTTCCTTTCCCCCACTTTCTTCCACCTATGCAAATACTATTAAGTGTTCCCGGCCCGGTCAAAGCTCCAGGGAACTTCCTCGAAGGCCCCAGCCCGTATTCCAGACCGTCTTCCCCGCGCCCACGGCATTTCCCTGCAGACTTCTGCTTGGCAGCCCGCATCCTGCAGTCTGTGTTCCTTGACGGTGTCCTGCGTGAGTGCGGGCAGCGGGTCTATGAAGTCACTTCTCTTGGAAGCTTTTCCTGACCTCCTCCCTTCCCGCCCGGTCTGGGAGACCTTCTGCAGGGCGCTTGGCCCTAGGCCCTCCCCGGCCTCCATCACCCTCATCGCCGGTCTCATGACTGTCATTACCCCTGCCCGACGGCAAGCTGCCTGGGGCAAGGGCGGTGCCTGACTTACTGCCCGGGGTGCCCCCGACCCGGGCCCAGTGCCGAGTGTGTTAACCGCCTGGAGTGAGCGGGGCCGGGCCTCCGTTCCCTTGGCTTGGACGTCCAGCTCTCAGCCCCGGGCCGGGAGCACCTCGCGAATCCGCCC
>NW_012105253.1:1475592-1520940 GCF_000951045.1 Mandrillus leucophaeus
TGCAGGGTCGAGCTGGGGAGGGAAAGGGGACGGAGGAGGGGACGCGCGGGGGAGGGAGGAAACGGCTCGCGCGACCCGAGCCCTGACGGGGGAAGTGGCTCTGCAGACGGGAGTCTGAGTTCCCGCCTGGTCCCGGGACTTGTGCAGAGCGCGATCCAGGCGTCCCTCCCGGGCTCTGGCTGACTCCCAGGGCTGAGCCCGGACGCCGCCGTCCCGCGCGCCTCGGGGACCTGCAGAAAGCCTGCAGACCCCCGCCCTGCGTTGTGCTGGGTCCCTCGGGGCGTGAGTGCGAGTGTGAGTGTGTGCGCGTGTGTCCGCGCGTGTTTGTGTCTGTGTGAGTGTGTGTGCGCGCGCTTGTCTGTGTTTGTGCGCGCGGGTCTGTGTGTGTGTGCGAGTGTGTGCGCGCGCTTGTGTGTCTGTGTGTGCGAGTGTGTGTGTGTGTGCGTGCCTGTGCAAGCGCAGGGCATCGAGGCGGCTGAGCAGCTGGGCTCCCCTCACAGCGGTCAGCATTTGCAGTCTTGGGAAAGCAAGAAGGTAAAGATGATTGAATGGTCTTACTTCTTCCACTTTGTCCCCAAGGGTGGAGTTGGGAGCAGATAGAGCCCAGGGGAAGTCTGGACACAGTCGTATTAGGAGGGTCACAGAGAGCTGGGTGAGACCACGGAGCAAAGTCAGACCTCAGCCGTGGAATCTTGTTATGGGGGGCCTGGGACAGGAAGCAGGAAGCTGGTCAGGGCTCTCCAGGGGCGTAAATTGGGCAAGGGAAGTGCAGTGACCCTGCCTTAACCAGCTGGTGCTGACTTCCAGCTGCTGTTCAGATTCAGGAATGTGACTTCCCCAAGGTTCCAAATGACATCGGACAGTAATGGGCTGGGGGTAACAGAGTTGTAATAGGCGTGCTCCAGTAATCTTGTTAGTAAACTCTTACACCCTCTGTGGTTACCACATAAAAGAAGAGAAAGAAATCCCTTCTCCTTACATCATCAAATATCAGATACCAAAAGAGTGGAGTAGAAAGTCTTTGGGTGGGCAGTGTGGGAGGGAGCAGAACTCCAAGAGTAAGTGTGTGTGAGTGTGTGTGTGTGTCAGAGACGGTTTCTGAGGCCTGGTAATGAAAAGGCTGGCGGGAGGCTGGCCTCCAGTCCTTTTGTTTGTTTTTTATTTTTATTTTTTTGAGTCAGAGTCTTGCTCTGTCACCCAGGCTGGAATGCAGTGGCCCGGTCTCAGCCCACTGCAACCTCCGCCCCCTGGGTTCAAGCAATTCTCCTGTCTCAGCTTCTTGAGTAGCTGGGATTACAGGCGCCCACCACCACGTCCAGCTAATTTTTGTATTTTTAGTAGAGACGGGGTTTCACCATGTTGGCCAGGCTGGTCTCAAACTCCTGACCCCGGGTGATCTGCCCGCCTTGGCCTCGCAAAATGCTGGGATTACAGGCATGAGCCATTGTGCCTGGCCTCCAGTCCTTTCATTCTGGAAGATTAATAAAATCGTGTGTCAAGTATTCTATTCATCCCCTTAAACAGCTCAGTGTGCAAGGCATGCGTGCTAGACATCAGTGGCACAGCGAGGAATGAGACGTCCCCCTTCCTTCGAGGAACACCATCCTAGCTGGGTAGTCAAACAAAAAAGTAAAACCAGTCCTGGCCCAGCCTGGCTGTGAGGGTTGCATGGCATAGAGCTAGGGCAGCCCAGAGAGGAGCCGCTGCAGGGAAGCCCCACAGATTAGGTGATGCTTGGGCTAAGCCCTGAAAACCACCTCACCAAGGAAACAGCAGGGAAGGTTGTTTCAGGCTGAAAGAACAGAATGTGCAAAGTCACCAAGAGGGTCTAGGAGAGGCCAGTGAGGGGAATTCAGTGTGGCTGCAGGTTGCAGGATGTGAGTGCGTGCTGGGGAGAGGTGAGGCGGGGGCTGTCAGGGCAGAGGCACAGGGAAGGAAGGATCTGCCACAAGGAGGCAGGAGCATGCACTGAAGCAAGAGTGATGCGCTCCTGCTGGTTGTTGGTTGGGGAGGCCTGAAGGAGGAGGAAGAGACCAAGACTTTCTGCAACACCCAGGCCAGAATTACTGAGGAGCAGGAGAAGCTGAAAGGATGCCAGGATCAAGAGGCAGGACCTGATGACTGGTTTGGGCAGAGTGTGATAACTTAGACTAAAAGCAAGTATGTACAGAAATGCTCAGGAGAAAACAAAGCAAAGCAAAAGGAATGTGGACCTTCGGAGTGGCCTGCATTTAGCAGATTACAACACTTGGATAACGCATTTGGCTGTAAGTTTTCTGGCAGCTTAGGGACAAACAAAAATACACTGGGTTGCATAGTTTGGGATTTTGGACAACAGAAACCATACAAATTAATTCTCAGAACAAAACTTTTCCTGGAATTGAACTCAGCTGGGAATTTATCATGTGGAACTTTATGTAAAGACTGAAGAGTGACGTAGAAAAAAAAATCCTCGTTGCTGGTGTTACAAAAGATGGGAAGATAAAACTCCCCATTACTGCCTTCCTCTGCCATCCTGTTATGTCTAGGGGAGTGAACTGCACTTCTGTGAGGACTGGGTGTCATCTCAGGGTATGGGGCCAGGGGAATCCTATACAGAGGACACAGTGGTACGTCAAGTGCAGGAAGAGCTGACGCCCATCTCCATGAATGTAGAGAGCAAGGCGTCTGGGGTGCTCAACCATGAAGGGAAGGAGGCTCTTCATAGTATAGCCCAGAGAGGGGTGGGCTGAGACTCTGGTCTGCAGAAGGGGACAGGTAGGGCATAGCATGTTGGAAGGGCCAGCATCCAGGAATCCTGACCCCCGGGGAAACAGGCAGGGAGAGTGCACACAGCATTGTAGGATTCCATTCATATGGGCAAGTCCACTTCCCAGGGCGGTCCTGGTCATTCTGCCTCCAGACTTGATATAGATCCTGCCTCTAAAGGGGTAGGAAATGGGTGGGACTCAGGAGACCAGAGATCCTCTTCAGGAGACCAGAGAGGCCCAGGAGGGTGGAAATCTTGTTTGCTACAACATAAGGAAGTTGCAGAGAAACCAGGAGTGGGAGCTGAGAACTGGGAGGTCCTGCAGACTCAGGCACAGATTTCCTGGCCAGGCTCTTCTCTTTGGTTTCTGCAGAAGGCAGAGAACCTGCAGAATCTATGTCCATACATTGCTAATATACCCTCTGAACTTTAAACTATTTCTTGCCAACTATAGCTGTCTTAAATTAACATTCAGTAGGGGTGGGATTCTACCCCTCCAATTAAATTTCTTAACATTTTTAATCTTGGGTTGTGCATTAGAATATACATTTAAATGCTGGGGAGGAGAGTTTGAGACCAGCCTGAGCAACATGGCAAGACCCCATCTCTATAAAAAATAAAAGAAATTGGCCAGGCGCAGTGGCCCACGCCTGTAATCCCAACACTTTGGGAGGCTGAGGCAGGCAGATCACTGGAGATCAGGAGTTTGAGACCAGCCTGGCCAACCCCATCTCTACTAAAAATACAAAAATTAGCCAGACGTGGTGGCACATGCCTGTAATCCCAGCTACTTGGGAGGCTGAGGCAGGAGAATCACTTGAATCCAGGAGGCGGAGGTTGCGTGAGCCAAGATTGCATCACTACATTCCAGCCTGGGTGACAAAGCAAGACTCCATCTCAAAAATAAATAAATAAAAGAAATTAACTACACACGGTGGCACATACCTGTAGTCCCAGCTACTCGGGAAACTGAGGCGGGAGGATCACTTGAGCCCAGGGAGGTTGAGGCTGCAGTGAGCATGATTGTGCCACTTCACTCCAGCTTAGGCGACAGTGAGGCCCTGTGTCCGAAAAAAAAAAAAAAAAAGGCTGGGGAGGCAGATTTAAAAACAACTGATACTTAGCGCAATTAAAATATCTGAGAGTAGGCCCTGGCATCAGTATTTTTTTTAAGATCCCCAGATGATTTTATGATACAGCTGAGGTTGAGACTGGCTGCTCTAACATTCACTTATAGAGAGCCCACCACAGGGCGGGATAGAAACTCAGATTCCAAAAGATCCTGGGTGGGGCACATGGGATGCCTCGCAGGTCCTCAAAAGTGGACAAGGCTGGCCTTGCTTGTTCCTGGCGTTCCGCACAGTCTCCTGGACTCCTGGTCTCGCTGCTTCTCCCCCAAGGTCTGTCTTTACCAGCCCTCTGTTCCTTCTGGCAGTCACCTTGCTGAGGACTGGGGGTTAGGAGTTGCTTCCCTGGAGCTGCCCTGGATTGCTCTTTCTTGGAGAGATTTTAGTGAGACTGGTTTTCCACGGGTTCACTGTGTAGCCCGCTTCGGGCCGTGACTCCTCACTGTCCTCATCACTGCCTCTCTGCCCACACGCATTGTTGCTTGTTACCCCAGGAGCCTGGCCCTGGGCACTGGCTGTCAGCCTCGTGTGTCCAAGCATAAACCCTTCTTCTGCCACCTGAACCAGATGGCCTCCACTTGTACCCCAGACTCTCTTGAAATTCCCTGTGCTGGTTACTCAGGGGGAAGAGTGCCAGGTCCTGCTGCCCCCTTTAGTGATAGGAGGCAAGCACTTCCTGGAACTGGGGCAAGCGATGAGCTAAGTTCTCTACTTTTCATATGCAAAAGACAGCGACATGCTTGGAAGCCAGAGTCAGACTCTCCTTTACCCTGGCCTTAAAATCAATGTCTGACGTGGGCAAAAGTTTATTCCGTCAGCCCTCTGTTTGCCAGCTGGGCCTAGAATTGCCACTCTAGCTTCAGCTGCTCTTTGGCACGTTCGTCCCTGGCTTGCAGTTCAGAGGGGCTAAAGAACAGATAAGCCCGAGACCCCCTCTTCCAACTGGTTGAAATACGGGAAACCAAGTGATCGTTTTTGCCCCTGGTCTTGGGGAAGGAAGGGGTGAGTCACCCTTGCAGCAAGCTTAGGGAAGAGGTTAGCTTCCCTCAGTGGAAGGGAACCAGGAGGTCATAGGCATCCCTTCAGAAGGAAATGAAAGCAGGGATCATTGGCTGGAGAGTGGGGCCAGTACAGGGAGCCGTGACCTTGGCTGTGACCCCTCCTCCCAGGATCCCCAGGCCTTCCACACACTGCGGATCTTATCTGAAGGGCTTGTCAGACCACTTCAAGCAGAGTGCCAAATGCATTTCCTTTTGTTGTTTTGTCTTCTAAAAAAGTACACTTAAAAATTGTAAGTTTACTTATAAACTTTATATGTAATATATGAAAGTTATATCTGTCATAAAACATTTATTTATTTATTTATTATTTATTTCTGGACAGGGTCTTGCTCTGTTACCCAGGCTAGAGTGCAGTGATGTAATGATGGCTCACTGCAGCTTCCACCTCCTGGGCTCAAGTGATCCTGCTGCCTCAGCCTCTTGAGTAGCTGGGACTATAGGTGCGCACCACCGTACCTAGCTAATTTTTGTATTTTTAGGAGAGACAGAGTTTCCCCATGTTGCCCAGGCTGTTCTCAAACTCCTGGACTTAAGCAATCCACCTGCATTGGCCTTCCAAAGTGCTGGGACTACAGGCATGAGCCACTGCACTTGGCCAAAAAAATTTTTTTTTTTTTTTGAGACGGAGTCTTGCTCTGTTACGCAGGCTGGAGTTCAGTGCCGTGATCTTGGCTCACTACAACCTCCACCTCCTGGGTTCAAGCAATTCTCCTGCCTCAGCCTCCCAAGTAGCTGCACTGGAGTGCAGTGCCGTGATCTCAGCTCACAGCAACCTCTGCCTCCCAGGTTCAAGTAATTCTCCTGCCTCAGCCTCCCAAGTAGCTGGGACTACAGGCACCCACCACCTCCCCTGGCTAGTTTTTGTATTTTTTAGTAGAGAGGGGGTTTCACCATGTTCGCCAGGCTAGTTTGGAACTCCTGACCTCAAGTGATCTGCTGGCCTCGACCTCCCAAAGTGTTGGAATTACAGGCGTGAGCCACCACGCCTGGCCAAAAATTTTAAATTTCTAATTTTAATATGTTTTCTTTTAAAAGTTAACAAAACTCAAAATATAATACATTGCTTCTGTGCATGTGCCATAGTATGAATTTTAATGTTCATATTAACTTAAATAGAAATTTATAAAATATTCGGGGCAAAACCAGTGTGGGTACAATTGGGTTAAGGAACAGACAGGTACTATATCTTATTATTGTTTTAGAAGGGAGTATTAGAATCTCATTTTCAAAATAACCATCACTTGGCACAAATAGATTCAATAAGTATGTGGCTTTGAAATATATTTTAGGCCGGGCATAGTGGCTCACGCCTGTAATCCCAGCATTTTGGGAGGCTGAGGCGGGCGGATCACAAGGTCAAGAGATTGAGACCATTCTGGCTAACACGGTGAAACCCTGTCTCTACTAAAAATACAAAAAATTAGCCGGGCGTGGCGGCATGCGCCTGTAGTGCCAGCTACTTGGGAGGCTAAGGCAAGAGAATGGCGTGAGCCCAGGAGGTGGAGCTTGCAGTGAGCCGAGATCACACCACTGCACTCCAGCCTGGGCGACAGAGCGAGATTCTGTCTCAAAAGAAAAAAAAAAGAAAAAAGAAAAAAAAAGAAATCTATTTGAATCTCGCAATTCCACTTTTAGGAATTTATCTTAGGAAAATAGTGAAACAAGGGCTGTAGAGTATTTGTGGCAACATTGTTGGTAGTAGCTGAGCTTGGAGGCTGAAGTGGGAGATCACTTGAGCCTGGTGGGCGGAGATTGCAGTGAGTCAAGATCACGCCACTGCACTCCAGCCTGGGCAACAGAAGTCTCAAAAAAATCTTTATAGATTGTCTTCCATGTTGTCTTAATTTTGTCTCTTGCTGTTGGTTTCATGTTTCTATAACCTTGATGGCACATCACCACAATTCCACATGTTGTGTAGGTTGAAACCTAGGATGGGTGGACCAAGTGACACAACACAGCCAACCCAGCAAAGCAATTTCAAGGGCCTTTCTTTCTCTCCCTTACACTCCCCCACTTATCAGAAGAAAAGACGCAATAATGGTCAAATTTGATTCAGCACTAAATTCTCTGCAAGTTCATGGTAGGTAAAAGATAGGGTAACCATATACACAAAGTGGGACAATAGAGAAAGTAAAAAGCGTGCATTAGGCCAGGCGCGGTGGCTCACACCTATAATTCTAGCACGTTGGGAGGCCGAGGCGGGTGGATCACTTGAGGTCAGGAGTTTGAGACCAGCCTGGCCAAACCCCATCTCTATAAAAATACAAAAATTAGGGCCGGGCGTGGTGGCTCATACCTGTAATCCTAGCACTTTGGGAGGCAGACCGGATCAGTTGGGGTCAGGAGTTGGAGATCAGCCAGGCCAATGAAACCCTGTCTCTACTAAAAATACAGGAATTAGCCAGGTGTGGAGGCGGGCGCCTGTAGTCCCAGCTACTCAGGAGGCCGAGGCAGGAGAATCATTTGAACCTGGGAAGCAGAGGTTGCAGTGAGCCAAGATTGCGTCACTGCACTCCAGTCTGGGTCACAAGAGCTAAACTCCTCAAAAAACAAAACAAAACAAACAAACATAAAAACACTAAAAAGTTGTTAATTGATGTACAATAGGCTTAACCTGGACTGGTCTCTGCAAACTGCACCTTGTGGCCACCCTGGAAAAGGCTGAGAGTTGGATATGCTCATTCATTCTCCTTGCTGGGACAGGTGTGTTGACCCAGCCAGAGGTGATTTGGTACCACCCCTCTGTCTATCTCCCACCACCTTTCTTATCCACATCTAGAGTTGAGGCAAGGGGAGGAGGCCAGGTGGGTAGTCCAAGGTTGCATATGAACTTCCTTCTTGCTCCCATTCAGTGAATCAGAGGAGACAGATTCTATTTTCACTGCCTCTCCCAGCTCACCATGGAAAAATAATAACTGCCTATCTTCTTCCATCAAACTTTAAAGTGTTAAAACAGGACACTTCTATAATTTTATTTGGGCATTTCATGTACCTGGGAAATACAGGCTAAACCTCCCCAGATGACCAAGCAGAGGCATTTGTAAGGGATCACACAGCAAATCACAATTCAGACTGACCCAGCATGGTCCAGGGTGAAGTTGGTTGGGGAAGAAGCCATATGCTCTGGTTTGGTTACTAGATAGAAATAATGGGACAGCCTAAGACATAGAACGTGCGTCCCCCGAGCTTGGAGTGAGACTAGTCTCTCAGCCACAGATTTGGTCGGGGTGGTGACCGCGAAGATGAAAAGGAACTTCCCAAACCAGCTTGCCTCATGCTCTGGGATCTTCAGCCAGGGCAATGTCTCCAGCACCCTGGCGTCTCAGAGGGATTCTCTACTTAATGCTCTGAGCTGCAGATGAGATTTGTTCAGATTTGTCATGAAGTGTGTGGTCATCCAACCTCAAATACAACTCCCTGGCATCTTGTGGTGACTGTCATCTGTCGTCTGTGCCATTTCATCATCTGTATTTGTGACGATCAACAAACATACACAACCTTACAGGATATCAGAAGGGGACCAGTGCCCTCTGTTTACTCTTCCGCTGACTGATGCATCTAATGGGGTGGAAAAATGTCAGAGAAGAGAGAGCTTCTTAATCCCTCTCAAAGCAACCAGACTTGAAGTTTCCAGCACTGCAGAGAGCCAGGAGAGCCTCTTATTCCAGGCTCTTCCTTCCCTTGAACATAGGACAGCCAAGATTCCTGGTCTGGTATGGAACTGAGAGAGATAGGTAAGCGGGCTAAGAGGCTGCTTCCGGGTACACACCCAACCCCGAGATTCAGACTGCCAGTTTGTCAGGAGAAAGCGAGAAAGAGAATGCTCCTTTTGGGAGCAAGAAAGAAGCAGAACAAATGCAGGAGTCCCATGAGGCAGATCCACACGTTCCTTCCCCACACCCCCAAAATCTGGCTTCTATTCTTAACCATCTGCTGAAACCACATCTCAGGTTACTAATGGTTCATCTGTGGCCAGTTCCCTGTTCTCATGCTTCTTTATCTCACTAATGCACTTGACACACCCCTGACCCTTCCTTCTTGAAACCCAAGTCAAGGTGAATGTAAAATGCGTGCAGTGATGTATCTGCGCCACTTGTCAAAATACTGAAATGCTTCTATTCTGGTTGATAAATAGGGTGTCCCACACTCCCAGAACCATTAACTCTCCCCCTGCCAAGAGCTGGCCATTAAAGGGTTAACAGTAAGGCCATAGCTTGTTTGGCTCCTGCACACTTTTGTTATAATTTTGTTGTGTGTTTTTTGTTTTTTGGTTTTTTTTTCCTTTTTTTTTTGAGACGGAGTCTCACTCTGTTGCCCAGGCTGGAGAGCAGTGGCACTGTAACCTCCACCTCCCAGGTTCAAGTGTTTCTCCTGCCTCAGCCTCCCGAGTAGCTGAGATTACAGGTGTGTGCCACCATTCCTGGCTAATTTTTTGTATTTTTGTTTGTTTGTGGTTTTTTTTGGTAGAAATGGGCTTTCACCATGTTAGTCAGTTTGGTCTCGAACTCCTGACCTCAAATGATCAGCCCACCTTGGCCTCCCAAAGTGCTGGGATTACAGGTGTGAGCCCGTCCTGTTAGATATTTTGAATAATACTGCCTCAGTGTAGAAACCATACTGTTTTGGTTGTTTTAATTGTCTTTCAAAAAAGAGATCGTCACTGATTCCTCCTGTTCTTATTCAACGGGTATTTATACAACACTCACAGTAGACCAAAATCTCAGTTAGGCATTGTAGGGAATAAAAAGAAGCCGGTGTGTGTGTTCTGCCATTAGAACTCCCTGTCTAGTTGGAAGGCCCAGGTAAAGAAACATACGAAGAGCCTGGGCAACATGGTGAAACCCTGTCTTTAAGAAAAATACAAAAATTAGCTAGGCATGGTGGTACATGCCTGTGGTCCCAGTCACTCAGGAGGCTGAGGTGGGAGGATCACTTGAGCACAAGAGGTAGAGGCTGCAGTGAGCTGTGATGGTGCCACTGCACTCCAGCCAGGGTGACAGAGTGAGACCCTGTCTTAAAAAAAAAAAAAAAGACCTGGCATGGTGGCTCACTTGAGGTCAGGAGTTCAAGACCAGCCTGGCCAACATGGTGAAACCCGGTCTCCACTAAAAATACAAAAAGTAGTCAGGCATGATGGCAGGCACCTGTAATCCCAGCTACTTGGGAGGCTAAGGCAGGAGAATTGCCTGAACCCAGGAGGTGGAGGTTGCAGTAAGCTGATATGGCATCACTGAACTCCAGCCTGGCTGACAGAACGAGACTCCATCTCAAAAAAACAAGAAAGAAAGAAACATAAAAGACACCATGTAGAGAGTGAAGTAACTAGAGCACCATAAAAGCAACCCATGCCTCACTTGCTCACTACCTTCTTCTTCACTGTCTCCCTCAGCTCATCATGCTCAGTTTCATCGCTCCCTCCCAGACTGGACCTCTGAGTTGTGCTTTATACAGACCGTTAGCTCATTACCTCTCACTGCCTCTTGCATGTACCACTCTCACCTTAATGTGTCCAAAAGAGAACATATTTTCATTACATTCTGTGGCCTCCTTATTTCCCTGGCTTAGCAAACCTTCACTCCTCTTATTTCGAAACATCCCAACGTCTAGCCTGCTGCCGGGGCTGTCTTCTCCCTCGCTCCCGCATGAGTCCCGGGCTCCTGTCCTAGCAAGCGGTCTTCATGCTGGGCAGGCTTCGCCTTGTTCTTTACTCCATGCGCTGGCCTCCTCGGGAGCACTTTCCCTTCCCCAACTCTCGGAATCCAATGGAGTCTTTCTTGGCCACCAGGCGCTACCTCTTTGAGGCAGTCCCTGGCTCCCCTTTCATTGCCCTCCTCCAAATTTCTCCAGTTTATATTTGTTTCGTAACATTTGCCCTCTTAGTTCAAAAGTATTCCTCCACCCAGTCTGATGGCGCTCCTGCACACCTCTGCGGTTAATTTTGAATACTGCCTTTCACCCTAGACACCATTCTGTTTTGGTTGTCCTAACTGTCCTTGAAAAAATAGATCTTCATGGATTCCTCTTGAGTTTTCTGTGAGTTTTATTAAGGGCGTGTCAGGCATTCTCTAAACCAACCTTGTCTTTCTGTTTTGAACAATTGCAATCTTTTATTGCCATTTGGTTGATAGGGTTTATATCTTTTGTCTCTAGCTTGAGGGCAGGGACCATTTTTTATACTTGTATATTGCCAACAGCACCTCAAAGAGAACTGTCTCCAGCTTGCTGATTAATCATATTGATTAGTTTTAAATCGATCAATGCTGGCTCAGATTAACTAAATGAAATTATAGGCCAGGTGCGGTGGCTCACGCCTGTAATCCCAGCACTTTGGGAGGCCAAGGCTAGTGGATCATTTGAGGTCAGGAGTTCAAGACCAGCCTGACCAACATGGTGAAACCCCGTCTCTACTAAAAATACAAAAAAATTAGCCGGGCGTGGTGGTACGTGCCTGTAGTTCCAGCTACTTGGGAGACTGAGGCAGGAGAATTGCTTGAACCTGGGAGGCAGAGGTTGCCGTAAGCTGAGATTGCGCCACTGCACTCCAACCTGGGTGACAGAGCAAGACACTGCCTCGAAAAAAATAAATAGAGAAAAGAAAAAGAAATTTTAGGCCAAAGGGGATTATCTGTATCTTGAAAGTTAGCTAAATAAAAATGAACACATTTCCAGTCATTGCACAACTTCTGAGTACAAAACACCAGGCACAGATAGTAAACAAACAGAAGTAGGGTCTCAGGTCAGTCAGAGCAGGCTGCTCTGGTCTGAGGGCGACCTCGCCTTACTTTAACAGTTGGCACCACAGCCAGTGCAACAAGTCACTGGCTTCTGCTGCAAAGGAAAGGGGAGCAGGTCACCTAATTCCAAAACCAGCTTTTCAGATTATAACAGCACTTACATGTTGAAGAGTAGTTTAGACTTGCAAACAAATGAGGCTTCGTAAGCAGCCCTGCAGGTGAGTTGAGGACATGGTGTTATTACTAATTCATTAAGAATTAATGCTTGCTGGCTGGGCACAGTGGCTTACACCTGTAATCCCAGCACTTTGGGAGGCCGAAGCTGTCAGATCACTTGAGGTCGAGTTCGAGACAAGCCTGGCCAACGTGGTGAAACCCCATCTCTACTAAAAATACAAAAATTAGTTGGGCATGGTGGTGCACACCTGTAGTTCCAGCTACTCAGGAGGCTGAGGCAGGAAAATTGCTTGAACCACTCCAGCCTGGAGGACAAGAGCAAAACTCTGTCTCCAAAAAAAAAAAAAAAAAAGAGAATGAATGCGTGCTGGGCATGGTGGCTCACACCTATAATCCCAGCAGTTTAGGATGCTGAGGTGGGAAGATTGCGTGAGCCCAGGAGTTAGAGACCAGCCTGGGCAACAAATCGAGACCCTGTTTCTATGTCTCTACAAAAAAAAAAATAGCCAATTGTGGTTGTGCACTCCTGTGGTCCCAGCTAATTGGGCGGCTGAGGCAGAAGGACTGCTTGAACTCGGGAGTTTGAGGCTGCAGTGAACTGTGATTGCACCACTGCACTCATCCTGGGTGACAGAGTAAGACCCCATCTCAAAAAAAAAAAAAAGAAAAAATTAAATATAAAAACAGGCCAGGTGCAGTGGCTCACACCTGTAATCCCAGCACTTAGGGAGGCCAAGGCAGGCAGATCACACGAGGCCAGGAGTTCGAGACCGGCCTGGCCAACATGGTGAAACCCCATCTCTACCAAAAATACAAAAAAATTAGCCAGGCATGGTCGTGTGCACCTGTAGTTCCAGCTACTCGGGAGGCTGAGGCACAAGAGTTGCTTGAACTCTGGAGGTGGAGCTTGCAGTGAGCCGAGATTGTGCCACTGTACTCCAACCTGGGCAACAGAGCAAGAGTCCATCTCAAAAAACTAAACTAAAAATAAATATAAATTTAAAATAATATATTAGAGCATTATTACTTATTAGTATTATTCGACAGGGTTAAGTTCACCTTAGAATAATGGAAGACATTTACCGAGCGCTTTTTCTGGGCTATGCACTGTACTGAATGCTTTACAGGTGCAATTTCATCTAATCCTTAGCAGTCGTTTAAAGTAAGTGCTACCATTATCACCACTTTACAGAGGCGAGAACTAAGGCTTAGAAAAGCAACTTGATCAAGGTCCCGCAGCTCTCCAAGTTCACTGGAATTTAAACCTGGGTCTGTCTGATTCCAAATCCTTTGCTTTTAATCCTAATGATAAACCCTTTCTCAAGCTTTTTCTCAGAACCCGGGAGCAGCTGCAGGAGTAGCCTCAGCTCCATTCTCTTGTGCTGGCCCCAAGCAAGGGGATGGGAGATGACGTCTCCCTCTAAGATTGCTGCCTTTTGTCCAAATGTGCTGGCCGGGAGCCAGGCCTGGAAACTCTCTGCTCATGGAAAGAAAGAACAGAAGCCAGCAAAAGAGGGTGGGAAGAGTCTGAGGGGAGGAAAGGAAGAGGAGGACAGGAAGGCAAGAGGGAGAAAGGAGGTGGGAAAGAGGATTCTGTGGGTAGCACAGCTGGAGAGGGAGATGTTGTGCCAGGAAGCAAGCGAACGAACGTGACCTTCGGGTGCATTCCATTCAAGTGGGCTGTTCAGTGGTGCAGCGTGAGCCTCCAGCCCTAGGAGGCACAGATCCTGGAGCTGTCCAGGTGCTCAGAGACCAGGACAGATCACACCAGCTGGTCCTTCCTCCCATTCTCAGGATTACTGTCCGGTGAGGTCAGATCACAATCAACAGCAGGAAAGCCTTCAGAGGGAAAAGAAGCCACAAAATGGCAGCCCGAGGGCTGCCTCTGGAAGTAGAGGAGCTGGCCAGGCAGGGCCTCAGTGTCACGGAGTGCATGGTGTGCAGGGGACGGAGAAGGGGAAGGGAGGAGACTGGGTGGTGGGTACTTTGAATAAAATCAAATCATAACTTTCCCAAGTTCCTACTCTGGATTGAGGAGTGGAAGGCCCATACCCTGCCCCCAAGGTGCACATGTAGGCGTTAGGCGCCTGGACGCTGGAGTCAGACACCCTGACACATGCAGCACCCATGCAGCCTTGGGAAAAGTTAATCCCTCCAGGCCTTAATTTCCACATCTGAGAAGGGGAGGCGATAGTAAGCTTACTGTGAGCCTTAAACTAAATGACCTGGATAAAATCTTGCTTAGGGAATAGTAAGTGCTCAATTAGTATCAGCTGTTCATTGATCATTGCAGCTTAATTTGAGGTGTCAAAACATAATGTGAAACCTTCAATAAAAAATGTATAAATAGCATTTGAAGCCAACCATAGAAGACATAACACAAGGTTATATACATTTAGTTAGAACATCAACTTTTTCTTCTTTTCTTATAAAATAAGAGAAAGCATTCAGTAGGAGCCCATGGCTAATTTTTTTTTGTTTTCTTTTTTTTTGTTGTTTGTTTTTGTTGTTGTTGTTTTTGAGGCGGAGTCTCACTCTGCCAGAGCGTGATCTCCGCTCACTGCAAACACTGCCTCCTGCGTTCAAGCGATTCTCCTGCCTTGGCGTCCAGAGAAGCTAGGTTTACAAGCGCACACCACCACGTCCAGCTAATTTTTTTGTATTTTTAATAGAGACAGGGTTTCACCATGTTGGCCAGGCTAGTCTCGAACTCCTGACCTCAAGTGATCCGCCCTCCTCAGCCTCCCAAAGTGCCGAGATTACAGGCATGAGCCACTGTGCCCAGCCTGTTTTTTTTGTTTTTTTTTTTTGAGATGGAGTATCGTTCTGTCGCCTAGGCTGGAATGCAGTGGCGCGATCTCGGCTCACTGCGACCTCTGTATCGTGGGCTCAAGTGATTCTCCTGCCTCAGCCTCCAGAGTAGCTTGGATTATAGGCATGTGCCACCATGCCCAGCTAATTTTTGTATTTTTAGTAGAGGCAAGGTTTCACCGTGTTAGCCAGGCTGGTCTCCAACTCCTGACCTCAGGTGATCCTCTTGCCTCGGTCTCCCAAGTGCTGGGATTACAGGCATGAGCCACCGTGCCCGGCCTCATGGCTAATGTTATGTGGTAGCTATAAGGCAAATGTGTTTTATTTTTTGTTGTTTTTAAAAAAATCTCCAGGCTGGGCGTGGTGGTGCACGCCTGTCATTCCAGCTACTTGGGAGGCAGAAGCAGGAAGATTGCTGGACATAAGGTCGAAGCTGTATTCACAAGACTGCACTCCAGCCTCGGCAACAGAGAGATTTCTCAAAAAGCAAAAAAAAAAAAAAATCCCTCAACAACCTGATAATAACAAAGAACATTTCTCACTTCTAAAAAAAAAAAAAAATAGTCACCAGAAACACGAACTTCACAAATCTCTCTGGGTTTCTAAAGAAGTGGCTCTTCAGCTCAGAAAAACAAAGAAAAAAAAGAGAAGAAATGCCTTCAAGAACATGGAACATGTAACTAGCAGATCCAGGTTCTCCTGTGATAGCTTCTCCGTGGAAACCTGAGTCCCCTGAGGCAATGGGAAAGGAGGGTGAGGGGGTGAATGAGCCCCAGGCAGGGTAACAGGAGCCCTAGGTTCTGCTTCTACCTCTGCCACCATGTGGCCAGGTGACAGGCTAGGTGAGCCACAAAAGCCCTGGGCCACAGTGTTGTCACCTGCAGCCCTGGCGTCCCACCTATCCCCTCCCTGTGTCGGTGTTGAGGAGCCTCTCCGTGCCGGGGGCTTTTCCAACATCATTACTTATTTTTTTTTTTTTTTTTTTTTGCCTTTCCTCCTTGAATTTCCTCACTAGACTGGGACCTCTGAGAAGCACTGTCATATACCGGCTGGGTTCCTAGTAACCCACTGGGTCACAAGGAGAGAACTGCTGAGGCCAGGAGGAGGATGTGGAAGGCTGGGTCAACCAGCACAGGCGTCACTCCCAACAGGGTCCTGGGAGAGGGGGCTCAGCATTTCCTGAAGGCAACTCCATAAATAGACCGGGGGATGGGAAAAGGATTCGATCATCCCATTCCTCCTGTCAGCTCAGCTCCTCCTTCTGCTCATCCGGACTCTGCAGCCTCTCCTAAATGTTTTTCACTCACATGTCGCCCTGCCAGGGCATTAGGGTGGAAACGGGGATGTGATGGACTTTTCTCCTAGATTGTAGATCCAAACAAGAACTGAAGAAGGTGTACCTGCCATTATTTATTTTTCATTTCCCACGGAAACTTCTCCTTTGTCCATGTCAGTATAAGGCCAGAGTTTTTTCAGTGGGGTTTTACTGGAAGGAAGGAAGTGAGCAAGGAAGAAAATTGTACACCTTCTGATACCGTGGCCTATTTCACTTCAGGGGTTCAGCAGATCTTCCTGTTGTGACACTTTCCATTTGCTCTTTTTTTTTTTTATTAGACAGAGTCTTGCTCTGTCACCCAGGCTGGAATGCAGTGGTGTGATCTTGGCTCACTGCAACCTCTGCCTCCCGGGTGCAAGTGATTCTGCTGCCTCAGCCTCCCGAGTAGCTGGGATTACAGGCGCCTGCCACCATGCCTGGCTAATTTTTGTATTTTTAGTAGAGACGGGGTTCACCAAGTTGACCAGGCTGAACTCGAACTCCTGACCTTGCAATCCGCCCGCCTCGGCCTCCCAGAGTGCTGGGATTACAGGTGTGAGCCACTGCACCCAGCCCTCCATACACTCTTTAGGTCCTCAGAAAGATTAGGTCTCCTGACAACACCCTTACTAAGACTTCAGATGTTCCTAGCACCTTCAGTGTCATGAGAGTCTCCTCTGAGAAGGAAAGGCACTTTTTTTTTTTTTTTTTTTTTTTTTTTTTGGAGATAGAGCCTTGCTCTGTCGCCCAGGTTGGAGTGTGGTGGCATGATCTGGGCTCACTGTAACCTCTGCCTCCCAGGTTCAAGCAATCCTTCTGCATCAGCCTCCCAAGTAGCTGGGCTTGCAGGCACCTGCCACCACACCTGGCTAATTTTGGTTTTGCCATTTTGGTCTCGAACTCCTGAGTTCAGGTAATCTGCCCGCCTCAGCCTCCCAAAGTGCTGGGATTACAGGCGTGAACCACTGCACCCAGCCAGAGAGGGACTTCTTGAGGGCTGCTTTTGTGACCTCCATAATGCAGAGAACGATCAGTTCACACCAAACTTCCTGGGCCAGTCTAGAGGCAAACTTAATGAGGGCTTTAGTTTACTTAGCAGCCAAAGTTTAGTCAGCTCCAGCCATGTGGATACAGATTCGTGTTTAAAACAGTCATAGGGGCCTGGCGTGATGGCTCATGCCTATAATCCCAGCACTTTGAAAGGCCAAGGTGGGCAGATCCCTTGAGTCCAGAAGTTCTAGACCAGCCCGGGCAACATAGCAATACCCCATCTCCACAAAAAAGAAGAAGGAAAAGGTATTCAGTGCCCTCCTGGAGGGTTGGTGGATGGTTGGGGCTGCGACGGGGGGTTGAATTGTCTCTCGGACCTGGGCATGCTTACTTCAGTACACTGGGGTTGTAAAATTCTGTGTTCTTTTATATTCACGAGCACTGAAAGCTCCTGATGGCTGGATAGCACTCATTTAAGCTGAGCCTCCAAAAGATCATTTTAACAGTTTGAGGTGGAGGGGATGTGAAACCTTGGTGAATTTGTATAGAGTATATAAATTTTCTGTACTATTCTTGCAACTGTTCTGTAAACTTGAAATTGTTTCAAAATTAATTTTTTTTTTTTGAGGTGGAGTCTCGCTCTGTCACCCAGGCTGAAGTGCAGCAGCACAATCTTCGCTCACTGGAACCTCTGCCTCTCGGGTTCAAGCGATTCTCTTGCCTCAACCCGCTGAGTAGCTGAGATTACAGGCATGTGCCACCACGCCTGGTTAATTTTTGTATTTTCAGTAGAGATGGTTTCACCGTG
The DNA here is from genome assembly GCF_000951045.1 of Mandrillus leucophaeus. NCBI lineage: Eukaryota > Metazoa > Chordata > Mammalia > Primates > Cercopithecidae > Mandrillus > Mandrillus leucophaeus. The sequence continues at coordinate 1,493,365 of NW_012105253.1, forward strand.
TTGGCCAGGCTGGTCTCGAACTCCTGGCTTCAAGTGAGCTGCCCATCTCGTCCTCCCAAAGTGCTGGGATTACAGGCATGAGCTACCGCGCCCAGCCCAAAATTTAAAAATTTAAAGGTCATTATGCTTCTGGTATCACCTTGACAACAGCTTTCAGAAAGTCTACACAAGTTGTGTTCACAGATTCTGCCTTGGTTTGTGTGTTGCTTGACCCCTGCAAAGAGACCCTAAAAATCATTTGGGCGTCTCCTCCTTATGGAAACAGTGTTGCTTTTCATTCAGTGGTTGGTACTTCCTTAAATATTAGTCATTCTGAGATTATGCAAATATCTGTGCCTTCCAGCCACGTACCCGAAACGAAATTCAGCCCAATCTTCAAGCCTAACTCAGGGCTGCTCTTCCACAAATGGCGTTCACTTTCACCTGTTTTGCTTATGTTACTGTGTTTTGTACTGGAGACATTCATGTGCATCTTATTTCCTGTGTGAGAATGCAAACTGTCAGAGGGCAAAGTAATCTATTTTACATTTCTCCCAGGTGTCACTCTGTTCCCTGAGAGAAGCAGGCACAACTATTGCAAGAATGAATTACATGACTATAACAGGCCCTTTGTATTTGTGAGTTCCGCATCTGAGGATTCAATCAACCACAGACTGAAAATACTCAGAAAAAAAAAATTCCAGAATGTGTTACGTTGCAGATGTGTACAATGTAGTTATGCCTAGGGTGTCTGCATTTGTACTGAACGTGTACAGAGTATTTTTCTCTTGTCATTGTTTCTTAAACAACACCGTATAGCAACTATTTACATAGCATTTAGGTTGTATTAGGTATTATAAGTAATCTAGAAATGATTTAAATATGTGGAAGGGCCAGGCCTGATGGTGGCTCACATCTGTAATCCCAGCACTTTGGGAGGCCAAGCTGGGAGGGTTGCTTGAGGCCAGGAGTTCAAGACCAGTCTGGGCAACATAGCAAGACCCTATCGCTACAAAATTTTTTTTTTTTAGTTAGCTGAGCCTAGTGGCTCACACGTGTAGTCCCAGCTACTCAGGAGACTGAGGTGGGAGGATCAGTTGAGCCTAGGAGGTTGAGGCTGCAGTGAGCCATGATGCCACCATTGTACTCCAGCCCAGCCACAGAGTGAGACCTTGTCTCTTAAAAAAATTTTTTTAGCCGGGCGTGGTGGCTCATACCTGTAATCCCAGCACTTTGGGAGGCCGACGTGGGCGGATCACGAGGTCAGGAGATCGAGACCATCCTGGCCAACATGGTGAAACGCCGTCTCTACTAGAAATACAAAAATTAGCTGGGCGTGGCAGGGTGTGCCTGTAATCCTAGCTACTTGGGAGGCTGAGGCAGGAGAATCACTTGAAGCCAGGAGGTGGAGGTTGCGGTGAGCCAAGATCGTGCCACTGCACTCCAACCTGGGTGACAGAGCGAGACTCCATCTCAAATAATAATAATAATAATTTTTAAATTAAGAATATGGGAGGATGTGCATAGGTTATATCCAAATACTTTGCCATTAGCATCCATGAATGTTGGTATCTGAGTGACATCCTGGAACCAATCCCCCGAGGATACCAAGGGATGACTGTATTTCCCTTTAGCCATTGGTTTCCACATAATCACTCTGGACCCATTGAAACATCTGTACTGGGATGTGGTTACGGTAGAACAGGATCTAAATCTTGGTTGTCTCTAAGGGAAAGGAGCTAATGAGAATAAAGTATCACTTAGCCTTCCCTTCAGGAGATACAATGGCAAAGCAAAACAGGTGCAGAGTGATGGACTCACCTGAGCTGGATGCCCTGCAGCTGTGGTCGTGGCTGCAAGGCAGCTGTGGGGCTTGCTGGGCGCCGCAGAGCAGACCCAGACACCCACAGACAACAGCAGCACTTATATGCCTCCCTCGCCTGCTGTATTTGTAATAGCAACTATAATACATGCTCATTATAGAAAATTTGGAAACCTGGGGGGTTTTGTTGTTAAAAATATAGATATTAGAGAATGGAAAAAAAAAAATCAAAGTTTCTTACCCAATGGCAACTACTGTTACTCCCTCATTAAATTTACTTCCAGTCATTTTCTTTTGTGTGCAGTTTTGAATAGTAATAAATTCCTCCTCCCCCGCCCCTTTTAAACATTGTTTCATTCATTTTGGACACAAGCTTTTGGATTCTGTTTCTTTTGGCTAACACTAAAACATGAACGTTTTTTCCATTTAATAATAGTCTTTTTCTTTTTAGCTTCAGTTTAAAATTTTCTTTTTTTATTTTTTTGAGTCAGAGTCTTGCTCTGTCCCTCAGGCTGGAGTGCAGTGTTGCAATCTTGGCTTGACGCAACCTCCACCTCCTGGGTTCAAGCGATTCTGTTGCCTCAGCCTCCTGAGTAGCTGGGACTACAGGCACCCACCACCATGCCCGCCTAATTTTTTGGGTATTTTTAATAGAGATGGGTTTCACTATGTCGGCCAGGCTGTTTTTGAACTCCTGACCTCAGGTGATCCACCAGCCTTGGCCTTCCAAAGTGCTGGGGTTACAGGTGTGAGTCACTACACCCAGCCTAAAATTTTCTTTTTAAATAATAGCTTGATTGAGATACTTGATTGAGATATAATTCACATGCCTTACAATTCACCCATTTAAAGTGTATAGTTTAATGTGTGCACATTTAAAATGTACAGTTTTGGCTGGGCGTGGTGGCTCACACCTGTAATCCTAGCACTTTGGGAGGCCAAGGCAGGCAGATCACTTGAGGTCAGGAGTTCAAGAGCAGCCTGGCCAACATGGCAAAACCCTATCTCTACTAAAAATACAAAAATTAGCTGGGCATGGTGGTGTACACTTGCAATCCCAGCTAGTCCGGAGGCCGAGGCAGGAAAATTTCTCGAACCCGGAAGGCGGAGATTGCAGTGAGCTGAGATTGCGCTACTGCACACCAACCTGGGCAACAGAGTGAGTGAGACTCCATCTCAAAATAAATAAATAAAGTGCAGAGTTTTTAGTGTATTCATGGAGTTGTGCAACCCCTCACCACCAGCAATTTTAGAACACTACCTGAGAGCAGAGAACAATTTTAGGCCTACCTGAGAACAGAGAGAAGGAAGAGCAAGTTTAAATATTTAGAAGTTGAAGTAAGTTGGAACCTGACTCCTCCCTGTTTGGTGATCTGTAATACACAAAAGGAAGTGTACTTTTTTATTCAAAAAATATATTTATCTGAATTCAGACTATTAAACCATACTTTACCTGTATTAGCATATTTCATAACTTTTGTAACTCATGCTTTAATGATTTATGGCAAACTCATACTAGCCTTGATCAGAGAGGTGACCCTGGCAGTTATCGAGCGTTAACTCTGGAGAACTGTTGCCACTGAAACTTTCTACACACTGTAATTTAGTGTTCCTATCCAAGGTGGCCACTAAATTGCACTTCTATTTTCACCCTCTAGAGAATGGTAAAAAAGCATGATTCGCAAATATTGTCAAGTCCAAAGTGTGTTTCTATCCTACTAAGGTAGCGAAATGCATCTCTATATGTTAGAATGTTCTGCAGATGTGAAAAAACCCTTCCTGGGTTTATGAAAGTGAGAATGATCTGCATCTTTAGCTGCCTCTGGCATCCGGCACATCACAGAGTGTGATCAGTCCAGTCTGCAGTCTCAGACTGCCCGAGCCACAGATTCCCAGTGACTTCATTTGTCAAACAAACTGACAGGTGTTGGCCAAGAAAATATTGATCAAGTTAGATTTTTGTTTTTTGTTTTTTTGGTTTTTTTTGAGAAGGTCTCGCTCTGTCACCCAGGCTGGAGTATAGTGGCGCGATCTCGACTCACTGCAACCTCTGCCTCCCAGGTTCAAGCGATTCTCCTCCCTCAGCCTCCCAAGTAGCTGGGATTACAGGCGCCCACCACAACGCCCAGATAATTTTTGTATTTTTGTAGAGACAGGGTTTCACCATGTTGGCCAGGTGGTCTCGAACTCCTGACCTCAAGTGATCCACCCACCTCGGCCTCCCAAAGTGCTGGGATTACAGGCATGAGCCACAGCGCCCGGCCTTCAAGTTGTTAAAAGAAAGTATTATTGTCAATGACTGAGTATTTATAATGACAGAAATTCCTGAAATTACTCCGGTGATGCTCCTGGTCCTGAGGCCTCCTTTAGAGTACAGGGGAGCCTTGATATTGAAGGCTATGGAGGGAAGAACCAGCAGAGCAGCATCTCCGAGCACCAGCATCTGGTTCGAGGAAAAGGTGCACGCACTTTGTGCTGGTAACACCTGCATCAGATTCCCAAGATGCTCTGAAACAGAAGTATTTACTGGAGTAAAATACTGCCTTGCAGGCCACACGCAGTGGCTTACACCTGTAATCCCAGCATTTAGGGAGGCCAAGGCGGGCGGATCACCTGAGGATGGGAGTTCGAGACCATTCTGGCCAACATGGTGAAACCCCATCTCTACTAAAACTACAAAACTTAGCTGGATGTGAGGAATCCAGCTACTCAGGAGGCTGAAGCACGAGAATCGCTTGAACCCAGGTGGCAGAGGTTGCAGTGAGCTGAGATGGTACCACTGCACTCCAGCCTGGGCGACAGAGCAAGGCTTTGTCTCAAAAAAATTAATTAATTAATTTTTAAAAATACTGCCTTACAAAGGAGAGGGCAAAATAGAGTATTTCTTATGCTGACTGACAATGCAAGTGACATGAAAATAAACCCCAGGATTCAACTCTAGACCAGCAACTCTTACTACTATGCCTGTGAACTCTCTGGGAAACTTACAAATGTAAATTCCTACATCCTACTCTGGCAGTGGGCTTCGTTTGGTCTAGGGTGGGTCCGGGACTCCTCACATTTAGTAATTGTCCCTGCTGATTCTTTATTTTAAATAATGGTTTTATTGGGATATGATTCACATACCATAAAATTCACTCCATTAAAGCATACAATTTAGTGGTTTCTAGTATACTGTGTTGTGCAACAACCACCACTCTATAATTTTAGAACATTTCCATCATCCCGCCCCCAAAATTCATACCTATTAGCAGTCACTTATCACTTCCCCGCCTCACTTAGCCCCTGGCAACCACTAATCTACTTTTTGTATCTGTGGATTGGCCCACTGTGTGTGTGTGTGTGTGTGTGTGTGTGTGTGCATGACGGAGTCTCTCGTTCTGTTGCCGAGGCTGGAGTGCAGTGGCGTGATCTCGGCTCACTGCAACCTCCACTCCTGGGTTCAAGTGATTTTCCCGCCTCAGCCTCTAGCTTAGATTACAGGCACTGGCCACCACACCCGGCTAATTTTTATATTTTTAGTACAGGTGGGGTTTCACCATTTTGGCCAGGCAGGTCTTGAACTCCTGAGCTCACCTTAGCCTCTCAAAGTGCTGGGATTAGAGGCGTGAGCCACCACGCCCGGCCAGGATTGGCCTATTCTGAAATTTCTTGAGAATTGCATTACACAATGTATGATCTCTTGTCAGTGGCTTCTCTCACTTACCACAATGTTTTCAGGGTTCATCCATGTTGTAACGTGTATCTCAACTTCATTCCTTTTTATGGCTGAATACTATTCCATTGTATGTGTGGAACACTTTTGTTTATCCAGTTATTTGTTGGTGGACGCATTAAGCATAAGAAAAATGATATGTAGGCCTGGGTTCAGTGGCTCACACCTGTAATCCTAGCACTTTGGGAGGCCAAGGTGTGTGGATCACTTGAGCTCAGGAGTTCAAGACCCGCCTGGCCAACATGGCAAAACCCCGAAACCCTGTCTCTACAAAAAAACAAAAAAGCCGGACAGGGTGGCGCGCTCTTGCCTCAGTCACAGCTAGTTGAGGGGCTGAGGCAGGAGGATTACTTGAACCAGGAAGGTCGAGACTGCAGTCAGCCAAGTTGTGCCACTGCACTCCAGCCTGAATGACAGAGTGAGACTCCATCTCAAAAAAGAAAAAAAAATGCAGAACTAGAAATGGGCAGACTCTGGTTGTTAGCAGAGAAGTTGTACCTTTGGTACTGCCTCCATCTATCTGGTGTGGTGCTCTAAGGGCTTGATGTGCGGTGCTTTTGTGCAGGGCACAGTTTAAGCATTTGGTCCAAGAAGGATGCAGTCCACAGTTTCACCAAATTTGTCCCCAGGTGTTGTTCTGAGGCAGCACACTGCCTTTGGCTTCTCTTATTCCTCATCTGCTTCAGATTCTTCTATCTTCTATCTTCTTCCAAATGCGAAAATATTGGTTTGTTTCTGACAATATAATGAATCAGATAAATAAAGTTATGTATAGGCCTAGAGCAACCCATTTTAAATTTTTTAAAACCTTTTCATTGGCTGGGTGCAGTGGCTCACGCCTGTAATCCCAACACTTTCGAAGGGCAGAGCAGGAGGAGTGCTTGAGGCCAGGAATTTGAGACCGGCCTGAGCAACATGGTGAAACCCTGTCCCGACAAAAAATATGGAAATTAGCCAGGCATGGTGGTGCACACCTGTAGTCCCAGCTACCTGGGGCAGTGGGGAGCTGAGGTAGGAAGATCACCTGAGCCCAGGGAGGTCGAGGCAGCAGGAAGCTGTGATTGCACCACTGCACTCCATCCTGGGCAACACACCCTATCTCCAAAAAAAAAAAAAAAAAGTTTTGTTTAAAGAAAATGAGGAAAATGAAGCATGGAGACTCCAGAATGATCTGCACTATGTAGTTAGACACAGCAAGAGTTGTATTACATTGATTGTGTGCTTTTATTTCTCAAGTTGTTTTTGGAAACAAATAATTTCCAGATATGTTTGCTAGGAATGCTCAGACAAGAAAACAACAATTTTTGTTCTACTGTAATTGCTATGGTTTCCTCTTTATTTTTTGCCTGCTCTTCATAAGCTGATAAAACTAAGAGATATTGGAATCACGAAAGCTGAATAGCCGTGGCTTTATTTGCAACACAAAAACTATTTAAAATGTAATTTTATTAATATGTAATAATTTACAATCCTGTAAACCAAAAAATAACAGGCCTCTCAATCAATTTAGAGGTTTATTTTGCCAAGGTTGAGGAGACTCCTGGGAAAAAGAAACACAAGTCCCAGTAAAACCTGTCTCCTGGCCAGGCACGGTGGCTCACACCTGTAATTCCAGCACTTTGGAAGGCCAAGGCAGGTGGATCACTTGAGGCCAGGAGTTCGAGACCAGCTTAGGCAAGGTGGCAAAACCGGATCTCTACTAAAAATACAAAAATTAGCTGGATGTGGTGGTGCATACCTGTTAATTCCGGCTGCTCAGGAGGCTGAGTTACAAGAATCACTTGAGCCCAGGAGGCGGAGGTCGAAGTGAGCCAAGATCGCGCCACTGCACTCCAGCCTGGGTGACAGAGCGATTCTGTCCCCAAAAAATAAAAAATTAAAAAATTAAAAAGATCTGTGTCTCCTGTGCTTTTTCCAAAGAGGCTTTGAGGACTTCAGTGTTTGAAAGTGGAACAGTGAGCAGGAGGGGAAGGAGGAAAAGAAAAAAGGGGAGAAGGGTAGGTAGTGAGGCAAGTGGTCACATTCTGATGAGGCTCTGATTAGTGCTCAGTGAATCCACGTTTTTCCCTGGGAAACGAAGGGAATGGGGAAAAGTCAGTTGTGTATTCATCCAACTCTCAGTTGGTCTACATTTGACACCAGATAAAGTTAGCATGTGAAAGTACAGCTATCTGTTTGGGAACAAAAGGAAGGCAGTTTTTTTGTGTGTAACTCAGTTCCCAAGCTGTTATTTTCCCTTTGGCATAGTGAGTTGGAGGTCCTGATACTTTATTTTTGTTTCACAATCTAAGCAGTGGGGTTTTTTTTTTTTCTTTTTTTTAAATTTTAAGAGTGGCTGCTCCATAGGCAAAGCAGGGCTACCCCATAGGCAGAGTAGTCTAAACTATTTTTTAGGAGATGGGGTCTTGCTGTGTTGCCCAGGCTGGAGTGCAGTAGCTTTTTTTTTTTTTTTTTTTTTTTTTTTGAGATGGAGTCTCACTCTGTTACCCAGGCTTGAGTGCAATGGTGTGATCTCGGCTTGCTGCAACCTCTACCTCCTGGGTTCAAGTGATTCTCCTGCCTCCACCTCCCAAGTAGCTGGGACTACAGGCGCACACCACCATGCCCGGCTAATTTTTCTATTTTTAGTAGAGACAGGGTTTCACCACATTAGCCAGGCTGGTCTCAAACTCCTGACTCAAGTAATCTGCCTGCCTTGGCCTCCCAAAGTGCTAGGATTACAGGCATGAGCCACCGCGCCCGGCCTGCAGTGGCTATTCACAGATGCCATTACAGCTCACTGCAGCCTCAAACTCCTAGTCTCAAACAGTCCTCCTGCTTCAGCTTCTCCAGTAGCGGGGACTACAGGCTTGCATCACTGTACTCAGCTAAACTTTTTTTTTTTTTTTTTTTGAGACGGAGTTTCACCCTTGTTGCCCAGGCTGGAGTGAATGCGCGATCTCGGCTCACTGCAACCTCCGCCTCCCGGGTTCAAGCCATTCTACTGCCTCGGCCTCCCGAGTAGCTGGGATTACAGGCATGCACCACCCGACTAATTCTGTATTTTTAGTAGAGACAGCATTTCTCCATGTTGGTAAGGGTGGTCTCGGACTCCTGACCTCAGGTAATCCACCCACCTCAGCCTCCCAAAGTGCTGGGATTACAGGTGTCAGCCACTGCGCCTGGCCCTAAACCTTATTTTTAAATTTAGTTTAACAGGGCTGGACGCAGTGGTTCACGCCTGTAACCCTAGCACTTTGGGAGGCCGAGGTGGGCAGATCACTTGAGGTCAGGAGTTCGAGACCAGCCTGGCCAATATGGTGAAATCCTATCTCTACCAAAAATACAAAAATTAGCCAGGTGTGGTGGTACATGCCCGTAATTCTAGCAACTTGGGAGGCTGAGGCAGGAGAATCGCTTGAACCCGGGAGGTGGAGGTTGCAGTGAGCTGAGATTGTACCATTGCACTCCAGATTGGGCAACAGAGCAAGACTCTGTCTCAAAAAAAAAAAAAAATTAGTATAACAAATATTACGCTTTTGGTGTCCAGTTATATATAATACATATTTACTTATGGTTCAGAGCTAACATATCAAGTTTAGATTAGTAAAGAGCACTGGGAAATTATAATTGTGTGGATTTTATTCCTCACTCTACCTCTTCCCCTGTGCATGTATCTTATTTTTTTCACGGAATATACACTGTACTTACATAATTTATTTCTGCTGAGATAGAATGCACATAACGTTCACCATCTTTTTTTTTTTTTTTTCCTTTTCTTTCTTGAGATGGAGTTTCACTCTGTCATCCAGGCTGGAGTGCAATGGCACAATCTTGGCTCATGGCAATCTCCTCCTCCTGGGTTCAAGTGATGCTCTTGCCTCAGCCTCCCAAGAAGCTGGGATTACAGGCATGTGCCACAATACCCGGCTAACTTTTTGTATTTTTAGTAGAGACGGGGTTTCACCATGTTGGTCAGGCTGGTCTCGAACTCCTGACCTCAGGTAATCCACCTGCCTCTGCCTCCCAAAATGCTGGGATTACAGACGTGAGCCACTGCGCCCAGCCAACATTCACCATCTTAAACTGTACAGTTCAGTGGCTTGTGGTGTATTCACCGTATTGTGCAACTATCACCGCTATGAAATTTTAGGACATTTCTCTCAGGCTCACACTCCAGCCTGGGTGACAGGGCGAGACCCTGTCTCCAAAAAAAAAAAAAAAAAGAATACTTGAAAAAATCCCACAAAGATACTAGTCAAATGCAGTAGTGAGAAGAGGGGAAGAGAGGGGAAGAGTAGAATAAGGAGTTGGATGTGTAACTGACTGTGAATAATCAATTGAGTTGACTCACTGCCTTCAGACCAGTCCCACCCAGCTTCTTAACTTCTGAACCCTCCAGTCAACATCATGTCAATGGCCAAACAAAATTTTTGAGCCAAGAAAAGATTTTACAGTATTCACTTCAGCAAGAGGAACAACAGGGTTAGATTATGGACTGGGTTGATAAACATCATCAGCTATAGATGTTAGAATTTTAAAAATACTTTTCTTCAGCTTGTAGGACTTAGTTTCTGAAACTTACAGAAATGTTCAAGCCTACAAAAATTACATGAACTCTTGTGTACTCATCAGCTAGCTTCAAAATTTTGTATGACTTTTTAGTCTAATTTTTTTTTTGTTTGTTTTGAGACAGAGTCTCAAAAAAGAGTCTCGCTTTGTTGCCCAGGCTGGAGTGCAGTGGGGCGATCTTGGCTCACTGCAACCTCCGCCTCCCGGGTTCAAGCGATTCTTCTGCCTCAGCCTCCCCAGTAGCTGGGATTACAAGCGCCCACCACCATGCCCACCTAATTTTTGTATTTTTAATAGAGACAGCATTTCCCCATGTTGACCAGGCTGGTCTCAAACTCCTGACCACAAGTAATCCGCCCACCTTGGCCTCCCAAAGTGCTGAGATTACAGGCATGAGCCACCATGCACAGCCAGTCTAATTAAAATTATTAATAATAAGCCCATCTGGTTAATAGAAAGTTCTATTTTTATGGAAAGCAGTTGAGTAGGAAAATGTGTTATTACTATCAATCATTCCATTATCTCTCTTGGAATATAGTCTGCTTGGATCACAAGACCAAATTGCCTAAAAAGAAATAAGGAACCTTGGGTTGTGTAAAAACTCAAGCTGTCTTGAAGCCCAGACCGTTGATTTCTTGGGAGTGAGAGATGCCCCGGCCAGGACATTGGCCTCTGTGGCCTTTGATTTACCATATTTAAATGCCGATTCCAGAGCAGCCCTCAGACAGTTCGCTTTGGTACGTCTTGGTACATTGGAGAGGCGCCCAGGAATCTGCATGTCTGACAGGGTCCCCAGATTGACTGGAACTAATCCCCCATGGACCACACTTTGGAAAATAGTTCTATCTCACAATCCCGGACCTGTAAAGTGATAATGAAGTTTATCATGGTATTTTAAGTCACAGAGCACTCCCAACTAGCAAATTCAGCTGGGTTCGTTACTTAATTAATGGTTTTTGTTTTTTGTTTTTTGTTTTTTGTTTTTTTGACACAGGGTCTCACTCTGTCACCTGGACTGGAGTGCAGTGGTGCAGTGTCAGCTCACTGCAACCTCCATCTGCTGGGCTCAAGAGATCCTCCCACCTCAGCCTCCCAAGTAGCTGGGACTGCAGGCATGCACCACCACACCCGGTTAAGTTTTGTGTTTTTGTAAAGACGGTGTTTTGCCATGTTGCCCAGGCTGGTTTCAATCTCCTGAGCTCGAGTGATCAGCCCACCGCAACCTCCAAAAGTGCTGGAATTACAGGTGTGAGCTACCGTGCCCAGCCAGTTAACAATTGCTAATCATCAGAGACAAAAGGGAACGGTCAATTTTTTATAGCAGCATTTTTAATATTTTTGTGAATTCAGAAATGCTGATGGATTGATTGCTGAGTGTGCAGGGGGATTCTATGCCCCCTCAGTGCCAGCCTCTGAAGCCCCCTGCACTTGCTTCTCAGTATACGGCATCAGCCGTTTCTCTAGAGATCGTGGTTTTTGTGCTGGAAGTTATTACTCCCTGATGGGAAGTGAGTTCACTTAAGTACCATGTTGTTTAAGTGCTTTTTGTGATCTTTGACCTCCAGGTTCACACATGCATCTCTGTGCATTAGACACAGTGGACTTTTTTCCTTTTGGAAAAGCTGTGCTTCCTGAGAACTATAGGGAAACTGTTTTCTTGAGGGCATGGGAGGAGTTACAGAGTTGACTGTGACTCAGGCACAGCCCTGGTGCTGTCGATGACGGCAGAGACTGTGTCTCCCTCATCTTTGAGTCCTCTGGTGCATCCTGCACACGGCCTGCCACGTTGTCCTAGTGCCAATGAAAGGGGATGCCAGCTTGGAAGAGAGCTGCTGGCTCATATGGAACAAGGTTGGATTCTTGTGGGTTTGGTCTGCGTGGAGGGTGGTGGCAGTGGTGGGGAGGGGCTATTCTCCCTGACGTCCACTGGGGCCTCTGCCAGATGCTGGACAGAAGAGTAGTGTCTGTGGGCCCAGCCAAGTGGAGGGACTCCAGAAGCTTTCAGCTCTGCGGAGCTTTGTAAGAGGGACAATGAGTTCCTTCCTGTCCCTGAAAGGCCTTTCAGGGCTATGCTGCATGATGGGATGGGCAAGCCCTGGGGCCTGGCTACTTTAAAGAAGTAGGCTTGGTTACAACATAGATCGAGCCCTACAATGTCTGGTGCTGAGTTGCTGGGTAGGGGGACAGCTGAACTCCATGGACAGGCCAGAGCTCCATGTTCCTGTCCACCCACACACACACAGTTGGCAGACGTGTCTGTTCCTTTCCTTGCTCCCTCAGCTCATGGTTCCCCAGCCTCCCTCTTGTTCGTTTGTTACCCATGTGCACTCTCCTTTTCTTTTTCTCTTCCTCTCTGGCTTTCCTCCCTTCATCTCCTTGTTCTCAAGAGCTACCTGCATGTCTTGAAGTTCTGCTCTTTGATTTCTCTGGAGGAAGAGGATGCCCAGGCCAGGACATCCGGCAGCCGTCCCATCACCTAACAGGGAAACCATCCTGGGAAATAGGGTAGGAATCTTGGAAACTGGAGAAGGAGTTGGGAGGGGGCTTCCCTGGAAAAGTAATGTGAATACCCAGTATCTTGATATGCCTTGAGCTGTAGTCAAGGAGGCGGCTCCCCTCCACTAGGGAGGACCAGCTAGCTGGTGTTCGTGCCTTACAGAAGGACTGCGTGGCCCATGCTGTTGGCCTTCTCTGATGGGCCTCATCTTGCCAGCACCTTCACCTGAGCCATGTCCATTTATGCTCGTGTTGGGAGACACTTCTTCCCACAGAGTTCTGGAGGGACTTGCTATGAAGCAATGAAGTTTAATCAGTTCCTTCAGTTTATATGGGGGTCAGGCACCAGAGTCTTCAACTGCTACTTCTGAGCTGAGGCTGCTGCCTTGGTGTCCACACAGGCCTTGCTATTTGGGGGGTTTAAGGAACTCAGTGGGATTCCTGGGCTTGCCAAGATCATCTCCTGGTGTTCCTCAGACCAGACAGATGACCTCGTGACTGGGTGTTTCTTCCTCCTCAGTTTGGAGGAGGTGGGAGGGGCTCCCCATGCGGGGCTCTGCAGACAAGGGCAGTGTGGGTTTACACCCAGTGTCAGGGTTCGCAGAAGGCTAGAGTATCCCTGTGGAGACAGTTCCACTTTGGTGTGTGGTTGATGTCTTGTGTCAAATAAAAGGGCAACTACTTTCTTCTTTGGGGACTATTAGCTCATCACAGTGGTTCTTAGAGAGCCTGAAAAAGCATTGGGTCTTGTTGTTATTTATGTTTTGCTTTGTAAGTTTGTATGTATTCTTAAAATTTTTGGTGAACTTAACTAAAAGATATATACAAAGATGGCCAGGCGCAGTGGCTCACGCCTGTAATCCCAGTACTTAAGGAGGCTGAGGCAGGCGGATCAGTTGAGGCCAGGAGTTCAAGACCAGCCTGGCCAACAAGGTGAAAAACCATCTCTACTAAAAATACAAACATTATCTAAGGGTGGTGGTGCACACCTGTAATCCCAGCTACTGGGGAGGCTGCGGCATGAGAATCACTTGAGCCCAGGCAGCAGAGGTTGTGGTGAGCCGAGATCATGCCACTGCATTCCAGCCTGGGCAACAGAGCCAGACCCTGTCTCAAAAAAACAAATGAGCAAAAAAGATATATATAAAGAGGGTGGCATGAGTTCTGAATCCGGGTGGACCTCAGGATTGCACCCTTGCTCTACCTACTAGGCCGGAGATTCCAAATTGTGTGTTCTTTCTACCCCCTGCTCCTGGGTGGAACCTACCAGGGATAAATAGTTTGGAGTGTGGGCCTAGATTTGCTCCCCTCTGAGGGAGGCCCTGCTGTCGTGGCTCACTGGGTGTGCATCCCTGTCCCCCCAGGCGACCTGGAGCTCCCCTCGGTGCTGACATGATGACAGTGTGCAGGCCGGCCAAGGGCAGCCACAGCCAGACTGAAAACCTGAGCTACAAATTGGCCGACAAGTAAGAACACTTCTCCCCCGAGAGTGTAGACGCTGGCCCAGCTTCTTACTCTCCTACCACCTTTCCTTCTTCACCGATTCTACTTCCTTGAGCTAAGGAGCTCTTTTCCAGGTCATTCTAATGAGCCTCCTGCAGACCGTCTCCATGCACTGCAGTCATTTAAGGCTTCAGGCCAAAGTGGTCAAGAGAGAGTCTGACTAATGGCCGGTGTGTGGAGAGGATGATCCCCCGGCAACTTTAGCCCTGTCCCCATGATGCGTTCCAATTCCAGGTGTATTTTTCTAACTACTAGGATGTTCAGGTATTTTAATTATGTTTGAGTCCTAAGACTTTGCAGCTGTACCTGTCCACAGTCAGTTTTCCCATCTAATATCAGTGTGCTTGTTTCCTTCTCCCCAGATGGAGCCCTTTCTCCGATCCTCTCACATTCCACAAAGCAGTTGGCAGCCACTGAGGGGTTCTCAGCTCTGCGCCCCAGGCTGGAACCCCTTATGGGATGGGAGAATCCTGGAAACAGGAACTCTAGAAACTCTTGGGCTGGCAACCACGTGGAGCGGGAACTCTGTCCTTGGGGACTCGTAGGGCGGTTGCGGCATCCTTGCCTCTGTTGCATGAGTTTTGTAAATCCAGTGTGAGCTTGCAGCAAGCCATCCTTTGTTCCTCTCGAGTTTTCAGACAGAGTTTCCATGATTGTGATGTCACTCCATGTGTTTGGGCTCTTCGACAATAACTATGATACTTACAATAATAATAGTTTCCATTTGTTAATACCGAGATTTAGAATGCATGCTGTACTTTGGGCATATTACATGTTAACTCATGAATTCATTCATTCATTGAATAAATATTTGTTGACTAGTTGCTATGCACCAGACACAATAAACAACATAAACGTGGCCTCTGACTCATAAAGTTTCAGTCTGCAGAAGGAAGATGAAAAACTTAGGATTCAAGACTCAAGTCCCTCAATTCCAAAGCCCGTGTATTTAACTAGGCAATAGTGCCTCACAGCACATAGGACATTAATAACCATGTTGTAGATCATCAGTCATCCCCATGCAGGCACTAACCTGGATTGTTGTGTTTTAAATGTGTGTGTCTGTCTCTCTCTTCATCTTGCCTCTAGCACCGTGAGAGCAAGGACTATCACTTCTGCCTTTTGAACCCTCAGTGAAAATAACACACTGATTCTGACTAAAATCTGAATCCATGCTAATGTCCCCAGTGGTGACGGAACAATTTTAAAATATTTTCTCTTTGTAAACACACTGTTTTGAATCCTAATTGTTTATTTAAATAAGGAATTCTGCCTTGATAGCCATATTTAAAATAGGAAAATGTGTTTGCCAAAAAATGTGTTTGCATTTTCACAAGTTTCTAATTTATGCCGTGCAACCAAGAACTGTGGCGCAATTTATGTGCTAATGTCTCCATTGAGGAAGAGATCTTTACACAAACAACCTTTGGAATAGAAAGCTGAATAGTAACAGGATGCATGAAATTGCTACTTACTCATCCCTCATGGTGAAGCTTAACTGGAGTTTCAGAATTTCCATGCAGTCAGATCTATACATTCAGAAAATGGGCACCAGGAGGTGTTAGCTAGTGTCGGCACATCTAAAGTCACTGTGCCCAGTCTTTGCTGGTGGAAGAATGTTTGCGTTGGAAAACACAAATACTCTCATTTTTGTTAGACTAATCTAAAAATGTTTTCCTTTCAAAATGATTTTTAATATCTTCATGGCATTACCTAATCTCCTAAAATTACATTTGGAAGCATATATCATTACATATACGTTGTAGACCAGAACTTTCTTCAGTGATGGAAATATTCTTCTTCCCCATCCAGTACAGTAGCCATCAGCCACATGGCACTTCTGAGTCCTTGACATGTGGCAGGTGTAACTGAGGAACTGAAGCTTGAATTTCATTGGATTTAAGGTTAAATAGTCACGTGTGGCTGGTGGCTACTCTATTGGTGCATTTCTAGGCCAAGTGTGAAGTCTGAATCTGCCTCTTTATTCACGCATTCATTTATGCACCAGATATTTATTGACCACCAACTCTCCTGGGCATTGTTTTGGGTGCTAGGGGTGCAGAGTTGGTCACAACAGGCCAAAATAACAGAACAATCCCTGTTCTGGTGGCAAGGCTCATGGAGAGCTCACTCTAGTGAGGCTCCATTCCCGAGGAGGTTCTGTTCAGATGCACCAGTCATTGTGGCTTTGCCCACTTGAATCAGACAATTTGTCAAGTTCAGGGGTAGCACAAACTTCATGACGTGTGATGTTGTTTTAGTTTTTAAATAGTCATTGCAAAGAACTGCCTGCGGATACAAAAAGCAAGAAAAACAGCATATGTAATCTTTTACCTCATGAAATTACTCTTATTTTATTTTTATTTTTATTTTTGAGACAGTCTCGCTCTGTCGCCCCGGCTGGAGTGCAGTGGTACAATCTCAGTTTACTGCAATCTCTGCCTCCCGGGTTCCAGCAATTCTCCTGCCTCAATCTCTAAGTGAGTAGCTGGGATTACAGGGCCTGCCACCACACTCGGCTAATGTTCGTATTTTTAGTAGAGATGGGGTTTCACCGTGTTAGCCAGGCTGGTCTCAAACTCCTGACCTCGTGATCCACCTGTCTGGGCCTCCCAAAGTGCTGGGATTACAGGCATAAGCCACAATGCCTGGCCTATATTATTATTATCTTCATTTTACAGAGGTGGAAACTGAAATTTAGAGGACTTAAACAACTTGCCTAAGGTCACGTGGCTGAATTAGGCTTTAAACCCAAGCCTATTCGACTCAAAACCTGATTGCTCCTTCATTTTACCATGCTGTCTCCCCAAGAAAAACACAAATTGATGGTTTAAAAAACATTTTTGTAGAGATGGGTGTCTTGTTATGTTGCCCAGGCTGGTTTTGAACTCCTGGCATCAAGTGATCCTCCCACTTCAGCCTCCCAAAGTGCTGGGATTACAGGCGCGAGCCACCGTACCCTGCCCACAAACTGATTTTTTTTTTTTTTAAATAGGGATTTCAATGTTTGTGGTTTGTGACTTTCATATAACATTTATATCTAAGTTCTAGCAAATCTCTGTGACCAGCCAAGAACAATAAGAATCACTCACCTGGTGTTTGTCTTTCTTGTGCAGGGTCAAGGTGGAAGGTCCAAGGACTGAGAAAGACCCTCGAAGGTATCGCTTAAGTCCTCCATTCCTTTCCTAGAGACTGATCAGGAGTCGGGCTTCAGAAGGAGCCCCCCGGAAGGGCTCCGCAACCTCCCGCTAGAGTCGAGAATGGATATGTTCAGCTTGGATATGATCATCAGTGACCCAGCTGCGGAAGCCAGCAGGGCTGGGAAGAAGCAGCTGGGAGGCGTTCAGAACCCTTGCTCACCTGCCAGAGCCGGACCCCGGCACAAGTCCCTCAACATAAAGGACAAGATATCAGAATGGGAAGGGAAGAAAGAGGTGCCCGCTCCTGCACCCAGCAGGAGAGCAGATGCACAGGGGGATTATCTGACGTCCTGTCTGGTGGAGAGGAGGAGTAGTGATGGGGTGAGAACTCAGGTCACAGAGGCTAAGAATGGAATGAGGCCAGGAACAGAGAACACAGAGAAGCAGAGGAATAAAGGAGCAGTGAACGTCGCGGGACAGGACCCAGAGCCGGGGCAAGACCTAAGCCTGCCAGACCGGGAAGTGGATCCTAGCTGGAGCCGAGGCCGAGAGCCAAGACTTGGCAAGCTACGCTTTCAGAACGATCACCTCTCTGTGCTGAAGCAGGTCAAGAAACTCGAGCAGGCTTTGAAGGATGGGTCGGCAGGGCTGGATCCTCAGCTGCCAGGAACTTGTTACTCCCCACACTGCCCACCTGAAAAGGCAGAGGCGGGGCCCACCCTTCCTGAGAACCTGGGAGGCGGGAGTGGCTCGGAAGTCAGCCAGAGGGTCCACCCCTCCGACCTGGAAGGCAGGGAGCCAGCCTCGGAGGCTGTGGAGGACAGGAAAGGCTCGTGCAGAAGGCCCTGGGACCGGAGCCTTGAGAACGTGTACAGGGGCTCGGAGGGTTCCCCCACAAAGCCCTTCATCAACCCTCTGCCAAAACCCCGGAGAACGTTCAAACATGCCGGAGAAGGGGACAAAGATGGGAAGCCTGGCATCGGCTTCAGGAAAGAGAAAAGAAACCTGCCTCCTCTGCCCTCGCTACCTCCCCCGCCTCTGCCCTCCTCTCCCCCGCCGTCCTCTGTGAACAGAAGACTGTGGACTGGGAGACAGAAATCCAGTGCAGACCACAGGTAGGTGCCGGTGTGGCAGGGCAGAGCGTTGCCACCTGGCTCTCTCAGTGGTTTATGTCCCATCGTAACTGTCTGTTCTCAGCTGAATTATTTGTTTTATTAAACTGATGGATCTTGTAGTCCAGATGGTTCACAGCTTAAGATACTTTGTTAATTAACCTGGAAACTTGGTACATGATGCATGTATTTTGTGTTTGTTCTCAGTCCTCAAAAAAGAAGAGTATTTGCTTTTAAAAATTACCCTTTAGATGTAATAAGGACTTGAAATTGGGACAGTAACCAAGAGTTAAATGAAGGACTCATGTTAACCCTGGCAGTCTACAACCTAGTAGTCCCTGCTAACTACCAGTGCTTGAATTTTTCTTGGTATGGGCTTTAGAAACACACTGCCTGGAGTCTACCCTGGCCCGATCAGTGTCTATCTATGTGAGCTTAAACAAGTTGTTTAACCTCTCGAAGCCTCAGTTTCCTCATTTATACATATGGATGCACGCACTGTGAATATTTTATAATGTTAAAATAACACATTAAATAATAAAGCATGTTAATGCTTAAAAATAAAATCTGTGCTTCGAAAACAATTTTTCTATTTTGCAACTTAATCTCTAGTCCATTTCTGTAACATGCTGCTTGGTTTGATAGCCACTAATCTAGAAACCAGCTTTAGAGCAATCTCCTCAGGATAGTTGTCATACTCCCTTTCATCATTTCACCTCCTATTTTCTCCTGACCCACTCCATTGAGCTTTGGGAACCTGTTCCTGAAACTACCCTGTCCCAAGGCCACCAGTAACCTCCATCTTGCTAAATCCAATTGCCAGTTCTTTGTTCTTTTCTTAATTGGCCCTTCTCAGTATTCGAGGAACACCTGTTGACTCGCTCCATCTTGAAACACTTCCTTCATTTGGCTTCTGGGTCACCCACGTCCCTGGAAGTCCTGTTTCTCTGACTCCTCTGAGTTCCATTCTTTTTTTCTTCTGTCTATCAGAGCACACCCCGAACCTATCGCCACCTCAACCCAGGGCCAGACCTGAGACTTTTCTTCTCCGTCTACACTCACTCCCTAAATGATCTCATCCAGTCCCATGGCTTTCAATGTCAATGTCATGTTTATGATTCCCAGATTGAGGCATTCAGCCCCAGCTCCCTCTCCCAGCTTAAGGTTTGTGTAGTCATCTCCTGCTCAGATCTTCATTTGGTTGTCTTGTCATTCGTACTTAACATGTCCAAACCTAAATTCTCCATCCGGGCTGCCAGTAACCACCTCCTCTTACAATAATTGTCATCCTACTAAATGGCTTCACCCTTTGTTTAACTGCTTAGGCCACAAACCTAAAAAGTCATCTTCAATTCCTATCTTTTTCATATACCCCCTCCTAATTTATCCCAAATCTGCCTATATCTCCTCCACTGCTACCATCTTAATCATCTTAGATTCACCTCCCACCCCCAGAACATTCCTCCCTCAGCAGCCAGAGGAGTCTTCTAAAAATATAAACTATAAATTAAATCCTGTCACCCCCCACTCAACATGGTCTGTCATGTAGGATGATTCTTTTGGCTGTAAATAGCATAATTTCTTATGTTCTCTTCAAGGGGGAAAAAAACTTGCATATTCTAGAATTTATTTACATATATATGTGTATATATATGTGTAAATATATATGTGTAAATATATATAAGTTATTCCCAGTTTACAAATAATGCTGTGATAAGGAGCATATAGTATTACTAGTTTTGCTACTTACTAGCTGTGGGACATTGGACAAGCCACTAAATTTGTGTTGGCCTCATTTTACCTACCTGTAAAATGGTGATAATTATATTATAGTAACCACTTCACAGAGTTGTTGTGAAGATTGAATGAGTTAACATGTGTAAACATAAACTTAGTACAGAGCCTCTTCAATATGTGTTAAGTGTTTTATTTTTCTATGGCTCCATTCTGTTTAATTAATCAGGCTATATCTTTTTCAGTACCAAACTATTTATTTTAAATTCATAATGTATTATTATTATTATTGTTGTTATTATTATAATTATTATTATTTTGAGATAGAGTCTCGCTGTATCACCCAGGCTGGAGTGTGGTGGCACAATATCAGCTCACTGCATCCTCTGCTTCCCGGGTTCCAGCAATTCTCCCACCTCAGCCTCCCAAGTAGCTGAGATTACAGGGGCACACCACCACGCCTGGCTAATTTTTTGTATTTTTAGTAGAGGCAGGGTTTCACCATGTTGGCCAGGCTGGTCTTGAACCCCTGACCTCACGTGATCTCCTGCCTTGGACTCCCAAAGTGCTGGGATTACAGGCATGAACCCCATGCCCAGCCCATAATGTATTTTAATATCTAGCAGGGCTTATAGAAATTTATTAATGTTGCTAATAATTAGTTGATCCTCTTGGATTTCCTATATATAACATCATTTCATATGCAAAAAATAATAATCGTTTTGTCTCTCTCCTTTTTAGTAATTATAAACCTCTTATTTGTTTATTTACTTATTATTCACCTTTTCCAAAAATGTCTTGAGTGTTTCTGCCTGTATTTTTCTGAATGTTCTAAATATTACTATCAAATTTCACATACACAAAATATGTGGGAGTTTTTGTTATTAATATGTAATTATTTGGCATGCTGTGTATTTGCTACGTTTATTTCTAAGTCTTTTCTCTTTTTAATGCAATGGTTAATGTAGTCTTTTTTCTCATATGGTCTTTGTATTTAAGAAAACTACTTATTTTGTGTGTGTGTGTGTGTATATATATTTTAAGACGTCTTAAATTTCTTATCATTTCTAATAGTCTGTCAGTTGATTCTCTTGGGCTTTCTATGAATATAACCATATTGTCTAAAAGAATCATCATTTTACCTTTTTCTTTTTAATTTATACCTAATTTTCTTACCAAATTGCACTGGCTGAGAATTCCGAACAGTGTTAAATCATAGTGCTGAAAGCAGTGTGCAGCCCTACTTCACCCCTAACTTTAATGGTAATGCATCTAGAGTTTCACTCGCAGGCACTCTTATTTGAGATATGTTTTTACATTATCAAGTTAGTGTCCTTTTATATGTATTTTTTAACTTAGAGTTTTAAAAATTAGGATTAGAGATTAGATTTTTGTTAAAGTACTTTTCAGAAACTCTTGATGATCATATGATTCTTCTGCTCTGATCCTTTCATAGTGAATTTATATCTTAATACTAACCCATCCTTAAATGTGGGGGATGAACTCCCATTCGGGCGTGGTTTATTATTCTTTTAA
Source organism: Mandrillus leucophaeus (assembly GCF_000951045.1). NCBI lineage: Eukaryota > Metazoa > Chordata > Mammalia > Primates > Cercopithecidae > Mandrillus > Mandrillus leucophaeus. The sequence goes on from NW_012105253.1 coordinate 1,514,953, forward strand.
TGTACTACTGAATTTTATTTGCTAATATTTTAAGATTTTTGGATCAGTAAATAAATTGGACTGGTCTATACTTGGGTTTTATTGCACTATCTTTTTTTGTACAGAATACATATAGGATGATTGCACTACCTTTACTAGGTTTGAGTGTCAGTGTTATGTGAGGTCTGGAGAAGAACTTAGATGCTTCCTTCTTTATGTTCTGAGAAAATCTGAATCCATCTCCAATAATAAATCCTTTCTCCAGCCACTGCCAAAGCCCGGGTCCCCGAGCACTCCCATGACTTCGCTGCTCCTGCCCAGTGCTTCCCACAGCAGCCCTTCCACGCCCCTTCTGGCTGTTCCTCCAAGGAGGCCCCACAGCCCCAGGGACAGGTTGGTTCTGGGAAACTGGAATCCTTCATCTGTGTCATCACTGGGCAGGCGAGTCAACCTGGGGAACAGTTATTCCCATTATCTTTTCTCTCTTAACTACCATCTGTGCTTTTCAGTCTTCCAGCATTTTCTTTATAACCAGCTAAAGTTACTTATTTCAGTCCAAAGATGAAATTTTTCTTGGCCAGTTTGAATATGGTTGCATCAGCTGTGTTTTAACAATTTTGGCTTTGGGTTTTTCATTTTGTTTAAAATAGTACAATGGAGGTGATTAGGGCAAGATGTTCACTTTCTACTCTTAAAAAAATAAAGTATGCTCTTTACTGTGGTCCTATCTCTTAAAAACAAAAAGGCCTATACCACGAATTTGGCAGACGCACCACCCCCTCTCAGGGAGGAAAGCCAAACCAAAGTTGAAGAAAGAAATGATTAAGGATTTAGAGGTTATGAGGGTTTAGAATTTCATGGCCAGGCTGTGTGTGCCTTAGAGAATGTACTCAGCTTATTTTCACAGGCCCATTAGTTCACCTCCTTAAGAGTAAAACCTGTGGCTTCAGAGCCTCGGTTTAAGAAAGCGTATTTTTCTTTTTCTCTTCCCATTTCTCTCTCTTCTTTTTTCTTTTCTCCTCTTCTCTTTCCTTCCCTTTTCCCTCCTTTCCTCTCTCCCTCTCTATTTGCTGTCTTCTCTCTTCTTTCTTCATTCTTCTAAAACCCCAGGAAATTAAATGCAAGGACTCAGGCCTTCAATCCTCAAATGGAAAATGAGAAACCCTCAAATGTCAGGAAATTCCAAAGATAAGGTTCCTACAGCAACATTAACTTGGTTCTATGTGTTTTATGGCATACATTTAATAGCTCTGGCAAGAATGCCTTAAGGCCAACGTATAAGAAGAAAAGTTCCTACTTTTTAAGTGTGAGCAGCATCCTGAAATCACATGTATCTACATACTCAAAATGTCTTAACTGGAATTCAGATTTTTAAATTTTTGTTTAACTTGGTCATGTGACAGCTTGTAGATCTTTATGAAACCAAATAACTGCATTGACCAAAATTTCAACTTTTCAGCTGATTGTTTTGGCACCATATGGATTTGGCCTTTCCTTGGGGCTTTGGTGTAAGACTTTCAGAACTTCTTGAGGACACGAAACCTCGGTCATTATATGGCTGCCAGATCACACTGTGCTGTTATTGATTCCATAATTTCCATCTTCTATGGGACCGATACGGATTCCCCACAGCTCTCTGGCTGGGCAGCAGCCCTCGGCTCTCACCGGTTTAACAGTTAAAATTAACTTACCGGCCGAGCGGTGGTCCGTCTCAGTCAGCAAGGCGTCCCTGAGACAACTCGGAATTACCACGTCTAAAAACTGAATGTTTCAAGTCTTCAAAGGAGGACATTGTTCGATTTAGTTGATGTTTAGAGCAAAAGCTACTCTGGAAGCTTCTGAGAAACTTGGTTTAGTAAAGCCGTTTATTTCAATAGAAGCTGCACTGGAAAACAGAGAGATGGTGCTTGCTCTTCCAAGGTTGCTGTTGTCCATTACGAGGGTGATTTTCATGTCATTTCTCACTGAAAAGTGCAAATTGTTGGATATTAGCCACAATGGGGGACAGAAATAGTTTTTCCTTCTGACATTTAGGGTTTGGATCCAGGATAGAGAAAAGCAGAAACCGTGTGAGTGGTCCTAGTATACAGTGGAGGAGCTACCTGATAACTGAATGCAAGCTGAGAGCTAACAGAAGCCTCCTCCTGCCCAGCCGCCTGCCCTGAGCACCTGGGGGTAGGAATGTCCTTCCTGGGGTATGGTGAGCCATGGGGAAGAGCTGCCTGTGGCCACTCAGGATAGACAGGCAGAAGGACTCTGGCAGCTGGAGGAGTATGATGGAAGTCAGCGCATCCTTGGTTTCCAACCCAGCTGGATGATGTTTTAAATGGTTGCTAGGGGGCTGGGCGTGGTGGCTCACGCCTGTAATCCCAGCACTTTGGAAGGCCGAGGTGGGTGGATCACGAGGTCAGGAGTTCGAGACCAGCCTGACCAACATCGTGAAACCCCGTCTCTACTAAAAATACAAAAATTAGCTGGGCGTGGTGGCGCGCACCTGTAATCCCAGCTGCTCAGGAGGCTGAGGCAGGAGAATGGTGCAAACCCGGGAGGCGGAGCTTGCAGTGAGCTGAGATCGTGCCACTGCACTCCAGCCTGGGCGACAAAATGAGACTCCATCTCAAAAAAAAATAAAATTAAATAATAAATAAATAAATGGTTGCTAGGTGCCAGGCTAGCCAAGCTTTTTTTTTTTTTTAGCAGGGTCTTGCTCTGTCACCCAGGCTGGAGTGCAGTGGTTCAGTATTGACTCACTGCAACCTCCACCTCCTGGGCCAAGCGATTCTCGTACCTCTGCCTCAGGAGTAGTTGTGACCACAGGCACACGCCACCACACCCAGCTAATTTTTGTACTTTCGTAGAGGCAGGGTTTTACTATGTTGCCCAGCAGGCTGGTCTTGAACTCCTAGACTCAAACCTGCTCTGTCGCCAGGCTGGAGTGCAATGGCGCATCTCAGCTCACCACAACCTCTGCCTTCCGGTTCAAGCGATTATCCTGCCTCGGCCTCTCAAGTAGCTGGGACTATAAGCGCGTGCCACCATGCCCAGCTAATTTTTGTGTTTTTAGTAGAGACGGGGTTTCACCATGATGGTCAGGATGGTCTCAATCTCTTGACCTTGTCATCCGCCTGCCTCAGCCTCCCAAAGTGCTGGGATTACAGGCGTGAGCCACCACACCTGACCTGTAGCCAAGCTTTTTTAATCCATAGATGAAAATAATCCTGGGGGAAATGGATTCAAACCAATTTGCTAAAAATTAACTCAAGAATACAGCTGCTTTTTTTTAATCTTGAAGTAGAGATAAATTATAAACAGTAAATGTGGCACTTAAAACCAGCTTTTAAAATATTTATTCACTGGGCCAGGCATGGTGGCTCACGCCTGTAATCCCAGCACTTTGGGAGGCCGAGGTGGGCAGATCACTTGAGCTCGGGAGTTTGAGACCAGCTTGGCCAATGTGGGGAAACCCTGTCTCTACTAAAAATACAAAAATTAGCCAGGCATGGTGGCACACACCTGCAATTCCAGCTATTTGGAAGGCTGAGGCAGGAGAATCACATGAATCCAGGAAGCAGAGGTTGCAATGAGCCGAAATCGTGCAACTGCATTCTAGCCTGGGCACAGAGCAAGACTCCGTCTCAAAAAATGAAATAGGCCCGGCGAGGTAATCTCAGCCGGTAATCTCAGCTCATGCCTGTAATCTCAGCACTTTGGGAGGCTGAGGCAAGCGGATGACAAGGTCAAGAGATGGAGACCATCCTGACCAACATGGTGAAACCCCGTCTCTACTAAAAATACAAAAATTAGCTAGGTGTGGTGGTGCGCGCTTGTAGTCCCAGCTACTTGAGAGGCTGAGGCAGGAGAATCACTTGAACCGGAAGGCAGAGGTTGCAGTGAGCTGAGATGCACCATTGCACTCCAGCCTGGCAACAGAACACAACTAACTAAATAAATAATAAAATAAAATATTCATTCATTTATTCAACCAACAAATATTTACCACACACCTATTGAGTGTTAAGACATAGGAATGTAATAATGAGCAAGATGAACAGAGACTCTGTCTTCACAGGATTTGCAAACCAGTAATAGTTAGAAGGACACAGCTGGTGTGATCATAACTGCTGTCAGCGCTGTGAGGAATCCTGGTGCCATGGGAACATTCAGTAGGGATGTGTAGCCTATCAGGGAAACAGACGGGATCAAGAGGAAGTGACGCTCAGGCCAGCAGGAGGGTGGGGAGTGGGCGTTCAGTTTGAGTGAACTAATAGGTGAAAGCCCTGAAAGACTGCATCATGTCAGAGGAACTGCAAGGCAGGAGTGTGGCCCGAGGGGCCAGGAAGGGTCTGGGGTGAGGCCTGAAAGCCTTCTGGACCTGTACACACAGTATGGATTTGGGCCTATTACCTAAGGGCAATGGAAAACGGGAACATTTTTAAGAAGGGGAGAGAGATGATCAGATTTGCACGTTTAAGGCTGGGCGCAGCGACTCACGCTTGTAATCCCAACATTTTGGGAGTCTGAGTGGGGTGGATCACCTGAGGCCAGGAGTTCAAGACCAGCCTGGCCTACATGGTGAAACCTTGTTTTGGGTAAATATACAAAAATTTAGCCGGGCATGGATGGCAGGCACCTGTAATCCCAGCTACTTGGGAGGCTAAGGCAGGAGAATCGCCTGAACCCAGCAGGCGGAGGTTGCAGGAAGCCTAGATCACGCTGTTGCACCCCAGCCTGGGCAACAAAAGTGAAACTCCGTCTCAGAAAAAAGAAAAAAAAAATAAGATTTGCATGTTTAAGAGACCATCCTAGCAGCAGCCTGGAGACTGGGTGGGCACCAGTGGGCAGGTGGGGAGAGGCGATGGGGAGGAACAGTGAGGTCTTATGGTTACCCTGTGGTGTAGCTGCCTTAGGGACTGAGAGAAGTGGGTGGGTTCAAGAGATGCTTTGGAGGTAAAACTTGGGTTAACTAGTTAGACATAGGCAGTAAGTGGGAGGGATGCTGGGAGTCTGATTTCCAGGTTTAAGACCTAAACCTCTGGATGGCAACACTGGGCAAGGAGCTGGTTCTCATCAGGGAGAAGCAATGGGATTACGAGTTCAGCTTTGAGATTCTTGTGCATTGTCCAAACAGAAGGAGCTCTAAGTTAGGATTTCATTTACAAAAATATGGAGAAGTCGTGAAGAACATTCAAAATACGACTCAGAATCACAGTGTTTGGCATTGGTTGCTGAAATTTGGCTATTGCATAGGTTATAATGCCCTTCAGCAAAGTTCTTTGGAACAACCAGCTCATTCTAGCATCTCTGAAACTCAGAAGTACCAAATACCAAATGATCATTTGAGGACCTGGGAAGTAAAGTGAGGCTGAGTGGAAGTTACACCCCTTTCCCAGGCTGTGGGCTCCCCAAAGGCAGAGACCTCTCGCCTTTGTGTCACCCACTTTGAGCACAATGCAATGTGATTCACATGTTTACTTATTAAACATGCAGGCAGGATGTGGAATGAATGTTGAACATGTTTAAATTAGAGAGAAGCCTGTTTGGACGTGGTTATCATTCATTAACCTTTCACAGTTTCCTTTCTCTCAAAGTTAATGTGTAAATGAGGATACTAAAACTTTCAAGTTAAAAAAAAATTTGTACAGAACAGAATTAGCTTAGCGGTTGGAGGATGAGTGTGATCACCTTTCTCCTCTTCAGGGAGCCTGATCACCTACCTGAACCTCAGAAGGGGAGGACTGATGTCCCTGACATTTATGTAGGCTATAGAAATAATGCTAGGTGGTCCGGACATGGTGGCTCACACCTGTAATCCCAGCACTTTGGGGGGCTGAGGTGGGTGGGTTGCTTGAGCCCAGGAGTTCAAGACCAGCCTGGCCAACATGGTGAAACCCCCCCATCGCTATGAAAAATACAGAAATTAGCCAGGCATGGTGGCAGGTGCTTGTAATCCCAGCTACACAGGAGGCTGAGGCAGGAGAATTACTTGAACCCTGGAGGCAGAGGTTGCAG
>NW_012105253.1:1522845-1526416 GCF_000951045.1 Mandrillus leucophaeus
TGTTCTTGGAAATATAGAAAGATTATACAAAACATTCAAACTATGTCTTGAAATCCCAGGTGTCTGACAGTAACCACTGGGATAAAGGCTAATCCCATCCCAACAAACCCCAACACATAATCCGGATTCCCGCTTTCATTACATGTGCTTTAGTTTTACCTATGTATGTATGTATGTATGTATGTACTTTATTTTTTGAGACAGGGTCTCTCTCTGTCACCCAGGCTAGAGTGCAGTGGCGCAATCTCAGCTCACTGCAACCTCCACCTCCCGGGTTCAAGTGATTCTCCTGCCTCAGCCTTCTGAGTAGCTGGGATTACAGGGGTACAACACCATGCCCGGCTAATTTTTGTATTTTTAGTAGAGACAAGGTTTCACCATGTTGGCCAGGCTGGTCATGAACTCCTGACCTCAAGTGATCAGCCTGCCTTGGCCTCCCAAAGTGCTGGAATTACAGGTATGAGCCACCGCGCCCGGCCTGCGTTGCATGTGCTTTAAATAAGCAAGCGGTCTGCTGAGATTTGGAGAGCCTTTAACCCGTACAAATACCTTTTGTTGTTAGGGCACTTATTATGAAAACATTTTAAAGATCCAGACATTATTTCATAGGTACTTTATCATTTTGAAATTTGACCTATACAAATGTTGTTTCCAATGAGATTTTTAAAAATAAAAACAGAACTATAATCTCAGACAACAAGGAGGCTGAGACAGGAGGATCACTTGAGCCCATAAGTTTGAGACCAGCCTGGGCAGCAGAGCAATACCCCCATTTCCTCAAAAAATTAAAACTTAGCCGATCATGGTGGCATGCAACTGCAGTCTCACCTACTCAGGAAGCTGAGGGACAAGGATTGCCTGAGCCCAGTAGTTTGAGGCTGCAGTGAGCTATGGTGGCACCACTGCACTCCAGCCTGGGCAACAGAGGGAGACCCTGTTTCTAAAAATAAATAGAGCTCTCACCATGGCAAAGCAAGGCACAGCTACAGCCCCTTTCTCTCTCTCAAAGAAAAGGCCAAACTCAGCCAGGGTCATGCTCTAATTCTGGGCAGTCAAGGCTTTACCTGTAGGTGGTGGTTACTACCCTGGCCCTGAGAGTGGGAGAAACTGCCTGGCTCCCAGTGAAATGGCCCTTTCCTGTCCGCCTTTTCCCTGTGAGGGTTCATAGCATCTCCTCATAGCATAGATTACTTACTATGTGAGGGAAATAGAGGGTCTGCCTGGGTATCGCACAGTACTGTGTAATGCAGTAATGTGATTATCACTGTGTAATGCAGTTTTGCATGGAAAATTAGTTCAGGTTCCCAACGACAAACTGTTGAAATTCAGCCTGTTTTAGTTTGGAGCCTGTGAATGCAGCTTCCTCCTGATGTGCCTCACTTAAATAAATGCTCTCCATACATAATGCCTTGTGTCATTAAGAGCATCAGTCTCCAACCAGACTTCCTGGAGTAAGACCCTGATTCCACCACTTTTTCCGAATGTACCTGGAGTGATTTATCTAATCTCTCTATGCCTCTGTCTTCTGATAGATAAAATGTGTGTAAGAGGCCGCGTGCAGTGGCTCACCCCTGTAATCTTAGCACTTTGAGAGGCTGAGGCAGGTGGATCACCTGGGGTCAGGAGTTCAAGACCAACCTGGCCAACATGGTGAAACCTTGTCTCTGCTAAAAATACAAAAATTAGCCAGACATGGTAGTGCATGCCTGTAATCCTAGCTCCTCAGGAGGCTGAGGCAGGAGAGTCAGTTGAACTCAGGAGGCAGAGGTTTCAGTGAGCCCAGATCACGCCACTGCACTCCAGCCTGGGCAACAGTGTGAGAATCCATCTCAAAAAAAAAAAAAGGATGGGGGATAAGAGTAGTAATTTTGGGTTGGGCACAGTGGCTCCAACCTGTAATCCCAGCATTTTGGGAGGCCCAGGCAGGAGGATCACTTGAGGTCAGGCGTTTGAAACCAACCCAGGCAATATGGCAAAACCCCATTCTACAAAAATGTACAAAAATTAGCAGGGCGTGGTGCTGTGTACCTATAGCATAGACAGTCCCTGATTATACTGTAATAAGACAGTCAGGGACTATCTATACTATAGTAAGGACTGTTCCATATCTTTATTCACAAGCCTTTTAGTCTTGGATGAACTACATAAATGGGCTGAAATTTAGTGTCGTGATTTGTAAAATAGTATGGACAGTCCCTGTCCATACAAGTGAGCCACTGTGCCTGGCCCCCTTTTTTATTTTCTAGGTATATGTTTGTTTACAAAGTTGGGATTGTATTTTTTTACATACACTTTATTATTTTCACTTAGCATAATAGCATGAACATTCTTGCACATAAAAGCCACACCTTTTATTCACGGATTTTCACACCTTTTACAATAAAATAAGTTGATTTCAGGCCGGGCACAGTTGCTCACCCCTGTAATCCCAGCACTTTCGGAGGCCAAGGCGGGCAGATCACCTGAGGTCAGTAGTTTGAGACCAGCCTGGCTAACATGGTGAGACTTCGTCTCTACTAAGAATACAAAAACTAGCCAGGCATGGTGGTGCGTGCCTGTGGTCCCAGCTACTCAGGAGGCTGAGGCAGAAGAATTGCTTGAACCCAGGAAGCGGAGGTTGGAGTGAGCCAAGATGGTGCCGCTGCACTCCAGCCCAGGCAACAGAGCAAGCCTCTGTCTCAAAACATGAAATAAAATAAAAGAAGTTGATTTCAGTAATAGTTTTTCTAAGAATGAAATAAAATAAAAGAAGTTGATTTCGGTAATAATTTTTCCAAGAAAAAGAAAATTTGGGTGAGGGAATATATTAATATATTCTCTGAATCTAATTTGATTCAAATTCTTTGTTTTTTCCTCCCATCTTGCACATTCCAGAAAGTCCTATGAGTTTGAAGATTTACTGCAGTCTTCCTCTGAGAGCAGCAGGGTGGACTGGTACGCGCAGACTAAGCTGGGGCTGACGCGTACTTTATCGGAGGAGAACGTCTATGAAGACATTCTGGGTAAGAGGCCACAGCGTCTGTGTGGGTCTGAATCTGTCCGGGAGAAAGGGGAGGGAGAGTGGGGCTGGCTGCTGGAAATACACATGCGGACCCTCGAAGACACCCGTGCACTCGGATGAGAGAGCAGGCAGGTGGGGTGGGAGAGCGAGCCTCGCGGGATATGTGAGAGACTCTGGGGCTGGAGGGGGAAGACTGGCTGGTGATGCGTGGCCAAGGAGGCAGTGTAGCAGCGTGGCGTAGCAAGAAGCGTGGGGCCTAGAGTCTGAAGATCCAGAACCACGTCTTGGCTCTGCTGCCTATTGGCCGCAGGACTTTGAACGGGTGACTTCACATCTCTGAATGTCAGTTCTCCCATCTGCCTAATGAGAATGAAGCTAGCTCCCTTGCAAGGTTAAGGACTGGAGAGAATGGTATGTCAACTCCCTCGCTTGTGATAGATGCTCAGTCAACTGCAGGGATTACTGAATGAAAGAAAACACTACACACCAGCGCCTCCTTCAGAAACCGTCAGAGTGTGGCACTAACGGCATCAGAACACAGACTAAATGCATGTCTGTGATTTCAAAAGT
>NW_012105253.1:1526466-1529663 GCF_000951045.1 Mandrillus leucophaeus
TCTCTACTAAGAATACAAAAACTAGCCAGGCATGGTGGTGCGTGCCTGTGGTCCCAGCTACTCAGGAGGCTGAGGCAGAAGAATTGCTTGAACCCAGGAAGCGGAGGTTGGAGTGAGCCAAGATGGTGCCGCTGCACTCCAGCCCAGGCAACAGAGCAAGCCTCTGTCTCAAAACATGAAATAAAATAAAAGAAGTTGATTTCAGTAATAGTTTTTCTAAGAATGAAATAAAATAAAAGAAGTTGATTTCGGTAATAATTTTTCCAAGAAAAAGAAAATTTGGGTGAGGGAATATATTAATATATTCTCTGAATCTAATTTGATTCAAATTCTTTGTTTTTTCCTCCCATCTTGCACATTCCAGAAAGTCCTATGAGTTTGAAGATTTACTGCAGTCTTCCTCTGAGAGCAGCAGGGTGGACTGGTACGCGCAGACTAAGCTGGGGCTGACGCGTACTTTATCGGAGGAGAACGTCTATGAAGACATTCTGGGTAAGAGGCCACAGCGTCTGTGTGGGTCTGAATCTGTCCGGGAGAAAGGGGAGGGAGAGTGGGGCTGGCTGCTGGAAATACACATGCGGACCCTCGAAGACACCCGTGCACTCGGATGAGAGAGCAGGCAGGTGGGGTGGGAGAGCGAGCCTCGCGGGATATGTGAGAGACTCTGGGGCTGGAGGGGGAAGACTGGCTGGTGATGCGTGGCCAAGGAGGCAGTGTAGCAGCGTGGCGTAGCAAGAAGCGTGGGGCCTAGAGTCTGAAGATCCAGAACCACGTCTTGGCTCTGCTGCCTATTGGCCGCAGGACTTTGAACGGGTGACTTCACATCTCTGAATGTCAGTTCTCCCATCTGCCTAATGAGAATGAAGCTAGCTCCCTTGCAAGGTTAAGGACTGGAGAGAATGGTATGTCAACTCCCTCGCTTGTGATAGATGCTCAGTCAACTGCAGGGATTACTGAATGAAAGAAAACACTACACACCAGCGCCTCCTTCAGAAACCGTCAGAGTGTGGCACTAACGGCATCAGAACACAGACTAAATGCATGTCTGTGATTTCAAAAGTTACTTGGGCTCCAAAGCTTCCTCGAGATTTCAGAGCGGGTCTCAGATTCAGAGTTTGGTGAGTTCAGTCATCTTCAGGGAGGTTGATGGTTTTAGTGAAAGGCGAATCCAACTGCTTATGGTGGGGGTGAGGGCTGGGAGAAGAAACAAGCTGGTAAAAGGGAGAAACCTGTATGTGTGTGCCAGTGAGGGGCAGGTAGGGTGGATATACGCAGACATGCGGGCATGTAATCATCAACACTAGAAAAAACTTGCAGAAGGAGGAAATAGAACGTTTGAGGAAGGGCAGATACTGAGCTAAGCAATTCGAATTGCATGTGTCCAGGCTGCTGGAGATCCTGCCAAAGCAGCGGGATTCCCAGATCTGAAGTGGGAGAGAGATCTGGACTTCTCTTAGCAGTGACTGCCTAAGAGGATGCTTCAGTTATAAGGAACAGAAAACAACTAAACTAGCTTTTCCTTCCTCTATTTATTTTCTTTCTTTCTTTTTTTGAGACAGGAGTCTCACTCTGTTGCCCAGGAGTGCGATGGCACAATCTCGACTCACTGCAGCCTCCACCTCCCGGGTTCATACGATTCTCCTGCCTCAGCCTCCCAAGTAGCTGGGATTACAGGCACCCACCACCACGCTTGGCTAATTTGTGTGTGTGTGTGTGTGTGTGTGTGTGTGTGTGTTTAGTAGAGATGGGGTTTTCCCATGTTGCCCAGGTTAGTCTCAAACTCCTAGGCTTAAGTGATCGACCCGCTTCAGCCTCCCAAAGTTCTGGGATTACAGGTGTAAGCCACCACACCCAGCCTCCTTCCTCTATTTCTTACCTCTCAGGTTTGCTTTATTCTCAGCAGGCTTCCCAGGATCCCCACAATGGCTGCCACCAGCTTTCTGGAATTCATATCTTCCTGGTGGAGAGAAGAGCTTGTATCGTGCAAGTCCCACCAGAAATCCTGAGGTTCACCCTCATTAGACCAGCCGAGGTCCCTTGTTCACCTTTGGAGCCTAGGAAGGCCATGCAGTGATATCCCCTTAGGCTTAGAATATGAGCCCTTCCCTGAACTGATCACTGAGGCAGGGATTTGGGATAACTAGATTAGCTAAAGCACTGAAACTGAGAATGGAGTTAATCTCCCATGGCCACAGATGAAGAGATGGAGAGGTAACCCGGTGAAATCAGGGGCTGCTACCAAGAGGAGGGGCGCGTGGATGGCAAAACAGCAGATATCCCTACAAGGACCGGGACAGGAGAGGCCAAGATGCTGACCTCAGTGTTTCGAAAAGGGAAATGTCCTCAGTGTTCCCAGGTTCCTGACGCATTGCCTTTGAAAACAGATCCGCCAATGAAGGAGAACCCTTATGAGGACATCGAGTTACACGGTCGCTGCCTGGGGAAGAAGTGTGTCTTGAATTTTCCTGCTTCTCCCACCTCTTCCATCCCTGACACACTCACCAAGGTATGAGTCCCCAGGGAGCGGTGGCAAGAGATGGGGCCGCAGCACAGTGGCCTTGAGTACTCTGGAGTTCTGGCCGGCGCTGGAATTCCAGGCCACCCCCACTTGCCCTGCCAGGCTCCTGGATTTGTACATCGCTGGCTGACTGGTCTTTCTGCCTCTACTTCTCTTGGAGCCCCCCTGCTCCAAAAAGCTTCCTAAAATACCATTGAGCTTCTGGCTCAGAAACCTCCTCAAACAGGGTAAATAAAAGATGTACATCTGTCCCATACAACTGTTAAGAATGTCTTAACATAGAGCACACTCTAAGATACAAGGTGGAAAGGCATGATGTAGAACAGTAGTTTTAAAGTATTTGTGGGTTGCTGTTGTTGTTGATTTAATTGAGTCAGGGTGTTGTTGCTCTGTCACCCAGGCTGGAGTGCAGTGGTGCAGTCACGGCTCACTGCAGGTGAACTCCCAGACTCAATCAATCCTCCCAACTCAGCCTTCTAAGTACCCGGGATTACAGGCACACGCCACCAGCCCAGCTGATTTTTGTATTTTTTATAGAGACGGGGTTTCACCATGTTGGCCATGCTGATCTTGAACTCCTGGGCTCAAGTGATCAACCAGCCTTGGCCTCCCAAAGTGCTGGGATTACAGGCGTGAGCCACCACGTCCAGCCTGTGGGTTTCTTAATGAAAAAAAAAAA
>NW_012105253.1:1530068-1531380 GCF_000951045.1 Mandrillus leucophaeus
GAGGCTGAGGCAGGAGAATGGCGTAAACCCGGGAGGCGGAGCTTGCAGTGAGCTGAGATCTGGCCACTGCACTCCAGCCTGGGTGGCAGAGCGAGACTCTGTCTCAAAAAAAAAAAAAGAATATCTCCATCCCCAATATTGGAGGTGAAAAAACAATCTGTGTGCGGATACCCAAGCGTGAGGAACTGAGGACCTCAGAGGGGTTGTCCTGTCTGAATACCCAGAGGGCAGGGGGAAGGCTGACCTTCTTTTTACAGAATATCCTTTTGAACCTTTTGGAGTTACATACCATATGCATATAGATAATATAACATATTCATGTAGGTGGTAATTTCAACCTACTACCTGCAGGGCTAGCATTTGTAACAGGTATCCTGGCACCCATTACCCCTAATCTCCCATTGTTCCTACATGCAAACGCCCCCTCCAGCCAGAGCCTGCCAACTACCCCTCTGATGTAGGCCTGGGACATGCGCACTCTCTCTAAAGGGCCAGAGAGTAAACATTTTGGGCTGTGTGGGCCATGTGGTCTATGTTGTAACTACTGAGAGTGGCCACTGTAGTGTGAGGCAGTCATAGACAATGTGTAAATAAATGAAAGTGGCTGTGTCTCAATCAACCTTTGTTGTTGTTGTTTTTCGTTTTTGTTTTTTGAGACAGAATCTTGCTCTGTCACCCAGACTGGAATGCAGTGGCGCAGTCTCGGCTCAATGCAACCTCCACCTCCCGGGTTCAAGCGATTCTCCTGCCTCAGCCTTCCAAGTAGCTGGGACTACAGGCATGCGCCACCATGCCTGGCTAATTTTTGTACTTTTAGTAGCGACGGGGTTTCACCATGTTGGCCAGGCTGGTCTCAAACTCCTGACCTCAAATTATCCGCCTGCCACAGCCTCCCAAAGGGCTAGGATTACAGGCGTGAGCCACCGCACCTGACCTGGATGCTGAAATTTGAATTTTATATAATTGTTACTTGTCATGAAATATTATTTATTTTTCCAACCATTTAAAAATGTAAAAGTTAATTCTTAAGTCATGGCTTGTACAAAAACAGGTGGTGGGCCAGATGTGGCCCACAGGCCAAAATTTGCCAACTCCTGTGCTAGGTCATTTTTACCTCTGCCTTTGGCTCTCACTGGGACCTCTCCCCATCCTCTGAGGCCCAGTTCAATCGTGCGTCCTTTAAGAAGCTTCGCCAGCCATCCCAATCCCTGGGACTTCTTCCTCTCTGATTGTCTGTAACACTCAGTTAAATCATTTCATGTTTTGTTATTGCTGTTTTGTTGTTGTTTGTTTGTTTGAGATGGAGTCTCAC
>NW_012105253.1:1536010-1537563 GCF_000951045.1 Mandrillus leucophaeus
TTCATACGGGGAGTGAACTGCCTCACCCCTGAGGAACAGTGAAAAACATCTGCCCAGGCCAAGCACAGTGGCTCATGCCCGTAATCCTAGCACTTTGGGAGGCCAAGGCTGGTGGATCACCTGAGGTCAGGAGCTCGAGACCAGCCTGGCCAATATGGTGAAACCCCATCTCTACTAAAAATACAAAAATTAGTGAGGTGTGGTGGCGGGCGCCTGTAATCCCAGCTACTCGGGAGGCAGAGGCAGGAGACTCGCTTGAACCTAGGGGGCAGAGGTTGCAGTGAGCCAAGATCACGCCACTTCACTCCAGCCTGGGTAAAAGAGTGAAACTCCGTCTCAAAAAAAAACATCTACCCAAGGCAGCTTTGCATTCAGGGCGGAGCACTCCTGCCTGATACCAGGAAATAAAGGCTTACCCACCCTTTTCCTCCTGTCCCTGCTGGGCTGGAGAAAACCTAGAGCCTCTGCCGCCAAAGCAGCTGAGCGCGGTAAGTGAGAATGTCAACAAGAACTTAACGTCCAGCTGTGTCTGTATCTGTATCTGTAGCTGTCCTGAAGAAAGAGAATCCAGTTGTCCAGAGCATGTGTCTGATTGCCACAGATCCTTGCAAGCCCTCAGCAGGATACCGTGTCCATGCTCATTATTCTGCTCATCCACATCTGGGTGTCGGCTGTGTGCCCTGCTCTAGGGGACAGCTGGAGACTTCACCACTTCCTCCATTAGCTCATCAAATATTCATGGAGCATCTGCCGCATCTGGGCTGCATCTGGGACCTCAGAGCTTGCAGGAGCAGTCCCTCCATGCGACCTCCCCTGCAAGCTGCGGAGAGATCCTCAGCCATCTTTGGGGTGTTCATTTTATTAGGCCATGGCTAGTTATTTGAGCCACTAGAATTTCCATTTGAGAGGGAAGGGCCTGTTGGATAGGCGCTCCTCAGAAAGGACCAAGCGTGCAGCTGGGGGCAGATGCTGCTGCTACTGAACACAAACTGTAAGCTCCTGAAAGGGACTGTTTTCTTGCTACGCATCACCCACCATTTCTTTTCTTTTCAGACAAAATCTTGCTCTGTCGCCCAGGCTGGAGTGCAGTGGCTCGATCTCGGCTCACTGCAACCTCCACCCCACCGAGTTCAAGTGATTCTCGTGCCCCACCCTCTGAGTAGCTGGGATTACAGGCACAGGTCACCATGCCGGCTAATTTTTTGTATTTTTAGTAAAGACAGGATTTCACCACGTTGGCCAGGCTGCTTTCGAACGCCTGACTTCAAGTGATGCGCCCGCCTCAGCCTCCCAAAGTGCTGGAATTACAGGCATGAGCCACCACACCTGGCCTATACTTTTCAGTATATGTTCTTTTTAAAAATAACAAACTGGGTGGCCAGGCACAGTGGCTCATGCCTGTAATCCCAGCACTTTGGGAGGCCAAGGCGGGCAGCTCACCTGAGGTCAGGAGTTTGAGATCAGCCTGGCCAACATGGTGAAACCCCATCTCTACCAAAAATGCAAAAATTAGCCAGGTGTAGCGGCACGCTCCTGTATTCCCAGCTACTTGG
>NW_012105253.1:1539248-1540855 GCF_000951045.1 Mandrillus leucophaeus
GTGGCCTCCCAAAGTGCTGGAATTACAGGTATGAGCCGCCAGGCCAGGCCATGAGCCACCACACCTAGCCTAATTTATTTTTAGAAACAGTTTTTATTGCCTGCATGGTATTCCATTATCTTAATAGAATGTTATTAGTCCCCATTGTTAGAATGCCCTTGTATGCCTTTATATTTTTATTTCGTTTTATGAGACAAAGTCTCACTCTGTTGCCCAGGCTAGAGTGCAGTGGCGTGATCTCAGCTCACTGCAACCTCTGCCTCCTGGGTTCAAGCGATTCTCCTGTCTCAGCCTCCTGAGTAACCCAGGTGCCCACCACCACACCTGGCTAATTTTTGTATTTTTAGTAGAGATGGGGTTTTGCCACATTGGTCAGGCTGGTCTCGAACTCCTAACCTCAAGTGATCCGCCTGCCTCAGCCTCCCAAAGTGCTGGGATTACAGGTGTGAGCCACTGCACCCAGCCCTTGTATGCCTTTCTCTGTATATATATTTAGGGAAGTGTCTCTTCTTTCATATAAGAATATGTATACCTACAGGCATGTATGAGCAAATATGTATGTTTGTGTGAATGACAGACAGCACAGGAGGTCTCCTAAGAGTAGGAATGATGTTGAGATGGGTGAGGGGGATGGGGATAGTTTATATCAAGGACCCCTGTAGTCTCCCATAGGCAGAATCTCCTGAGGCAGTAAAGACAGGGGCAGTAGACAACTGGAAGGAATTGAGCCATCAGCCACCATTCACAGACAAGAAAGGTTAATGAACCTGGGCTCGAGTCCAGCTCAGGCCCCTCTGATGGGGCACACAGCTTCCTTGCCACTGTGCCCCCCAACCCGACCAGGATGTCCCCTGCCCACTCTCCTGAAATAACTGAAGAGGCTTCAGCAGGGACATCAGACCTCAGACCATGAGGGTTCTTGTCTCTTTTCCCTTTTGGACACTACAGATCTTTTGCTGTGCCCATCGTGAGTCAGAGATCTATACAATTAGGGGTGTCTGCGAGCCTCTCAGCAGAGCTAAGCCCCTGAGGTTACTCCAGAGAAACACAATGGGATTGGGTGCCATACATGTTGGTGTAAGGTCCTCTGATCAAAAGCTAGAATCTTCTCTGGACCACAGTCTGACACATCATTCTTGGTATCCTAGAGTGACTTTCCTTTTATACTATAATTCTGGGTGTAACAAACAACTGCTGGTACCCTGACATTTTGAATAAAGTTCTATGGGAACACAGCCAGGCTCATTCATTTACATATTATCTACAGCTGCTTTTATACTACAAGGGCACAGTTTAGTATTTGCAACAGAGAGGATATGGCCCACAAAGCCTTAAGTACAATCTGGCTTTTAAGAAAAGGTGTGCTGGCCAGGCCTGGTGGCTCATGCTTATAATCCCAGCACTTTGAGAGGCCACAGTGGGCGGATCACCTGAGGTCAGGAGTTCGAGACCAGCTTGACCAACATGGCAAAATCCCGTCTCTACTAAAAATACAAAAATTAGCCAGGCGTGATGGCACTCACCTGTAATCCAGCTACTTGGGAGACTGAGGCAGGAGAATCACTTGAAACTGGGATGTGGAGGTTGCAGTTAGCCGAGATTGCACC
>NW_012105253.1:1541060-1543066 GCF_000951045.1 Mandrillus leucophaeus
GTTCTCAGATTGTGCTGTGTCATTGCTAATACTCTGCATCACAGCTAAGTCTTCCCATTCTAGCAAATAAATATCTACTGAAATCCCACCCCATCACGAAAGCTCCCTGAACATTTGGTGGCTTATTTGGGGTGCCGTGGGACACATCAGGATCCCCGTTCTCCAGCAGGGTGACCACTCAGAGATGCAACCCACACATTCTTCAGAAAGCTGTGTGCTGTGTTTCCGTTCCGTCTCTGGTTTCTTTCTCCTCTGACCTTTTCACAGGTCAGATCTTTGAATGAACACCATCACAGTCTACATCTCTAACAAAAGCAGATACCTGCGTTTTCCCAACAATTTGATAGGAGATTCTAGTGCAATGATAGGATCGTTTCCTTGGATTTTACTGTAGATGGAATTTGTAGCCTCAAAGAAGGTTTGCCCCGCTTCCTTCTTTTTGTGCTGGTAGGATTGAGATGCTCATGGTGCCTAATCCAGTCAGCTCTTCCTCTGCTGAAAGTTTATGGTACTACGCAATTTATTGCTCCTTGGAGACCTGTGATAAAACATTGGAGCTGGCCACTTAGGAAACTAGGAGTCTTTATTTTTGGAAATCTTTACAAAGAAAAGATTCTGAAGTTATTGCTACTTACTATTTGGAACTAAACAAATAGTGAATGGAGAAATCAATGTAGCAAAATATGCCTGTTCTATGCGAGTTTAAGACAGGATAAATGTGGCCTCATAAGTTGGTAAAGAAAAGCTCATTCATTAAATAGAATAGGAATAAGTTATTTTGGGGAAAAAAATGATTTAGATGAACATATCACAAAATAAATTACTGATGGAATAATAAATAAAATACGTTTGAAACAAACCAAGAAAATCCGGAAGAAAATGGAATTGAATATTTATTAAACCTCTAAAAGGAGATAGTTTTTTAGGCAAAGAAAGAAGAGATTAAATGAATTACAAAAGAAAAGATTAACACATTTTCATATAAAAAGTTATTATAACTAAAATAAAACTACAAATAAACCGCATGGGAAAAGCACACTTACAGCAAACCTGACAAATAGTTAATATCTGTTCTATGTAGAGCTCATTGAAAATAGTAAAAATGTTAGAATCCTAAAAGATCAACAAAGAACATAAAAAATACACTAAAGAAAAATACACTTAGTGTATTGAAGTATGAAAAAATGTCAATGTTGTAAAAAAATTATATATGTATATCTCTGAAAGAACCTTCCATATCAGTACATTAAGGTTTTTGGTTTTTTTTTTTTGAGACGGAGTCTTGCTCTGTTGTCTAGGCTGGGGTGCAGTGGCATGATCTCAGCTCACTGCAACCTCTTCCTCCTGGCTTCAAGCAATTCTCCTGTCTCAGCCTCCCGAGTAGCTGAGAGTAGAGGTGCACACCACCATGCCAGGCTAATTTTTGCGTTTTTGGTAGAGACGGGAGTTTCACCATATTGGTCAGGCTGGTCTTGAACTCCTGACCTCAGGTGATCCACCCACCTTGGCCTCCCAAAGTACTGGCATTACAGGTGTGAGCCACCATGCCCGACGAGTACATTAAGATTTTTTAAATAATTGCATAATATTCCGCTATGTGGGTTTATCATAATTTGTTTGACCAGCCTCTATTGATGGATATCTAGGTTATTTCCAGTATTTTGTGATTACAAACCATGTTGCAATGTACAGTATCCTTTGCACAATATGTTTCCTTGTAAAAAATAACATTGCACAAATAAGAGTATATCAGCAGATAAATTCCTAGCAGTGGAATTGCGGGTTCTGAAGCTATATGCATCATAATTTTGTTAGCTCATGTAGACTGCCCTCCGTAGCCCTGTGCCAAGTGATACTCCCGCCAAGCGTGTATGACAGTGTGGGAGCGACTTTTCTCTCTCACTTTCACCAACAGAGTGAGCTATCAAATTTTCTTATCTCTGAGCAAAAAAATGTTTCTTTAATGGAGTTTTAATTTTCCTTTCTTTTGGGAGTGAAACTAAGAA
>NW_012105253.1:1544441-1546115 GCF_000951045.1 Mandrillus leucophaeus
TAACGTCTAGGGATTGAGGCAGGTGACCTTGCACTTGTCCAAGAAGAGAAACGGCTCACACCTGTCATCCTAGCACTTTGGGAGGCTGAGGCGGGCGGATTGCCTGAGCTTAGGAGTTCGAGACCAGTCTGGGCAACACAGTGAAACCCTGTCTCTGCTAAAATACAAAAAATTAGCCGGGCGTGGCGGCGTGTGCTTGTAGTCCCAGCTACTTGAGAGGCTCAAGGGGGAGAATTGCTTGAACCTGGGAAGTGGAGGTTGCATTGAGCTGAGATCGCGCCACTGCACTCCAGCCCAGGTGACAGAGTAAGACTCCTTCTCAAAAAAAAGAGAAACTGGATTAGATTTATATCACTCATCACACATTTTTGGTAACTGGATGATACGTGTTCATTGAACACTTACTGGTATAACCGAACTCCACCTACCCTGGGAAGGTGTAGAGGAACTAGACCAGTTCCTCTTCTCAATTTCATTGTCTTGTCCCTGGTACCACCAGTTATCCACTGGTTAGTCTCGTTTGAATTCATTTACTCTTCTTTTCTCCTTTTCCCTCATAGCAGTCATTGTCCAAACCTGCTTTTTTCCGACAAAATTCAGAGAGGAGGAACTTCAAACTGCTGGACACTAGGAAGCTGAGTCGGGATGGAACTGGGTCCCCTTCCAAAATCAGCCCCCCCTCCACTCCCAGCAGCCCTGACGACACTTTCTTTAACCTTGGAGACCCACAGAACGGCAGGAAGAAGAGAAAGATACCTAAGGTAATGGTGGCAACAAGCTTCATGCTCAGATGTGCATGACCCTTTCTCTGTGAAAGCAGAGGGGTCTGGGTGGGGACTACATCACTGGCGCCTCTCCCACCTGTGTTGCTGCAGGCCAGGGGGACACAGTGAAGCCAGCAGGCTGGAATATCTGGACCTTCATCCTGATCATTTTTGTGGTCCTGTGGTCTTCCTCTTAGCCACTCTTCTCCCAATCTCAGCTGCTTGTCTGATCCCAGACAAGGTTTTAATGCCCATCCTCAAAAAGCCACAGCTCCTTCCTTCATCGCCACAAAAAAACAGAACTCCATCCATCATGCTCTGACCTGAGACTTGGTCTACACCCGCTGCAGAGGCAGGTCCCAGTCTGTGTTCTGAGACAGCCCTTGTCAACAATCCTCTTGTGGCTCTTTGAAGCCAAAAAGGTAAAATATTCCCAGGGGCTTGGATATATACATCTTTATGCATCTGTTGTTGGTTACATTTCCTTTTGCGCAGTTTCAGTGCTGCAGTTTGGTCTCTCTTCATTGACCAGTTTGGTACTGTAGGGTAGGCAAAATTTCTCCTCTACCCTCTTAGGGTCTCCAGCTGAGCCTTAGATTTAAACTGACGTAAGACAATTAACAGGAAAAATGCATACTCATTTTATTTACAAGTACGTGGGAGCCCTCAAAAGAAAAATGTAAGACCCAAAGAAGTGACTGGGTCTATGTGTTTATATACTAGGCTGAACAAAGAGCGGCAATTGTGGAAAAGTAACCAGGAAGATAGGGGTTAAACAAGATTTGTTTGATTAGATTTATCTTGGCCTCAGCTCGCCATCGCTGGTGATAATGTTTCTTTCCTCCCGTTATAAGGAGGGCCTCTTTTATGTGGAGTTTCATCTCCTGTTTTAAGAAGAAAAGGGAAGGTC
>NW_012105253.1:1548305-1549536 GCF_000951045.1 Mandrillus leucophaeus
TGAGCCAAGATCACGCCACTGCACTCCAGCCTGGGTGACAAAGCAAGACTCTGTCTTAAAATAAATAGATAAATAAAATATTCATAGAACATGGAAATTGGTTACTATCCTATATTTTTGTTTACTGACATACAGATAAAAGTGTTATCTAACATTTAACATACAGCTATGAGAGAATAAGATTAATTTTGTAAGCACACAGAACAACTAATTTTAGAGTTCCTCCACGTGTGGGATTCTAAATCACATGTGGCATGAATGTGTGCTCTTTGATAGCAAGCCCCGGGGGACCTAGCAAAGCAAAATATATAAATTCGCACTCACCAGCTTCTCACGCAAGAAAGGGGAAAACAAATACGTAGGAAACACCAAACTCTTTTGGTCTGAAACATGAAAAACATTTTCCATGGAACCAGGTCTCCTTTCAAATGCATCAGATAACTAGGCCGGCCTGGGAGGTGGGGAGGGGCAGGGCACAGGGCGTCTGGCAGTGGTGATGGGGGAGACCATTTAGGCTGAGTGGCCTGCTTGGAGGCTTGGAATGTGTCCCACACCAGGGTATCTGTGTGCACTTGCACACTGCATGTGTGTGTCCTGTGAACACATGGAGGGTGCATGACGTCTGGGGTGCGTGTCCCTCTACAGATGGGGCTGCACGCGCGGGTACACGGTGCCGCTCCCCGAAGTCCCAAGCTAGGGCTCGGGAGCTATTCTAATCGCGGTTCCCACCCCACTCAGGGCTGCTCTGACATTCTTTGGAATGGTTCCCACGAAGGGAGCCCTGCCTGGGAACCTTTTTTTTTTTTTCTGTCTCTTCCTTTTCTTGTTTTGTTTTGGGAGGAAAAGCTCCTTCCCAAACTGCAGTGACATCGAAGCCTCAGAGGGAAAGCAGTCACCGCACTGTGAGCAATGGGCTGTCCCCCGATCCAGACAACAGACGCCCACAGGGCAGTAGGGCTGGCAGCCTCCTTTAGTTTCCTTGACAGTCACATTCCTGTGTGGTAGAAAAAAAATGACTGGGCTGGGTGTGGTGGTTCACGCCTGTAATCCCAGCACTTTGGGAGGCTGAGGTGGGTGGATCACCTGAGGTCAGGAGTTCAAGACCAGCCTGGCCAACATGGCAAAACCCCATCTCTGCTAAAAATACAAAAATTAGCTGGGCATAGTGGTGGGTACTTGTCATCCCAGCTACTCAGGAGGCTGAAGCAGGAGAATCTCTTGAACCCAGAAG
>NW_012105253.1:1549996-1555633 GCF_000951045.1 Mandrillus leucophaeus
CATCGTCGTAGGAGAGGGGCAGTGAGGGAAGCCCAGCCGCCACAGAGAGCTGCTGCTAACACTGGCTGTTCTTCTCCTGGTGTCTGGCAGCTGGTATTGCGAATCAACGCCATTTATGAGGTCCGGAGAGGAAAGAAACGGGTGAAGAGGCTGTCCCAGTCAATGGAGAGCAACTCAGGAAAAGGTAGAACCCCCACCACCAGCCCTCTCCCGCAAGAATCGGAAAAGAGATTCTTTCCAGAAGTGGCTTCCTGTTTCTTCTGGTTGGCTCACCAAGGAGGGGAACAAGCTGATGCTTTGTAAATGTCCTGCACTGTCTTTGGGACAAAGGGAGCTCAGCCTGGGCGACATGTCCCCTGCCTCCCCATCCTTGTCCTCATCCTTGTCCTCGCCCACCACCAAGTCAGCACAGCACTACAGGCCCTGGTGTGACTGTAGGAACAACCTTCCTTGCTTAACCTCCACAAAAGGGACCAGGACCTTCTGCTGTATTATCTGATATAGGTACCATCTAGTACCATCTGAACTAGAACCAAATTAATTTGGCAGTACATTGAGTTGGACGAGATGTGGTTTGTGCAATACATTGAGAGACAGCAAGAGGCTGGGCGCAGTGGCTCACGCCTATAATCCCAGCACTTTGGGAGGCTGAGACAGGCGGATCACCTGAGGTCAGAAGTTCGAGACCAGCCTGGCCAACATGGCGAAACCTGTCTCTACTAAAAAATAGAAAAATTAGCGAGGCATAGTGGCGTACACCTGTAATCCCAGCTACTCAGGAGGCTGAGACGGGAGAATCACTGGAACCTGGAAGGTGGAGGTTGCAGTGAGCCAAGATTGCGCCACTGCGCTGCAACCTGGGTGACAGAGTGAGACTCCGCCTCAAAAAAAAGAAAAAAGACAACAGAACACCCCCTCTGAATTAGAACGTTTGATCTGTGCTACCACACAGAAAGAGTTTCCTACATGAGAAGAACTCACATTTGCAACTTTCTTCCTTGTTCTTTTCTTCTAGTGACAGATGAGAACAGTGAGTCTGACAGTGACACAGAGGAGAAGCTGAAAGGTGAGGAGAGCTGCTATTGTGCAGGATGCAGGCAGGTGACTTGGAAGCTACAAAGGTGGCCCCTCCTCCTTAGTATGAGGGACAGAAGCGTCCTGCCCGAGCTTGCTTGGCAAAATGTGACCATCTCGGCAGACAGTGGGGCCGCAGGGTGCTCCAGGGCCGGTCTGTGATGGGCATGATCAAAATGGCACTACAGTTGCTGAGAGCCAGGGAGGCTACAGTAACGGCAGCGACCTCTGCTCCCATGCCTCTCCTTATGTCCTGATGTTTTCCATGCTTCAAGGATTGACACTGCGGCCCCAAGGCTTCAGAGACCTGGAGCTTCTGCCCACTTCTGCTCAAATTACTGTGTGATCTGGAGGAAATCACTTAAGATCCAGGGCCTCTAGTTCCTCGTCTGTCTGATGAAGTTGTTGAAATAATTGGTCCCTGTGGGTCTAAAATTAGATAGTCTGGGCCTAGGCTTAAGAGTTTTCTGCAATTTTTCAGACCCCAGGGAGAAGCCAAAGAAAGCAAGTCCAGAGGCCAGGCTTGACGGCTCACGCCTGTAATCACAGCACTTTGGGAGGCCGAGGCGGGTGGATCACAAGGTCGGGGGTTCGAGACCAGCATGGCCAACATAGTGAAACCTTGTCACTACTAAAAATACAAAAAATTAGCCAGGCGTGGTGGCAGGTACCTGTAATCTCAGATACTCGGGAGACTGAGGGAGGAGAATCGCTTGAACCCGGGAGGCAGAGGTTGCAGTGAGCCAAGATTGAGCCATTGCACTTCAGCCTGGGCAACAGAGCGAGACTCCATCTAAAAAAGAAAAAGAAAAAGAAGAAAACAGCAAGTCCAGGTTGCTGAACGAGGTGACAGGGACCCGTCCACTCAGTGACCCTGCTGCATTCGCCTCAGACACCCAGCTGCTCCCAGACTCACCTCTAGAATGAAGCAAGGCCATTTCATTGCAGAGTCAGTGACAGAAGAGGAGGTGGACAGGAGTTCCTGAGTTAGTGGGATCTCTGCCAGTTGAGTCACAAGGGATGTTTATAAAGCTCCCAGCTCCAAAAGCCCTCTAGTCTGGATTCTGTCACATCACACAAACCAAAAGACGAGGGAAATGGGTGAGGGGAGGAGTCACTGTCCCTACCTCATCAGACCGATGAAGGCAGGGACATCTTCAGCCTCTGCCCAGAGTCCAGACAGCAAAACCATGGCAGAGTAGAGCCACGATTCCAGGCTCCTGCACCCTGATTGATTTGGTAGCCAACTGAGTGTTGCTTCTCCCAGAACTTTGGCAGAGATCCCCAGTAAAGAGCTTCCTACTAATTTGTTAGACACAGAAGCACTTTGGGGATTAGAAAAAAGTACTTGAGCTGAGAATTACATAACCTATTGCAGCTCAGTACAGTTCCATATGGGCTCATGGTCATTTCAGGCTCTTTGCGCTCTCTCTCTCTCTCTGTCTCCCTCTTCCTCACCCAGCTCACAGCCAGCGCCTGGTCACCGTGAAGTCCCGCCTGAAGCAGGCGCCTCGGTACCCATCACTTGCCCGGGAGCTCATCGAGTACCAGGAGAGGCAGCTCTTCGAGTATTTTGTGGTTGTGTCTTTGCACAAGAAGCAGGCTGGGGCTGCCTACGTACCAGAACTCACCCAACAGTTCCCTCTGAAGGTACAGGGTGGCCAGGTCCCTGTGGCCTGCCAGGGTTCTAACCATCTCCTTGTTGGGACTCGTGAATTCAGGGAGGTGTGGGAGTCTGAGGACCACCTAGCAGCTAGAATCTTGAAAATGGATCCTAATTAGGGTATATCAGATGGAAAAAAAAAATGCTGCTGCAAGAGAATTTGGGAGGTCCCAGAAAGGAGAGTTTCAGGGACTCAAAAAGTATGGCTAGACAAATACAAAAATTAGCCAGGCATGGTGGTACAGCCTGTAGTCCCAGCTACTCAGGCCGAGACAGGAGAATCACTTGAACCCGGGAGGTGGAGGTTGCAGTGAGCCGAGATCATGCCACTGCACGCCAGCCTGGGCAACAGAGCAAAACTCTGTCTCAAAAAAAAAAAAAAAAAAAAAGGATGGCCAGAAATGCTTTCTCACTTCCTGTGGTTCCTGTGCTGACCATGCCATCCTCTTTGCCCTTTCCTTCCATCTCTTTATCCAGACAGCCACATCTCTTCTTAACCTAGCCTAGAAGTCTCTTTCCCCTGAAGCCCCAAGTCTCCCTAAGCAGCATCACGCTTGTGTCTGTGCTAAATGTCTGCTTTGCTTGTGTGCTGGGCATCTCTGTGTGTGTCCCTTCCTTTTGTTACAGGAAGGGAATCTCAATCCAGACCTCTAGAGAGGGTTCTTGGATCTCGCACAAGAAAGAATTCAGGGCGAGTTCAGCAGAGTAAAGTGAAAGCAAATTTATTAAGAAAGTAAAGGAGACCAGGTGCGGTGACTCACGCCTGTAATCCCAGTACTTTGGGAGGCCGAGGTGGGCGGATCACTTGAGGTCAGGAGTTGGAGACCAGCCTGGCCAACATGGCGAAACCCCGTCTCTACTAAAAATACGAAAATTAGCTGGGTGTGGTGGCGTGCACCTGTAATCCCAGCTACTCGGGAGGCTGAGGCTGGAGAGTCGCTTGAACCTAACAGGCAGAGCTTGCAGTGAGCTGAGATTGCAAAATGTAAAGCAGCGAAAGAATGGCTACTCCATAGACAGAGTAGCCCTGAGGGCTGCTGGTTGCCCATTTTTGTGGTTATTTCTTGATTATCTGCTAAACAAGGGGTGGATTATTCATGCCTCCCCTTTTTAGATCATATAGGATAATTTCCTGACATTGCCATGGCATTCGTAAACTGTCATGGCACTGGTGGGAGTGTAGCAGTGGGGATGACCAGAGGTCACTCTCATTACCATCTTGGTTTTGGTGGGTTTTGGCTGACTTCTTTACTGCAACCTGTTTTATCAGCAAGATCTTTATGACCTGTATTTTGTGCCGACCTCCTATCTCATTCTGTGACTTAGAATGCTTTAACCATCTGGGAATGCAGCCCAGTAGGTTTTGGCCTCATTTTACCCAGTCCCTACTCAAAATGGAGTCACTGTGGTTCACACACCTCTGACACTTTTACGTCATGGACCATGGTCGTGTGGATTCAGCTTTACTGTATGTTAAATCATGGCACCTAAAATAAAATAAATAAAATAGCACTTAATATAGCCTGAGGTAACATGGCCAATAATTTATAAATTATTCTTAGGCTTTGACATCAGTATTAAAGAGCTTCCACCATATTCTAATTCAGTTCAACCAGAATTTACTAAGAATATATTACATTCAAGCAATTTTCTGCTTGGCCTTAGGGGATTACAGTGATGAACAAAATGTGTCTCCTGTCCTCAAGGAATTTAAACTCTGCCAGGAGGACATAAAATAACCATCTCCCCCCATCCCTGGAAAAGCATGCAGAGATTCACCAGGTAGAATCTGATGGTCTCTGGACAGACTCATGCCTCAGGGAGGGCAGAAGGGAGGGAGCTTCTGTCCTTGCCCACTCAGGGCCTCCCTTTGCCACCACGACCCAGGCATAACCCCAGCATCTACCAAGGCCCAGATCCCGCTGTCCCCAGGCCTCCCCTCCTTTCCCAGGCTAGCCTTCCTTCCATCCTGCCCACTGTGTTCCAACACCACAATCAAGTCCTATTTTTGGATTTCAGGATAGCAATTATGTAAATTGAAGTAAACCATAGGCACTGGCCTTCCAAAGGTGACACTCACCTTCCTCTAGTTGTCACACCTCTAAGGAATGAGCCCCTGACACCCCACAACCACGGGTATGCCCAGATTTTTTTTTCGGCAGGGGCTGCCCATGGATAAGAGAGGCTGCTGGGTGTGCTCACACTGACTCAACAGAGATCACCGAGGCATGAAGGGTTGTCCTGCTATCCTGTTCATTGCCTTGGGGCCTAACACAACGCTGTTCACATGGCAATGCTTAATCAGTGTTGTAGGAATCAAGGCTGCATTAATTCATGGGTTAGTTAATGACTCACCATAATGATCAAATGATTATTGTTTCCAGCCTGGAGTCACCCACATTAAATTTTTTTTCTAAAGTAAAGTTGCACAGTCACTGTTTAAAAAGAAACTGATCCAGAAATGTATTGGGAAAGAAATCACTGGTAATCACACCACACAGAGACCATCACTGTTAACATTTTCTTTTTCTTCCGGTCTTTTCTAATGGTGTAATTTTCTTACAAAAGTGGAATCATACACTGCAGAATTTTTGTATCATGCTGCATGTACTCTTTTGTAAACCTCTCATTATTTATAAGCATATTTAATAAAAATTCTAAAACATCATTTTTCAAGTTTTATGATGCTCCATTATGTGAGTATTCCCTAGCCTATTTATCTATGTAACCAGTCCCCTTCTGTTGGAAATGTGTCTGGCTACCAGTGTTTGTGTGTGTGTGTGTGTGTGTGTGTGTGTGTATTTTGTTTGTTTGTTTTGTTTTGTTTTTTGAGACAGTCTCATTCTATTGCCTGGGCTAGAGTGCAGTGGTGCAATCTTGGCTCACTGCAACCTCCACCT
>NW_012105253.1:1556243-1557614 GCF_000951045.1 Mandrillus leucophaeus
CAAGTAGCCGGGACTACAGATGCCCATCACTATGCCCAGCTAATTTTTTGTATTTTTGGTAGAGACAGGGTTTCACCGTGTTAACCAGGATGGTCTCGATCTCCTGACCTCACGATCCGCCCGCCTCAGCCTCCTAAAGTGCTGGGATTACAGGTGTGAGCCTGTAGTCTCTTTTGTAGAGACAGGTCTTCTTCTGTTGCCCAGGCTGGCCTCGAACTCCTGGACTCAAGTGATCCGCCTACCTTAGCCTCCCAAAGTGCTGGGATCCACTCTGCCTGTTTTTTGTTTTTTTTTTTTAATGCAATGGTGATCATCCTTGTACATGCCTTTTTACATGTCAGGCATTATCTCCTTGCCTTTGCTCACTTGCTCCCTCTCTAGAAAGGACCTTTTCCTCCTCCTCTCTCTTCTCTTTTTAAACTTTTTTTGTGGGTTTTATCCCTCACTTCTGTCCAGTCACCTGAATCAAGGCGCAGTCCCTATTTGCATGCTAATGTTCCATTAAAATGTTTCCTATCCCGTATTTATCTTTGACAGTTCAAGGAGACGGGGCAGTTTTCCAGCCATCTGTGATTGGTTGTATTTGTGGGAGATTTCTGTGTGCAGCTGCCTATAACTGTGCTCCTGTGCATATACGAGCCTGTGTGCGTATACGCTGATAACTCATAGGTTGATGATGTGTGCATAGGCACATGTGTGCCTGTATTTGTGTGTGTCCTATGTGTGATCTGGGGTGGGTGCATGCAAGTAGCGAGTGTGCTGTTGAAAAGGGCTGGAACTTGTTTCCCCACAAGGTCTGCTCTTCAGTCCTGAATCCTGTTTCTTTTGTGGAGAAACTCCTTTGGTATTCTTCCTTCCTTTGGTATTCTTGGCTGGTCCTTTCTTTGGTGTTCTTTATAATTTAAGTCATTCACTCTGTGGTAATTAATGACTCCTTCCTATAATTACACCCCGCTGGTATTTGCTTCTTTGCATGACTGTGCAAGGACAGTCAAAATTACTGTTTAGGGGACAGTCTGAGTTTGTGAATTACCAACTCAAAGACTGTTCCTGGGCCAGTTGGGTTCATCTGTGTCGTCGTGGATGGAAGAAAGAACTGTTATATAGAAAATAAATAGTGGCTATTTATTCTGAAGGAGAACAACTAAAGGACAACTAAGTCTTTAAATAGTGACTGTGTTTTACGGATTGATTGCTGTCTCAACCACTAGTATTAGTGGCACCCCATGGCTTCAATTAAATTTGGTCTAGCCTGAGGGGAATCATATTGGAAGCCGGTTTTGTTGTTGTTGTTTGTTTGTTTTGAGATGGAGTCTCGCTCTGTGGCCCAGGCTGGAGTGCAGTGGCTCGATCTTAGCTCACTGCAAGCTC
>NW_012105253.1:1559849-1561826 GCF_000951045.1 Mandrillus leucophaeus
CCTCCGCCTCCTGGGTTCAAGCAGTTCTCATGCCTCAGCCTCCCAAGCAACTGAGAGTACAGGTGCCTGCCACCACCACACGTGGCTAATTTTTTTGTATTTTTAGTACAGATGGGGTCTTGCTGTGTTGGCCAGGCTGGTCTCAAACTCCTGACCCCAGGTGATTCACTGGCCTCAGCCTCCCAAAGTGCTGGGATAACAGGTGTGAGCCACCACGCCAGGCCCTTGTTCTTTTTTTTTTTTTTTTTTTCCATAGACATGGGACCTCACTATGTTGCCCCAGCTGGTTTTGAACTCCTGGCCTCAAGTGATCCTCCTGCCTTGGCCTCCCAAAGTGCTCATCCTGTTCTTTAACAAGATAACATTCATCCGGTCTTTGATATGTCAGATACTGTATGATGTGCTAGAATCTCATAGAGAGAGAGAGAAAAAAAAGATTAGATCATTTTTCTTCCTAGTTCGAACATTAACTCATGTGACCTGGACACATCATGTCACACCTCAGGGCTTATTTCCTTCTTGCTGAAATAAGAATGTCAGGCTGGATGGCGTCACGCTTCCTTCTAGTTCCAACACTCAAAGACTGTCTGAAATTAGTTGAATTTCCCAGCATAATATGGTTTTACTGAATGTATTCACTGAGGGTGTTGTAAGTCTTTGCCTGGAGTGAGAAGGGACTGCTTTGCCTGGGCCCAGAGATAGAAAGGCCTGATTGGAGGCTCTGTCCTCCGGTTTCCTGAGCCTCCTATTTGGAAAAGACCTCTGGCAGTGTTTTTTTATTCATTGAAATAGTTACATTCTAGAATGTCAAGCGGAGAAGCATAGATAACGTTTCTCTCAAGCATACTGTTTTTTCCTCCCGACTTCTCCCAGAGGTGTATAGTTGGAACTGCCCTGGGGGGAGGAACGCCCCAGCAGACTGAGCTGCAAGCCCTTCCCAAGGGAAGAGGTTAAGGCGGCAGTCACAAATGTGGAGAGGTGGGAGAGGCCATCCTTGCCATCATCTGCCTCACCCTCCCATGCTGGGGTTTGTTCTCGAACCGTCTCTCACCTTTCTCCCTGCAGTTGGAAAGATCTTTCAAGTTCATGAGAGAGGCTGAGGACCAACTGAAGGCCATTCCCCAGTTCTGTTTCCCTGATGCCAAGGATTGGGTTCCTGTCCAGCAGTTCACCAGGTACGAGCTGGCTTCTCCCCTTCCCAGCCCCAAAGACTAAGGTGGGACTTAGAGATGGGGTTACAGGTGGCAGACCCCATGAGTCATTCCCACCGTTAAGCAATCCTGATGGGCCCTGGCCTAGAGCTTTCCCCCAAGGGGTGTTTTTAAAGCTTCCCTGAAGGTGAGAGTCACCTGCCCAGCATGCAGACCTCCCAGGCCTCCCACTCAATCTGGGGATGTTTGTTTCAGAAGCCTCCCGGAAGGTAATTCTTAGCCTGGGAAAAGTTAGGGCAACATTGCCCTTCCCCGTTCTCATCCTGAAACATCTCTTCAGTCTCCTATCCAGCTGTTTCTTGGATTGGGATCCGTTTACATTTCTGCTTCATCTTGTGTTATTAGACACCAGTGTTTTTATTATCAGATGTTTCAGCATTTGGCCAAACTCAGTAGGCTGCGGGTCCTGTCTTTAAGGGGTACTGCGTTCCTTGAGGGTGGCTCAGCAGTCTTTAAGGACCGTCCAAGCCTTGGGGCTGCTCTGTACAGACCATGACCTGAGAGAGCTGCCCCGGGGCAATTGCAAGAGGGGCACAGAACCGTCCCACTCTTCCGCTGCTCTCTCACCGAGTCACATCCCCAGATGAGCAGATGTCACTGCACTCACACATGCTCGGCTCCCTAAGGACAGCACCCCAGGCGCTTCCCTCTCTTCAGCCTCCAGAGTCAATGACAGTTGTGTTTTGTAAAGTGGGGCAGCCCAGGTGATTGAATGATGGGAGAGCCCTGAGCTAGGCATGGTGGCGAGCGCCTGTAATCCCAGCTA
>NW_012105253.1:1567388-1568435 GCF_000951045.1 Mandrillus leucophaeus
GGCGGATCACTTGAGGTCAGGAGTTCAAGATGAGCCTGACCAGCATGGTGAAAGCCCATCTCTGCTAAAAATACAAAAAAAATTAGCCGGGCATGGTGGTGCCTGCCTGTAGTCCCAGTTATCGGGAGGTTGAGTCAGGAGAATCACTTGAACCTGGGAGGTGGAGGTTGCAGTGAGCCGAGATCATGCCATTGCACTCCAGCCTGGGTGACAAAGCAAGACTCCGTCTCAAAAAAAAAAAAAAAGAGTTAATGACGGGCCAGGTTCAGAAAGTGTGTGTGGTGCAGGGAGGGTGAGATAATTGAAGTTGAGAAAGGGAGGGGTGGAGGACCCTCCCAGAATATTGCAGGTGTTTTATTTTTCTTCTTCTGAGCATTGCCTTTTGTCATATGAGCTTTGGCGTGAAAAAGGCTACTATAATAGATGGATAGGTGTGTACCTACGTGTATATGTGTGATGTATGTATAACAGTTTTGTGGAGGGGGGATTAATTATTTTAATAGTGCTCTAAGATTATCAAAATATTCATATAATTTGGTCTTCTTTTCTGGAAAATGAGCCAATATATGAACACATAGGAATTGCCATATTGAATTAGCTCATCTACCCCAGTATTCTGGATTGGTATATAGGAAAGAATTACTATCCTATATGATGCTGATCTCAAAAACTAGGTATAATCCAACATCATTTCCTATATTAACCAAACATGAGTGTCTAATTCATAATTTTTTTTTCTTTTTTTGAGACAGAGTCTCACTCTGTCACCCAGGCCAGAGTGCGGTGGCACAATCTCGGCTCGCTGCCACCTACACCTCCCGGGTTCAAGCAAATTCTCCTGCCTCAGCCTCCTGAGTAGCTGGGACTACAGGCATGTGCCACCACACCCAGACCACACCTCCCGGGTTTGCCACAGCCTCCTGAGTAGCTGGAATTATAGGCACGTGCCACTACGCCTGGCTAATTTTGTATTTTTAGTAGAGATGGGGTTTCACCATGTTGCTCAGGCTGGTCTCAAACTGACCTCAAGTGATCCACCCACCTTGG
>NW_012105253.1:1568485-1570535 GCF_000951045.1 Mandrillus leucophaeus
TGCTTTGTCATGCGTTTGTGTTTTCCCAACCACAGTGAAACATTCTCATTTGTCTTAACTGGAGAAGATGGGAGCAGAAGGTTCGGTTACTGCCGAAGACTGCTGGTGAGTACAGTCTGCTTTCAGCCTGCAAGAGCCTCGTGGACAGCCAGGTCTGACTTCCTGGTCCCATGAGACTGAGATTCCCCAATGGGCCACAGGAGGAGAAGGAGCAGGGGGAGTGGCAGCTGAATCAGGATAGTTAATACCGCAGAAAAAAGCTGGCACGGTGGCTCATGCCTATAATCTCAGCACTTTGGGGGGATGAGGGGGACAGATCACTTGAGACCAGGAGTTCGAGACCAGCCTGGGTAACAAAATGAGGCCCCAGCTCTATATTAAAAATGTATACTAAAAAATTAAAAATTAAAAAACAGGAATTGAGGGTGCTCACCTGAGTCTTCTTGGTAGGTGGCAATGTCTGTTTCCATCAGAGAGAAAATACTTTTATTTCATTTTGAGACAGGGTCTCACTCTGCTGCCTGGGCTGGAGTGCAGTGGATCATGTTTCACTGTAGCCTCGACCTCCCCAGCTCAGGTGATCCTCCTGCCTCAGCCTCCCAAGTAGCTGGGACCACAGGCATGTACCACCACACATGGCTAATTTTTAAATTATTTTTAGAGACAGGATCTTGCTATGTTGCCCAGGCTGGTCTCGAACTCTTGGGCTCAAGCAGTCTTCCCACTTTGGCCTCCCAGTGTGCTGGGATTACAGGCATGAACCACTGCAACTGGACAGAAATACTTTCTCCATTATTTTTCCTGCCAAATAAAAGACCTTTCTCTCTTTAAGCAAAATATTTTTTTCTAATAAAACGTGCCAAACAGACCCTGATCACTGAGAGAGAACATTCAGAATGGTTGCTAAGGAGAGAAGACTCAAATAATTCAAGAATGTCCCCTTCAGAAGAATCACCTTTAAAAGTCAGGAACTTATTTCAGTGCAATGATCCTGCTAAAGCATTTTAGAATTGTTATTTTGGGGCCCGTTCTTTTGAAAATCTTCAGTAATGGTGAATCTTTTTCCACTGAGAATATACTTGAGTCCCTGAAATAGGCTGAAAAACTTTAGAGTCAAGTATAATGCATGGCACATAGTAGGTGTTCAAGAAACATTTTTTGAATTAATCAGTAAAATAAAAAGCATGGATAACTGAAAAAGTTAAGTGAGATAATAATTTTGTTGATCAAATTACTTTAGGGTTAAAGTATTGAGATTGAGGTCGGGCACAGGCTCACGCCAGTAATCCTAGCACTTTGGGAGGCCGAGTTGGGCAGATTGCGTGAGCTCAGGAGTTCAAGACCAGCTTGGCCAACATGGTGAAGCCCTATCTCTACTAAAAATACAAAAAAATAGCTGGGCATGGTGACACATGCCTGTAATTCCAGCTATTCAGGAGGCTGAGTCACAAGAATCGCTTGAACCCAGGAGGTAGAGGCTGCAGTGAGCCGAGATCGCGTCACTGCACTCCAGTCTGGACAACAGAGCAAGACTCTGTCTCCAGAAATAAATAAATAAAATTTTTTTTAAGTATTGAGATTGGGCAGGGTGCCGTGGCTCTCTCCTGTAATCCCAGCACTTTGGGAGGCCGAGGTGGACAGACTACGAGGTCAGGAGTTCGAGACAAGCCTGGCCAATATGGTGAAACCCCTTCTCTACTAAAAGCACAAAAATTAGCGGGGCGTGGTGGTATGCACCTGTAATCCCAGCTACTTGGGAGGCTGAGGCAGGAGAATCGCTTGAACCCAGGAGGTGGAGGTTGCAGTGGGCCAACATCGTTCCACTGTACTCCAGCCTGGTGACAGAGTGAGACACCGTCTCAAAAAAAAAAAAAAAGTATTGAGATTGATCTTTTTTTTTTTGGTTTGAAAATGAGCTTAAAATTGAGTTTTCAGAAAGATCTTCAGAAATGATTTCTCACTTGAAATTATCATTATAATAAACATATAGTGATAACAAACAATTGTAACAAACATTATAATAAACACAATGGGATAACAACTTACTTTA
>NW_012105253.1:1576321-1578130 GCF_000951045.1 Mandrillus leucophaeus
AAAGAAGGAAAATGAATGCTATCAGTGTAATCTTAGCCGGGGTCTCCCCTCTCCTCCACCAGAAGTGGTCATCATTTTATGCTGGGGTTGGCCATTGGCGAGGTCTAGCAGGCTAGGCGTTACTGCTCAGGCCAGTCTTTCATGTGATTTGTTTACATATGAAGTAAGGTTAGAGCTCATAGCCTTTGTTGTTGTCAGAATGCTTATGAACACTGGAAGTAAAACAGCTCATGTGAGTTAGGCCAGCTTCCAGGTGGAGGCTTTGAAGTTCACATAAGCGTCCTTGCTGTCATGGGCAGGGGACGTGAAGCCAGTAAATGTGCTAACATACTTCTGTGATGCAGAGTCCTTGGTTTTCCTGTTTTCTGACCAGGGATATTTTAGGAGCACAGTGTGATGACTTGCTGAAGACCACACAGCAGATATTCAGGAGAGAACTGGAACCAGAGCTTTAGCTAACTGAGCCCGGGAACTTGAGCTATTTCTAGGTGTGGGGCAAGGATGGCCAAAATGGCATATTGTCCTTTAGAACAGAAAGGAGTCATGGAGAAGAAGAAGAGAGCAGCTCTTAGAATCTCTGAAGGAAAGGGTATCAGTGAACAATTGCTCTAGTAATACCATCTAATGAACCACAGAGCCTTCAATATTCAATCGTTTGTTCTCCCAGCTGTGAGATCAGCTGGGATTTGGGCTCGGCAAGTATTGTGAAGAGGCTGGGTTGGCTGATTGAGGCTGGCTGGTTGGCTGATCTAGCTGCTCTAGAGGCTGCAAGTCTGGGTGCAGGCCTGCTCCACATGTCTCCCATACTCCTAGACAGTGAGATGGCCCACATGTGCTCTTCTCGTGGCAATGGCGGAGGCACAAGAGGGCACACAAAACACAAAGGCAGGCCTCCTAAGGCCTGGACAGAGAACTCGCATGGCAATGCTTCTGCCTCATTCCGCCCAGTATCCCAAAAGCTTTTTTTCTTTTTTTTTTTTTTGAGATGGAGTCTTGCTCTGTCGCCCAGACTGGAGTGCAGTGGCGCGATCTCGGTTTACTGCAACCTCCGCCCCCCAGGTTCAAGTGATTCTCCTTCCCAGCCTCCTGAGTAGCTGAGATTATAGGCACCTGCCACCACACCCAGCTAATTTTTGTATTTTTAGTAGAGACAGGGTTTCACCATGTTGGCCAGGCTGGTCTTGAACTCCTGACCTCAGGTAACCTGCCTGCCTCGGCCTCCCAAAATGCTAGGATTACAGGCATGAGCCCCTGTGCCCGGCCACAAGCTTTTTTTAATTACTGTCCCCCAAAGCAGCCTTTTTAGATGTATTTTCCTTAACTGCCTCCCCCAAAATTCTTATTTTTTTCATATTATTGTCTTTTTTTTGTGCTAAAATACATACATAACGAAAAATTTACCATCTTAACCATTTTAACAGTTCAGTGGCATTACATCCACATCGTTGTGCAACAATCACCACCATCTATCTCCAGAGCTTTTTCATCTCCCCCAACAGAAACTCTACCCATTGAGGCCAAGCGTGGTGGCTCACGCCTGTAATCCCAGCACTCTGGGAGGCTGAGGTGGGAATCACCTAAGGTCATGAGTTCAAGACCAGCCTGACCAACATGGTGAAACCCCATCTCTACTAAAAATACAAAAATTAGCTAGAGCCAGGTGCAGTGGCTCACACCTGTAATCCCAGCACTTTGGGAGACTGAGGCGGGCAGATCACCTGATGCCAGGAGTTCAACACCAGCCTGGCAAACATGGTGAAACCCCGTTTCTACTAAAAATACAAAAATTAGCCAGGGCTGAGGCAGGAG
>NW_012105253.1:1578480-1588290 GCF_000951045.1 Mandrillus leucophaeus
AGAGGTTGCAGTGAGCCAAGATCACGCCATTGCACTCCAGCCTAGACAACAAGAGCGAGACTCCATCTCAAAAGAAAAAAGAAACTCTGTACTCATTAAACAATAATTTCCTATTCCCCCCACCAACCCCTTACCATCGCCATTCTACTTTCTATTTTTATGAATTTGAGGATTCTAGGAGCATTATAGAGGTAGAACCATGCAATAGCTGTCCTTTTGTGACTGACTTCAGTTCACTTAGCATAATATTTTCAGGGTTCACTCGTGTTGTAGCATGTATCTGTACTTCATTCCTTTTGTGGCTGAATAATATTCCACTGTACGTATGTACAACATTTTATTTATCCATTTGGTATGTACAACATTTTATTTATCCATTTATCCATTGATGGACATTTGGGTGGTTTCCACATTGTGGCCATTGTGAATTATGCTGCTAGGAACACGTGTGTACAAATAAACATCTATTCAAGTCCCTGCTTCAATTCTTTTGGGTATACACCCAGAAATAGAGTTGCTGGATCATATGGTAATTCTATTTAGTTTTTTGAGGAACTGCCATCCTGTCTTTTTAATTTTAATAATACATTTTATTTAACAGAATATGTCCAAAATATTATTTTATTTCAGCATATAATTGACATGAAAAAAATCATTGATATATTTTATATTCTTAATTGTCTATTTTGAGGGCTGGGCACGGCGGCTCACACCTGTAATCCTAGCACTTTGGGAGGCCAAGGTGGTTAGATCACCTGAGGTCAGGAGTTCCAGCCTGGCCAACATGGCAAAATTCCATCTCTACTAAAAGTACAAAAATTAGCCGGGTGCGGTGGCACGTGCCTGTAATCCCAGCTACTTGAGAGGCTGAGGCACGAGAATCACTTGAACCCAGGAGGCAGAGGTTGCAGTGAGCCAAGATTGGGCCATTGCACTCCAACCTGGGCAACAGAGCAAGACTCAATCTCAAAAAATAAAAAAATTTTTAAAAAGTCCGGGCACAGTGACTCATTCTTGTAACTCCAGCACTTTGGAAGGCCGAGATGGGCGGATCACGAGGTCAGGAAATCAAGACCATCCTGGCTAACACGGTGAAACCCTGTCTCTACTAAAAAAATACAAAAAAATTAGCCGGGCATGGTGGCAGGCACCTGTCGTCCCAGATACTCGGGGGGCTGAGGCAGGAGAATGACGTGAACCTGGGAGGTGGAGCTTGCAGTGAGCTGAGATTGCGCCACTGCACTCCAGCCTGGGCAACAGAGCGAGACTCCGTCTCAAAAAAAAAAAAATGTGTATTTTGAAATTTAGTTGGTATTTTACACTTTTTTTGGAGGCTGAGGCACAAGAATCACTTGAACCCAGGAGACGGAGGTTGCAGTGAGCCAAGATTGCGCCCTTGCACTCCAGCCTGGGCAACAGAGCAAGACTCAGTCTCAAAAAAAAAAAAAAACAGAAAAGAAAAGAAAGATTGTGTATTTTGAAATTCAGTTGGTATTTTACACTTTTTTTTTAGATGGTTTGCTCTTGTTGCCCAGGCTGGAGTGCAATGGCGTAGTGTCGGCCCAGTGCAACCTCTGCCTACTGGATTCAAGCAATTCTCCTGCTTCAGCCTCCTAAGTAGCTAGGAGTACAGGCACCTGCCACCACGCCCAGCTAATTTTGTAGTTTTAGTAGAGACAGGGTTTCACCATGTGGGCCAGGCTGGTCTCGAACTCCCAACCTCAGGTGATCCGCCCACCTTGGCCCCCCAAAGTGTTGGGATTACAGGTGGGAGCCACCATGCCCAGCTGGTATTTTACACTTAACAGTACATCTGGGCCGGGCGCAATGGCTCACACCTGTAATCCCAGCACTGGGAGGCCGAGATGGGCAGATCACCTGAGGTCGGGAGTTTGAGACAGCCTGACCAACATGGAGAAACCCCGTCTCTACTAAAACTACAAAATTAGCCAGGCGTGGTGGTGCACGCCTATAATCCCAGCTACTCGGGAGGCTGAGGCAGGAAAATCGCTTGAACCTGGGAGGCGGAGGTTGTAGTGAGCCAAGATTGTGCCAATGCACTCCACCCTGGGCAACAAGAGCAAAACTGTCTCAAAAAAATAAAAAATAATAAAAAATGAAAAAAAAACTCTGAATTCAGACTAGCCATATTTCAAGGGCTCAACAGCTACATGTGATACTTTTATAAATGGCAGTTTTTAAAAATAGAGACTGGGTCTCACTATGTTGCCCAGGCTATAATGCAGTGGCATGATCATAGCTCATTGCAGCCTCAAATTCCTGGGCTCAAGCAATCCTCCTGCCTCAGCCTCCCAAGTAGCTGGGATTACAGGTGTGTGCCACCTTACACAGCTTCATAAATGGCATTTTAATTTAGACTCTTTGATTTACAATTAGATTGTGGAGAGTTTGGATTTTGTTTTTTTGTTTGTTTGTTTGTTTTTAGTTTTTTAGTAGTAGCTTTATTGAGATATAATTCACATACCATGCGATTCACTCATTTAAAGTACACAATTTGCTGAGCACAGTGGCAAGTACCTGTAGTCTCAGCTACTCAGGAGGCTGACGTAGGAGGACACTTGAGCCCCGAAGTTGAAGGCAAGCCTGGGCAACCTAGCAAGACCCGCATCTCTAAAAGAATAAAAAAATATACAGTTCAATGGCTTTTAGCATATTCACAGAGTTATACAAGCATCACCACAATTTTAGAACATTTTCATCACCCCAACAAAACATCCTATACCTATTAGCAGTTACTCCCTAACTCTAAGCAACCTTCAGTCCGCTTTCTGTCTCTCTGGATTTTTCTATTCTGGACATTTCATCTAAGTGGAATCATACACTAGATGGCCTTTTATAACTAGCTTCTTTCGGCCGGGCACGGTGGCTCAAGCCTGTAATCCCAGCACTTTGGGAGGCCAAGATGGGCGGATCACGAGGTCAGGAGATCGAGACCATCCTGGCTAACACGGTGAAACCCCGTCTCTACTAAGAAATACAAAAAATAGCCGGGCGAGGTGGCAGCGCCTGTAGTCCCAGCTACTCGGGAGGCTGAGGCCGGAGAATGGCGTGAACCCGGGAGGCGGAGCTTGCAGTGAGCTGAGATCCGGCCACTGCACTCCAGCCTGGGCTACAGAGCAAGACTCCGTCTCAAAAAAAAAAAAACTAGCTTCTTTCACTTAGCATAATGTCTTCAAGAGTTATCCAAGTTATAGCATATATCAGCACTTTGATGGCTAAATAATATTCCATTATATGGATATAGCACATTTTGTTTATCATTTCCTCAGTTAATGGACATTTAAGTTTCTTCCGTGTTGTGGCTATCATGAATAATGCTGCTACAGACAATCACGTACAAATTTTTATGTGAACATATATGTTTTCATTTTTTTTGGGTAGGGACCTAGGAGTGCTATGTGCTGGGTCATATGGTAACTCTATGTTTAACCTTTTGAGGAACTACCAGACTTCTCCAGAGTGGCTTCACTATTTACATTCCTACCAGCAGTGTATGAGAGTTCTAATTTGTGCACGTCCTTGCCAACACCTGTTATTATCCGTCTTTTTATTAGAGTCATCCTAACGGATGTGAAGTGGTATCTCATGGTGCTTTTGATTTGTATTTTCCTGATGGATATCCCCTCCCATGACATTTTAATCCATAAATAAACTGTATTATCTGTTTATGTACTTTGACCTCTTAGAGGGCTACAAACCATTATAATATCTCAGTTTTTTCATTCCTGCCAAAAACCAGTTGTTACCCCCTTGGGGTGATATTACCCCCATTGGGAATGTATGTATTAGCACAACCAGTCACATGGCCAAACCCTAAGTCAAAGGGGCAAGGAAGTAGACTTCACTCCTTGAGTAGGAGCTGCAACGTTGCATGGCAAAGGGTGTGGACACACAGAGGGGAGAAGAATTGGGGACAATCATGTGGAGGGTCAGAAGGCCTGTTCTGGCCTCATGGGGAAAGCAAGGCTTCCCCGTAATTCTTAAGTCACCATGCCATGGTGCTCTGGCTTCAGAATAGCTAAGCCGCTTTTGTGACCCTTGCAGATATTGGATGAGGTGGAAAAAAGACGAGGCATCTCTCCTGCCCTGGTTCAACCACTCATGAGAAGTGTCATGGAAGCTCCTTTCCCAGCCCTGGGCAAAACCATCCTTGTCAAGAACTTCCTGCCAGGTTCAGGAACTGAGGTAAGTTGCCAGACTCCTTCCTTCTCCCTGCGGGGAGGTAGTGGCCCAGACAGCCAAGTCTCCGTGCTCAGAGGGGCTGCCTTTCAGTGAGCAGTCCGATTCCATGGTGTCCTCTCCCCGCCCCTCGGGCTGGCCCAGATCACTCTTCATGAGTTCCACCCTCAGTCCATCCAGGCTAGGACTCTGCCCAAGCGGGAACTATGCTATGGCAGCTGGGGTGTTCCTTTGCATGATGTTGGCCTCAGATTAGGGATCTGCACTGAACATCCTTAGTTTCTTTTAATAGCCCATTTTCATTCATACATTGTATTGAAACCTATTTACATTTCAAGTCTGTATCGCCTCTATAACTTTATTTTTTGTTTTTGTTTTTGAGACCAAGTCTTGCACTATTGCCCAGGCTGGAGTGCAGTGGTGCAATCTCAGCTCACTGCAACCTCGGCCTCCCGGGTTCAAGCTATTCTCCTGCCTCAGCTTCCCAAGTAGCTGGGACTACAGGTGCCTGCCACCACACCTGGCTAATTTTTGTATTTTTAGTAGAGACGGGATTTCACCATGTTGGCCAGGATGGTCTCAAACTCCTGACCTCGTGATCCGCCCGCCTCAGCCTCCCAAAGTGCTGGGATTACAGGCATGAGCCACTGTGCCCAGCCTGGGCTGGGATTTTACGAAAGAGTTTGTTTTCATCCCTCCCATCCCCTTTGCATGGCTTGGTGGACATCAGAAGAAGGACCCCATTTAGCCTTGAGTCTTCAGTTTCAGAGACCCTCAGCAAACCAGATCACCTCTGGAAACAAAGGAGGGAGGAGAAAAGGCCTGGAACACTCTGGAACAACCTAGTTTCCCAGCAGAGAGAACAGCAGTCTCTCTGTTGCCAGAGAACCCGAAAACATCCCATACCAGATGCAGTGGCTTGGCCATGGGGAGGTAGCAGGGAGGTTACCGGAGGGGAAGCCTCACCGTGGGGGCAGCACCAGGCAGGAGCAATGCTAAGAGTGAAATCCACTCTCCACTCACTGGGAAGGAGGCAGCTATTTAAAGAGAAAAAAATATGAGATGGGTACCAACTTGAGGGAATTCAGGAACACTTCAACAAGTGCAGAAGAAGAAGATATATACACAGGCTGGGCACACGGTGGCTCACGCCTGTAATCCCAGCATGCCTGTAATCCCTTCTTTTGGGAGGCCGAGGCAGGTGGATCACTTGGAGTCAGGAGTTCGAGACGAGCCTGGCCAACATGGTGGAACCCTGTCTCTACTAACAATACAAAAATTAGCTGGGCATGGTGGCGGGCACCTATAATCTCAGCTACTTGGGAGGCTGAGGCAGGAGAATTGCTCGAAGCTGGGAGGCAGAGGCTGCAATAAGCCAAGACTGCACCACTGCACTCCAGCCTGGGCAACAGAGTAAGACTCCATCTCAAAAAAAAGAAGATATAGACACAAAGCACAAAAGCTGAAAGCACACATCATCAGAAATGGAGTGGGATGGAGTCAGGATTACCTAAAAAACACCTTCTTGAGGTGGCAGCAAGTCTCCGAAGTGCTGCTCAGGCCTGCTGGGCGTTCCGTGCTAGCCTGGGATTTCCACCTAGCAGGTACCAGTTCCTCAAGAGACAGAGATGCTCTCCGCTGGACTCCCAGGGACAGAACGGTTTTCAAAAGTCCTATACACTCTCCATGGCGAGTGCAGATATGCTGTTGCCAGGGAGAGCCCCCCAACCATTTGGGGCCAAAAACCATGGATTTTGCCATCCTGTCTCCTCCCCTTCGTCCACACCGTCCTCAGTCTCATAGCTGAATGTGAGACGCTTGCTTCCCTCCCAAAGCTACCTCCTTCCCCAGTCTTCTGGCATCTTTCTTTTCCCCCAATCCTTTCGTTTTGCTTTTTTTCTTTCCCTTTTCCCCCGCCAGTGGGTCACCCCTGATGAGGACCTCAGAGCCCCGTGACTGCGACGCCCGTGAGAGGCCTGGCTGCGTAGCTGGGCCCCTCCTTCATGGCTGCTCCTGTTCCCTGGCAGGTGATCGAACTGTGCCGCCCGCTGGACTCCCGGCTCGAGCACGTGGACTTTGAGTCTCTCTTCTCCTCCCTCAGCGTCCGCCACCTGGTCTGTGTGTTTGCCTCCCTGCTTCTGGAGAGGAGGGTCATCTTCATCGCAGACAAGCTCAGGTACCCGCCTTGGCTACTTCGCTAAAGCGTTTGAATGACAGTCACTCTTGGACCCTCTAGTCTGTAGAGCAGGTGACTGCCTAGCATTGAAGAGTAAGCCCTTCTGAGATAAGGATGGAATAGGCTGGGCACAGTGACTCATGCCTGTAATCTCAGCACTTTGAGAGGCTGAGATGGATGGATCACTTGAGGCCAGGAGTTTGAGGCCAGCCTGTCCAACATGGTGAAACCCCATCTCTACTAAAAATAGAAAAATTAGCCAGCTGTGGTGGCCTACACCTGTTATCCCAGCTACTTGGGAGGCTAAGGCACAGGAATTGATTGAACCTGGGAGGTGAACATTGTGGTGAGCTGAGATCTCACCACTGCATTCCAGCCTGGGCAACAGAGGGAGACCTTCTCTCCTGCCCCCACAAAAAAAGGATGGCCAGGCACAGTGGCTCACGCCTGTAATCCCAGCACTTTGGGAGGCTGAGGCAGTCGGATCACCTGAGGTCAGGAGTTCAAGACCAGCCTGGCCAACATGGTGAAATCCCGTCTCTACTAAAAATACAAAAATTAGCCAGGCATGGTGGCTCGTGCCTATAATACCAGCTCAGCTACTTGAGAGGCTGAGGCACAAGAATCGCTTGAACCCCAGAGGCAGAGGCTGCAATGAGCTGAGATCACACCATTGCACTCCAGCCTGAGTGACAGAGTGACATTCCATCTCAAAAATAAAAATAAAATAGGCCAGGTGTGGTGACTGATGCCTGTAATCCCAACATTTTGGGAGGCCAAGGCAGGCAGATCACTTGAGGTCAGGAGTTCGAGACCAGCCTGGCCAACATGGTGAAACTCCGTCTCTGCTAAAAATACAAAAATTAGCCGCACAAGGTGGTGGGTGCCTGTAGTCCCAGCTACTCAAGAGGCTGAGACAAGAGAATCGCTTGGACCCGGAAGGCAGAGATTGTAGTGAGCCAAGATCATGCCATTGCACTCCAGCCTGGAGACAGAGCAAGACTCCGTCTCAAAAAATAAAAAGTAAGGTAAAATAAAGGATGGAATCAGTTGGCAGCTCAGACTGGAGATCTGGGAGGCATACCGTTTTGCATTGCTGTGTGCGACTTCCCTGGCATTGGTGGGCTTTCCACTCATTCTGCCATGTGTCAGACACTCCACTATGTGTAGGAAAACAGAGAAAAGACACAACTGGCATGGTGGCTCACGCCTGTAACCACTGCACTTTAGGAGGCTGACGTGGTAGGACGCTTGAGTGAAGTAGTTTGAGACCAGCCTGGGCAACACAGTAAGATCCCCATCTCTACAAAAAATGTAAAAAAAAAAAAAAAAAAAAAGAAAATTAGCCAGGTATGGTGGCTCGAGCCTGCAGTCCCTGCTACTAGGGAGGCAGAGGTAGGAAGATCACTTGAGCCCAGAAGTTCAAGGCTGCAGTGAGCTATGATCATGCCACTGCACTCCAACCTGGGCAACAGAACAAGACCTTGTCTCAAAAAAAAAAAAAGAAAAGAAAAGAAAAAAAACCCACAGACTTGTCTCAGTGCAGTGGGGTAACAGAGACATAAGCCGACTATCCAGGACCCCATTAGAGGCAGGTGGAGGCAGTGAGTTCTGGAGACCGAGGGAGGGCACTCACTCCCAGGGAGGCGAGTTCTGAGGGCCAACACTCAGAACAAGTAGTCAGCACATTGCAGGCAAAAGGAGCCATCCTACAGAAATATGGGGACAGGTGAGGCCTAGCTGTCACCTTCAGGACTGCAAAGTAGGCTGGGCGCAGTGGCTCATGAGTATAATCCCAGCACTTTGGGAAGCTGAGGCGAGTGGATCATTTGAGGTCAGAAGTTCAAGACCAGCCTGACCAACATGGTGAAACCCCGTCTCTACTAAAACTACCAAAAAATTCAGTTTGGCATGGTGGCGCACGCCTGTAATCCCAGCTGCCTGGGAGGCTTGAAGAGGAATCGCTTGAACCCGGGAGACGGAGGTTGCAGTGAGCCGAGATCACGCCATTGCACTCCAGCCTGGGTAACAAGAGCGAAACTAAAAAAAAAAGAGAGAGAGAAAGAAAAATAACTGCAAAGTAGTTCACTAGGGCTGGCGCAG
Source organism: Mandrillus leucophaeus (assembly GCF_000951045.1). Lineage (NCBI taxonomy): Eukaryota > Metazoa > Chordata > Mammalia > Primates > Cercopithecidae > Mandrillus > Mandrillus leucophaeus. The sequence continues at coordinate 1,586,960 of NW_012105253.1, forward strand.
AGAGAAGAAGGTGGGGGAGGGAGATGAGCCAGCAGTGGTGGACAGAAGCCAGCTCACAGAAGGCTGCAGGGCCATGCTCGAGGGGACAGACCGTCCTGAGGGCATCCCTTCCTCACCGTTAAAGCGAATGCCCTCCCATCACACACACAGACTCAGTGCCCCACAGGAGGCCACCCCCATCCCAGTGGGCACATTCAGTGATTTGCTAAGGCCATGTCACAAATCAAAGAAGATCCGGAAGGAAATGCAGACAAGGACTTGGGTTCGTTCTAAGCTTCTAAAAAGAGAATTCCTTGCATTTTTGAAATACTGAATCAGAGCCTTCTTTGCTTTGGAACTGGGGGCACAGAAGCGTGAGGGGTGGCTGCAGCCCCAGAAAGGGCCGAGATGCGGGGCCAGCCAACCGGGTGGTGCAGATGAGGCCACCTGAGAAGTACATCTGGAAAGAAGCAGTGCCAAAACAAAAAAAACCTGAAGCACTGTGGTTTGGAGAGGAAATCTGACTCTGACCTATGGAAAACAAAAGGGAAGAAAAAAAGGCATAGAAGAATGGAAGGGACAAACTCTGTAGATAGGCGGGGCGGGAAGCGGCCCCACCCTCTCCCCTCACGCGGCACATCTGGTCACCTTTCTGATGCACCTCTTTGGACAGCAGCCATCTGGCTGTTCCCAGCCTGCTCCCACCCTGTGTTTTAGTTCACTATTCACTTTTAAATGTCAGCGTGATTGTACTCCTGGTGCACTTTTGTCAGCTCTGGAAGCCGGCCCTCTCTGTAAGCCTGCAGCTGGTGCTGGGCGCTGGGGAGCTCTCCAAGCTCCTGGGCACTGGGGAATTCAGCCCAGGGAGTTCTCAAGGTTGGAGCCCTGGAAGCCGGGATGAGTAATAACCCTTCAGTGACCAGGATCGGATTTCATCAGCACCATAGTAACTGTCTTTATCCTCTCCATCCCCCACTTCCTCCATCCCCTAGAGGTGGAATTCTCAGGCTTGGATTTGGGGGAGGGGAAAATGATGGATTTCAGAAAGGCCTGGGCTAGAAGTGGAAAGCCAGCCAAGGAAACCCAGCTGGAGTGGTGGTGGGGACAGTCCCCGGGGAACGTGCCTGCGGGGTGAAGATGTTAGATTTGGGGAGGACCCACCCTGAGAAGATGTCTGGGAAGGGCACCACTGGAGAGGAGCCGTGGGCCCCCTTCACATACCCCAGCCTCCCCCAGACTCTCTCCAGGGGGAAGAAAACAAAGTATCATGGGTTTTTCTGGTAAAAGTACAGTGAGACACCACTGCACTCCAGTCCTGGTGACAGAGCGAGGCTCTGTCTCTAAAAATTAAG
>NW_012105253.1:1588365-1594570 GCF_000951045.1 Mandrillus leucophaeus
CCCAAAGGGCAATGCAGGGGGACATGTCAGAAGGCTCGGGACACAAAGAAACCTGGAAATGCCAGCCAGTCTCAGTGGCTCACACCTGTAATCCCAGCACTTTGGGAGGCCGAGACGAGCAGATCACCTGAGGTCAGGAGTTCAAGACTAGCCTGGCCAACATGGCGAAACCCCGTCTCTCCTAAAAATACAAAAATTAGCTGGTCGTGGTGGCACATGCCTGTAATCCCAGCTACTCAGGAGGCTGAGGCAGAAGAATCACTTGAACGTGGGAGGCAGAGGTTGTGGTGAGCTGAGATCACGCCATCGCACTCCCGCCTGGGCGACAGAGCGAGACTGTCTAAAAAAAAAAGAAAGAAAGAAAGAAACCTGGAAATGCCTGCCCCACATCTGGGAGAGGACTTGATGCCTCCGCCTTTTTGCCGGACAGATTTCTGGATGGACAGGTTGGACGCTGGGCCAGCCCCACAGAGCTCCTGTCACGAGAGACAGACAAAAATAAGCAAAGCCCAGCGGCCGAGAGTGGACCCCGCCTGGATTCCTGGGCCTTGGCTGTTCCCCAGCCACCCTCCCTGCCCTGCTCTGGGGCCCCACGACGGAGGAGACAGTCACCAGTGGGATCCGTAGGAGAGGCATTGGTGTTTCTCTCCAACCTTCCACAGTGCCTGGCATTCTGCCCTTGGAGAGTTCATCTTTTCAAACGGCTCATGCCGTGAGTGGGTCCAGACACCAGCTGTGGCTGCCGCAAGCAGGTCTCCCCACGGGCACGTCGTGCCCATCAGGGGTTTTCTTCTGCAACAGCTGCCAGATGTCAGGCGCTGGGAGGATGGGATTTCTGTGGGAAAAGAGAAGGCAGTGGGCACGTGGATCATTTTGGTGCCCTCCTTGGAGCCAGAGCCGGGCGATGGTACAGTAATGGTGTGCGTGTGTAAGAAAGACCGTTACTGGGTTTTTAGACCCTTTACAGCTTTCAGAGGTACACATCCCTCCCCCATCACTCAGGGAGGTTTCCCAGAGTAGGGAGGACCCCTGGGCATCCTTAGCCATTGGCCCTGGGTCTCCTCATTCGTAAGACGCGGCCCCACGTGGCTCTGACTTTCCGGGACTCCACTGTCTTGTTTTCTCTGAAAGCAGCCCTCGCTTTTCCTGTTACTAATGGCTCCACATGCTCTCCCCACTGCCCAATAAATCATCCTTCCATCCTACACGCGTTCCGTGCAGACCTGAAGAGATGGAAATCTGCATAAAGAAAGGCCTGAAGAGCTCTGAGACAGGAAGAGGGTAAACAAAGCGTGAGCGAAGCTGATGAGGATGACGGCAGCGACCAGGCGTGGAGCGGCCTCTGTGCCAGGTGCCTTCCGAGGGTCTGACCTGCGTCATTTCACGGCCCCCCACAGCCCTGTCACATGGGTAACTAACAGGCGTGCAGAGGATCCATCATTCTGCTCAAAGAAGCAGGGAGTGGGAGAGCTGCCGGGCTTTGGAGAGGATGGAGGGAAACCATCTGGGCTGCAGGCTCCAGGGATGGGTGAAGAGCAGGGTCTGGGGACCTGTCCGTCTACAGAAACGTATAAGGAAAGCCTCCCTAGCACAGGCCCTCAGGCCCTGCTTCGTGCTTGGCAGTCAGGGGAAGTCTGTGCTTTTCTCCTCAGGGCCCGCCCGGCCTCCCTTACACCTTTGTCTTTCCAGCAGGGTCCCAGTGAGAGAGGTGTGATCAGGTCACCCCCAAGGCCTCCCCCAGCTTTGAAACTCTCTGACTCCACGGGCCATGTGGAGGAATCCGTATCCACCTCGATCTGTCTGATTTACGGGAAAGTAGCCATAGGGAATTGAAGCGTTATTTGGCCAGGCCATGACAAACAAGGGTTTGGAGACCAATGATTGGCTGCAAGTTGCCTGACCTGGAAAATTCTGGGAAGTCTTTAGGCCAGGCGCAGTTGCTCATGCCTGTCATCCCAGTATTTTGGGAGGCCGAGGCAGGTGGATTTCTCGAGGCCAGGAATTCGAGACCATCCTGGCCAATGTGGTGAAACCCCGTCTCTATTGAAAAGACAAAAATAAGCCAGGCGTGGTGGCACACGCCTGTAATCCCAACTACTCGGGAGACTGAGGCAGGAGAATCACTTGAACCTAGGAGGCAGAGGTTACAGTAAGCTGAGATTGCACCACTGCACTCCAACCTGGGCAACAGAGCGAGACTCCATCTCAAAAAAAACAAAGAAAGAAAAAAAATTTTTAAAAAGGCCGGGAGCAGCCAGGTGTGGTGGCTCACGCCTGTAATCCCAGCACTTTGGGAGGCCGAGGCGGGTGGATCACAAGGTCAGGAGATCAAAACCATCATGGCTAACACAGTGAAACCCCATTTCTACTAAAAACACAAAAAATTAGCTGGGTATGGTGGTGCACACTTGTAATCCCAGCTACTTGGGAAGCTGAGGCAGGAGAATCACTTGAACCAGGGAGGTGGAGGTTGCAGCGAGCCGAGATAAAGCCACTGCACTCCAGCCTGGGCAATAGAGTAAGACTCCGTCTCAAAAAAAAAAGAAAAAAAAAAAAAGGCTGGGTGCAGTTGCTCATGCCTGTAATCCCAGCACTTTGGGAGGCCAAGGCAGGTGGATCGCCTGAGGTTGGGAGTTCAAGACCAGCCTCGCCAACATGGTGAAACCCCATCTCTATTAAAAATACAAAAATTAGCCAGGCATGGTGGCGGGCGCCTGTAATCCCAGCTACTTAGGAGGCTGAGGCAGTAGAATGACTTGAACCTGGGAGGCAGAGGTTGCAGTGAACTGAGATCACACTACTACACTCCAGCCTGGGCAACAAAGTGAGACTCTATCTCAATAAAAAATAAAATAGGCCAGGCGCGGTGGCTCATGCCTGTAATTCCAGCACTTTGGGAGGCCGAGGCAGGTGGATCACAAGGTCAGGAGTTCGAGACCAGCCTGACTAACATGGTGAAACCCCGTCTCCACTGAAAATACAAAAAAAATTAGCTGGGTATAGTGGTGGGTGCCTGTAATCCCGGCTACTTTGGAGGCTAAGGCAGGAGAATCGCTTGAACCCGGGAGGCGGAGGTTGCAGTGAGCTGAGATCATGCCATTGCACTCCAACCTGGGCAATAGAGCAAGACTCTGTCTCAAAAATAAATAAATAAATAAATAAACAAACAAACATTTAAAAAATTAAAAATTTTTTAAAAAGAAAGTCTTCAGGTTAAGTTACAGCTGGTACCCTCATCCCCAGTACTCCCGGGGCTGCACATGCACTGATACCCAACCCTGCTCCACTCACGTGACAGAAAGCCTCCTTATTCTCCTAATTTCCAGCTGTAGCCCTTAAGTTAGTAAGGGCACGGAACAGGGCATGAGAACAGGACATGTCACAGACTCAGTGCATGGCCTGGTGACATCCCAGAGGGGACCTTTGCCCACTCTAGGTCGGTAGGCACCCCCGCAGCACTCTCCCCCACAAATACAATTTATTCTCTCATCTTCGCTGCTGTGAGTCTCCCACTGTAAGAGGAAGCTTCAGGGAGTTATGGCAAATATTGTATGAGTTATAAAAGGGTTTTAAGTTGAGCCAAAAATCTATCAAGTTTAGAATAACATTTTTGCTCTGTTTTATCTTTAGGGTGGACATTGAGTGTTCTAATGGCTCTGTCAAGCTGGAGTTTGACAGATGGAAAGGAAAGAATGCTGTTTTGATGGCTTGTTCTGTGGTCATGACAACAGATAAATACTTCTCTACACCCTCGCCTTCATTTTCCTGATGATAAACATTCTGTGTTTTACTTTACTAATTTCAGTTCCCCAAAGTTTTGGCTAAACCTATAGACCAGGCTGAATGATAAAGTCAGAGCTGCATATAAACAAATATGTGCAAAAAGTTTTAGAGGGAGGCCAGGCATGGTGGCTCATGCCCATAATCCTAGCACTTTAGGCCAAAGCGGGAGGATTGCTTGAGCCCAGGAGTTTGAGAACAGCTTGGGCAACTTAGCAAGACCCCATCTCTTAAAACAAACAAACAAACAAAAACCTTTATAGCTGACAAAGTTTTCAATATTCAAGAAATTTATGAGCTAGGCATAGTGGCACATGCCTGTAGTCCCAGCTGCTCAGAAGGCTGAGGTGGAAGGATCATGTGAGCCCAGGAGTTTGAGGCTGCGGTGAGCTATGACTGCACCACTGCCCTCCAGCCGGGGTGGACCTTGTCTTTAAAAAGCAAATTAAAAAATAAAACAAGTAAGAAATTGACTTACATGTTTGTAGTGCATTAAACCATAAGCTAAATGATAGACTACTGGCTAGTGATAAGTAGGATTAGGTAGGCAAATCTTGACACATACAGGAATTTGAACCTTGTCTTTGACATATAAGTAACTACACAAATAAGTTCATATGTAGCTGTGCACTTTCATCCTCTTATTTGGTTTGGTTCATTTTTAAGAAGTTTACACAAGCTTAAATGAGAATCCCATGTCCTCTCGAGAATTGGTTGCACCCAACATTTGCCATCCCAAGAGGTTGGGCTTCTCACCACACCCTCTCCAGGGAGATGAGTTTGCCCAAGGCCTGGCTGAAAGTGTTCAAAGCTGCCATCTTGCTGCTCTGGCATCCATAAGATACTTCAGACGTCTAGCTAGTCCTCAGCGTGGTTGACAGAGTCTTAGAGATAAGTACATTTAGTTCAGCAAAGTCCTATGAAAAATAACAATTTTAGGCAGGTGCAGTGGTTCATGCCTGTAACCCCAGCACTTTGGGAGGCCGAGACAGATGGATCACCTGAGGTCGGGAGTTTGAGACCAGCCTGGCCAACATGGTGAAACCCCGTCTCTACTAAAAATACAAAAAGCAGCTGGGGGGGATGGCAGGCGCCTGTAATCCCAGCTACTCAGGAGGCTGAGGCAGGAGAATCACTTGAACCCAGGAGGCGGAGGCTGCAGTGAGCCAAGATGGTGCCACTGTATTGCAGCTTGGGCAACAGAGCCAGACTCCATTTCAAAAAAAAAAATACAATTTTAATAGTATAATTGTACAGCCTGATTAAATGTTAAGAATTAACTACCTGTTTTTGGATATGAACACCAACAAGGTACCAAGGAGCAAGATTTAGAGTTTAGCATAGCCGCAAATGCTGTTGTCTTCTAATCCAGACCCATCGCTAACATATGCTGGGGCTGGAAGCTTACTCCAGTTCTTCTCTTGGAGTCAAATCCCTCCCAGACTGTACTGGCTTTGAAACGCTGGCATCTTCACCTTTTGGGTGCACTGTAGCCGCTGGAAACCTCTCAGACAGGTTTCTCTGATTCTTTTTTTTTTTTTTTTCCTGAGACGGAGTTTTACTCTATTTCCCAGGCTGGAGTACAGTGGCATGATCTCGGCTCACTGCAGCCTCCACCTCCCGGGTTCAAGTGATTCTCCTGCCTCATCCTCCCAAGCAGCTGGGACTATAGGCATGTGCCACCACAGCTGGCTAATTTTTTTGTATTTTTAGTAGAGACGGGGTTTCACCATGTTGGCCAGGCTGGTCTCAAATTCCTGACCTCAAGTGATCTGCCTGCCTCAGCCTCCTACAGTGTTGGGATTATAGGCGTGAGCCACCACACATGGCCTTCTCTATGAATTTCTTAGTGAGTGTCACCATCATTATTTTGTTCTGTCTTGGCGAAGGAGCCCTAGAATTACCTTCCCGTGACGCCCTTCGTTCTTTTGATGGCCTCAACAAAAGCTCCTATTTCCAGCTCCTGGCCTTTGCTCTCTCCTCTGGGTTCATCATTTGTAGATTAAGTTAAAGTTGAAAGGACAGCCAGGCGCGGTTGCTCACACCTGTAATCCCAGCACTTTGGGAGGCCGAGGCAGATGGATCACCTGAGGTCAGGAGTTTGAGACCAGCCTGACCAACGTGGTGAAACCCCATCTCTACTAAAAAATACAAAATTTAGCTGGACGTGGTGGGATATGGCTGTAATCCCAGCTCCTCAGGAGGCTGAGACAGGAGAATCATTTGAACCCGGGAGGCAGAGGTTGCAGTGAGCTGAGACCACACCATTGCACTCTAGCCTGGGCAACAAGAATGAAACTCCATCTCAAAAAGTAAGAAATGAAAAAAAGCTGGACGGACATCAGCAACGATCTAGCGATGATCTAGTCTACTTTAGTTATTTCACAGGTGAAGAATCTGAGGCCTGGAGCAGTTAAGGGCTTTA
>NW_012105253.1:1594620-1597021 GCF_000951045.1 Mandrillus leucophaeus
CGGAGTTTTACTCTATTTCCCAGGCTGGAGTACAGTGGCATGATCTCGGCTCACTGCAGCCTCCACCTCCCGGGTTCAAGTGATTCTCCTGCCTCATCCTCCCAAGCAGCTGGGACTATAGGCATGTGCCACCACAGCTGGCTAATTTTTCTGTATTTTTAGTAGAGACGGGGTTTCACCATGTTGGCCAGGCTGGTCTCAAATTCCTGACCTCAAGTGATCTGCCTGCCTCAGCCTCCTACAGTGTTGGGATTATAGGCGTGAGCCACCACACATGGCCTTCTCTATGAATTTCTTAGTGAGTGTCACCATCATTATTTTGTTCTGTCTTGGCGAAGGAGCCCTAGAATTACCTTCCCGTGACGCCCTTCGTTCTTTTGATGGCCTCAACAAAAGCTCCTATTTCCAGCTCCTGGCCTTTGCTCTCTCCTCTGGGTTCATCATTTGTAGATTAAGTTAAAGTTGAAAGGACAGCCAGGCGCGGTTGCTCACACCTGTAATCCCAGCACTTTGGGAGGCCGAGGCAGATGGATCACCTGAGGTCAGGAGTTTGAGACCAGCCTGACCAACATGGTGAAACCCCATCTCTACTAAAAAATACAAAATTTAGCTGGACGTGGTGGGATATGGCTGTAATCCCAGCTCCTCAGGAGGCTGAGACAGGAGAATCATTTGAACCCGGGAGGCAGAGGTTGCAGTGAGCTGAGACCACACCATTGCACTCTAGCCTGGGCAACAAGAATGAAACTCCATCTCAAAAAGTAAGAAATGAAAAAAAGCTGGACGGACATCAGCAACGATCTAGCGATGATCTAGTCTACTTTAGTTATTTCACAGGTGAAGAATCTGAGGCCTGGAGCAGTTAAGGGCTTTACCTGAGATCACACAGAGAGTAACAGAACTAGTTGTCTTGAAGCCCAGCTCGTGTTCATTTTCATCTGTGTGGCACACGGCCTCAGGGTTTGCAAGTAGAGTGATGGAAACCAGGCAGCCACTCCTCGTAGGTTTCACCAGGCACCAGACCACACCTGAGTTTACCTTTCACTCATGTTCTCGGGAGTGGTGCATTAACAGGAGAGCTACTTTGCTTGGGATAGTAAAGTGTAGTCATTGAATCAGCCTTCCAGTTCCAGGGGTGTTCCTCCAATTCCGGAAACTCATTTACTTTTCTGGTAGCATCTTAGAGGAAGCTCTGTGCTGGATCCTTACTGGTTCATAGAGAGTTGGAAGCCAGCTGAGCATAGGAACACCAAGTATGGAGCAGAGGCCTGGTAGCAACCAGAACGAAAGAGTCGGCTCCGGGAAAACTTTCGCATTCCTTACAAGTGCGTCCTGATGTTCTGGAATACTGCTCCAACCCTCAGGAACCACCACCCAACAGCAAAACATCCTTGGACCCAACCCTTCTCACCCATGCCCAACTGTTAGCCCTGCGGCCCAGCCAACCTCCCACTGGGGCCTTCTCTTCCCTGCCCCACTTCTGTACAATTGATCACAGCTGTGAGTGCTGGCGTTTCTTTCCTCCACACCACTGTAATGCAAACCAGCTGTGAGCGAGGACTCTCTATGACTTCCTTCAGAAACGCTGCCTCTCCTCCAGCCCCTCCACCTCCACGCTCTGCAGCAAGCCCTCTTGACCAGTCATCCCTAGCATCCCCAGAACCACTGCCTATTGGCATGTTTCTAAGGGACCACCAGTCCCAGCAGTGCCCACCTCCCATTCCTCTCCTTGAGGGCTCCTCTGGCCTTCACAAGTCGGGAAACAAAATTTTATTACCACTTGCATCAGGGATTGAGAAAAACAAGCTCCATTCAAAATAATCCTTTCCTGCTCTATCATTTATTTTGAGGAAAGGGCTGCCACTCGTGTAATTATTTGCAAAATTTGACCTTTTAATGTTTAGGGGCAGAATTATTTTTAGAATATTGGTGTGGGCCAGGTGTGGTGGCTCATGCCTGTAAATCCCAGCACTTTGGGAGGCCAAGGTGGGCGGATCGTGAGGTCAAGAGTTCGAGACAAGCCAGACCAACATGGTGAAACCCCGTCTCTACTAAGAATACAAAAATTAACCAGGCGTGGTGGCACATGCCTGTAATCCCAGCAACTCGGGAGGCTGAGGCAGGAGAATCACTTGAACCAGGGAGGCAGAGGTTGCAGTGAGCCAAGATTGCACCATTGCACTCCAGCCTGGGTGCCAGAGCAAGACTCCATCTCAAAAAAAAAAAAAAAAAGAAAAGAAAAATTAACCAGGCATTGGTGGCACATGCTTGTAATCCCAGCTACTTGGGAGACTGAGGCAGGAGAATCACTTGAAACCAGGAGGCGGAGGTTGCAATGAGCTGAGATCATGCCACTGCACTCCAGTCTGGGCGACAGAGTGAGACTCCATCAAAAAAAAAA
>NW_012105253.1:1601666-1602640 GCF_000951045.1 Mandrillus leucophaeus
TCAGCCTTTGGGATTCAGTAGCTGGGACTACAGGCACATGCCACTGCGCCTGGATCATAGGGTGCGTCCTAATGCCTGCATTCCTCTGAGCAGCAATCCTGCCTCCTCCAGTCGCCAGGACCCTTCTCTCCCTACTCTGCCCCATCCTACATTCAGAGGTTACTTTAGCCTCATTTAGCCTCACTCTTCCTACCTTAAAAATCCAAAAGAAACTGAATTCAATCCCCAGGATCTCTTCCAGGTCTAAAATTCTGTCATTCTGTAACTGTGAAGTCAAAAGTGCTTGAACCACAACTCTGAAAGGAATCTTAAACACAAATACTGCGTTTTTTTCTTCTCCTTTAAGGGACTAAAGTGAGAGCTTCAAAGACTGGGGAAATGGACCATGGATCTTGTCATGAACCACTTTGTTTCCAAGTCACATTTAGGCACTTTGACAAACGTGCTATAGAAAGAGTCTGGTGTCATGCAAAATACTTTCATGCAGGGATCTCCTCCTTAAGGTCTCTTTTATTTTTCTGGGGTGGAGTCTCACTCTGTTGCCCACACTGGAGTGCAGTGGCGTGATGGTGATCTTGACTCACAACAACCTCTGCCTCTTGGGTTCAAGTGATTCTCCTGCCTCAGCCTCCCTCCCTAGTAGCTGGGATTACAGGTTGGAGGCCGCGGGGCGGGGCGCGCCGTGGCTTCGCCCATTTTTCAGTGCGATTATTTGGGATTTTTGTTTTTGAGTTCTTATATATTCTGAGTATTAATCCGTTGATGGATGAATAGTTTGCAAAAATTTTCTCCCATTCTGTGGGTTGTCTCTTCACTTTGTTTGTTTTTTTATTTATTTTAGACAGAGTCTCACTCTAGAGCCCAGGCTGTAGTGCAGTGGTGTGATCTCGGCTCACTGCAACCTTGGCCTCCAGGGTTCAAGCGATTCTCCTGCCTCAGCCTCCCTAGTAGCTGGGGATTACAGGTACCCACCA
>NW_012105253.1:1608495-1609183 GCF_000951045.1 Mandrillus leucophaeus
TTGTCTCCAGCACCCTGTGCTCCATGGGCTCCAGCTAACGAGGTATTCATGATGACCAGGTACAGAAACGTTCACTGCAGCCACAACAATGGGATCAGACTACTCAAAACAAACTTGCTACAAGAGATAGTCAACAAACAGCGGCAGCTTCTCCCACGCGGCCAGCTGGTTCCCCAGCCAGTCGTCATCATTTGTTGCATCAAGGCTGAACACTGCTGTCCTGGAGCCCCATGCATCCAGTTCACTGAGTGAACTTTGACTTTCTTTCTGTCACGTTTCTCCACCAGCCTCTGCATCTAGCAGCAGCATTGCTGGTCATCTTTCCTGACCTTGCTCCCACGACCTTCTCCTCCAGACGGTTCACACTCGCTGCAGCTGAACCAGGGCCTCCGGGTGTCCCAGGCCCCAGGGGCCTCTCTGTCACTGCAGGCAACATAGGGCTTTAAGAGTCCCAAATGGCTGTACAGCAAGGAGAAAGGAGCAGCCCTTCCTCCTCCTAGGAATGAGACCACAAGGAAGTAAAAATGCAGGTAGCCAGCCAGGCACAGTGGCTCACACCTGTAATCCCAGCACTTTGGGAGGCCGAGGCAGGCAGATCACAAGGTCAAGAAATTGAGACCATCCTGGCCAACATAGTGAAACCCTGTCTCTACTAAAAATACAAAAAATTAGCCAGGCATGGTGGTGC
>NW_012105253.1:1610378-1617744 GCF_000951045.1 Mandrillus leucophaeus
AGTAGAGACAGGGTTTTACCATGTTGGCCAGGCTGGTCTCGAACTCCTAACCTCAGGTGATCCACCCGCCTCAGCTTCCCAAAGTGCTAGGATTACAGGCGTGAGCCACTGTGCCCACCCCCACTCCCAGTCTTCTAGTCCAAATAATTGGCTTCAAGCCTTTTTCATTGCAGCCCACAATGAGAAGTACATTTTACAATCAGACCCAGGGTATGTCCTTCCACCTGCCCCCGCCGCAGACACACAAATAGTTGTTTTTGTTTTTGTTTTTTTTCCTTTGAGATAGAGTTTCATTCTTGTTGCCCAGGCTGGAGTACAATGGCATGTTCTTGGCTCACCGCAACCTCCGTCTCCTGGGTTCAAGTGATTCTCCTGCCTCAGCCTCCCGAGTAGCTGGGATTACAGGCACATGCCACCATGCCTGGCTCTTTTTATTTTATTTATTTATTTATTTATTTATTTATTGTATTTTTAGTAGAGACGGGGTTTCTCCATGTTGGTCAGGCTGGCCTCGAACTCCCGACCTCAAGTGATCCACCCGCCTCAGACTCCCAGAGTGCTGGGATTACAGCGTCAGCCACCACGCCTGGCCGACACACAGATGGTTATTTACAGCTGGGAAACATGCAGCACACTCTCTTATTTTCTATTCTATTTTTTGTTGTTGTTGTTCTTGTTTTTAATGCTGACTGCAACCTCTAAAATGATTTCAAGACCCACTAATGGGCTGCAACTATAGTCTGAAAAATCTTGCTCCAGAAACAGCTACCTTCATTGGTATGTTAATGTTCTGATTTTCTAAGTCCTGACTTTACAACCATACGACACAAGCATAGCAACTTTGTAGTCTGGCTCCACACATCAACATAGATTCGTCCTAAAATCAAAAAAAAACAATTTAGAGCAAAGTGAATTCAGCACATTTAGTGGTTTATAGATCAAGGAACTAAAACACAAATGGTAAGGAATTAACCAAAAGTATTAACATTCTTGAATATTTGAGAGGAAGTGATGCCTTAGGAAAAGGTCTCTCTGCTTTGACAGAAGATGTAGATCTAGATCCTTCAAAAGACGTAGAAGTTGGCCGGATGTGGTGGCTCACGCCTGTAATCCCAGCATTTTGGGAAGCCAAGGTGAGCAGATCACCTGAGGTCAGGAGTTCGAGACCAGCCTGACAAACATGGTGAAACCCTCTCTCTACCAAAAATACAAAAATTAGCCAGGCATGGTGGCGTGCGCCTGTTTATCTCAGCTACACAGGAGGCTGAGGCAGAAGAATCGCTTGAACACGGGAGGCGGAGGTTGCGGTAAGCTGAGACCATGCCAGCCTGGCCAACAGAGTGAAATTCTGTCTCAAAAAAAAAAGAAAGATATAGAAGTTACTTCACCTTAAGCTCTGGCTAGATTATTGATGTTACTCTCCTTAATGTAAGTCCTAACTTCATTACTCTCTCACTCTTTTTATTTTTTCTTGGTATCTTCCAAATGCAATGTCTTACTCTTACCCAGCTAATAAACAAGACAGTATAGGGATAAGAATGAAATCTTGGGATAGCGTTTTTCTCATCTTGAGAGTGATCATTTGAAAGAAAAGATAAGGACCGAATATCAGTGCCATGCGTGGATGCCATGCTGCTAAGAGGTGTTTCACAACTCCAGTCAGTATCAGGAGAACGACTATTTGCAAAGACGGGGAACAGGAAGGTTAAGAGACTTAGGGTGATAAATGAACAAGATTCAATAGCACCATTATTAGTCCAGGGGCCCCCAGACTGGGGAATGGAAAAGAAGGCTATGTGTACATATATTTTTAAATTTTAATTATTTTCAATTGTCATATAAAAATGGCATATATTTATCATGTGCGACAATGATGATTTTATTGTTGTTGTTGAGACAGGGTCTCCCTCTGTCATCCATGCTGCTGTGCAGGGACATGATCACAGCTCACTGCAGCCTCGACCTTCCAGGTTCAAGTAACCTTCCCACTTCAGCTTCCTGAGTAGCTGGGACCACATGTCACCACCACAGGCTTTTTTTTTTTTTTTTTTTTTTTTGTAGAAACAGGGCCCCACCATGTTGCCCAGGTTGGTCTCAATCTCCTGGGCTCAACTGGAGCATGATATTTTAATACATACATTTATTTTGTTGTTGTTGTTTTGTTTTGTTTTGAGACGGAGTCTCACTCTGTTGCCCAGGCTGGAGTATAGTGGTGCGATCTTGGCTCACTGCAACCTCCTCCTCCCAGGTTCAAGCAATTCTCCCGCCTCAGCTTCTCAAGTAACTGGGATTATAGGCACGTGCCACCATGCCCAGCTAATTTTTTTATTTTGAGTAGAGATGAGGTTTCACCACGTTGGCCACACTGATTTCGAACTCCTGACCTCAGATGATCCAACTGCCTTGGTCTCTCAAAGTGCTGGGATTACAGGCACGAGCCACTGCGCCCAGTCTGATGTTTTGAAATATGTTTACTCTGTGGAGTGGCTAAATTGAGCTAATTAACATATGTATTACCTCACATACTTATTTTTTGTGATAAGAAAACTTAAAATCTACTCTCAGCAATTTTCTACGATACATTGTTATTAACTATAATTGCCATGTTGTACAATAGATCTCTTTAACTTATTCATTCTATATATGAGCTAATGTATATTTTAAGGATATTTCAGGGGGTGTTAGATCCAAGAGAAACTCACTTGGAAGCAAGGTGATCTTTGTTTTTAACCCTTTCTTCTTTTAGAGACAGACTGTCACCCAGGCTGCAGTGCAGTGACACGATCATAGCTCACTGCAACCTTGAACTCCAGGGCTCCAGCGATCCTCCCATGTCAGCCTCCTGAGTAGCTAGAACTGCAGGCATGTGCCACCACACTGTGCTAATTTTTAAATTTTTTGTAGGCAAGGGGTCTCACTATGTTGTCCAGTCTGGCCTCAGACTCCCAGCCTCAAGCAATCCTCCTACCTCAGCCTCCCAAAGTGCTGGGATTACAGATGTGAGCCACCACAGCTGGCTTGCTTTTTTTGTTGTTGTTGTTGAGACAGAGTTTCACTCTTGTTGCCCAGGCTGGAGTGCAATGGCACGATCTTGGCTCACTGCAGCCTCCACCTCCCAGGTTCAAACGATTCTCCTGCCTCAGCCTCCCAAATAGCTGAGATTACAGGCATGCACTACCACGCCCGGCCAATTTTTGTATTTTTAGTAGAGGCGGAGTTTTGCCATGTTAACCAGGCTGGTCTCGAACTCCTGACCTCAGGTGATCTGCCCACCTCAGCCTCCCAGTGTTCTGGGATTACAGGTGTGATAGGTGTGATCTGGGCTGCTTTTTTTTTTTTTTTTTTGTAGTAAAATATATATAACATAAATTTACCATATACATAACATAATTTACCATTTTAATCATTTTAAATATACACTTCAGTGGCATTAAGTATATTCACAATATTTACAACCATCACCACTACCCATTTTCAGACCTTTTTCATTGTCCCAAACTGAAACTCTGTAGCCACTATGCAATAACTCCCCATTCTCTCTTCCCCTTAGCCCTTAGACATTTGTCTCCTTCCCGTTTCCATGAATTTGTTAGTCTAAGCACTAAGCAATAGGTATGGAATCATACAGTATTTGTCTTTTTCTGTCTAGCTCAGTTCACTTGCTAGCAATTATCTTATTTATTATTTTTATGATTTGTGATGTTATTATAGAGACAGGGTCTCGCTATGTTGCCCAGGCTGGTCTCAAACTCCTGGGCTCAAGTGATCCTCCAGCCTCCCAAAGTGCTAGGTGGGATTACTGGCACAGTCAGCCACTAATATCTTTTTTTCTTTTTTGGAGACTGAGTCTCACTCTGTCACCCAGGCTTGGGTGCAGTGGCATGATCTCAGTTCACTGCAACCTCCACCTCCCAGGCTCAAGCAATTCTCCTGCCTCAGCCTCCTCAGTAGCTGGGACTACAGGCACCCACCACCATGCCCGGCTAATTTTTGTATTTTTAGTAGAGATGGGGTTCCACCCTGTCGGCCAAGATGGTCTCAAACTCCTGACCTGCCAATATCTTTTAATTCACATATTTTCCCCTCAAGTAAGCCAGAGCTAATTGGTTCTTTTTTTAATGGCTCAGGAAACTTTTAGGACAATGAGATTAGAGATGCCTGATGTCAGGGGTGTCTGCATAGATCCATCTAGGCAAAACTCAGCTTCCTTGCAACTTTACCTAAGCAAAGCCTAGGTCAGAACTTGGGCAAATGTTCAGAAGGCTAACGTTAAGCAGGCTTTCTAACAAATGCAGTGCTGGCTATAGGCCCCACACCTGAGGAGGATGTAGTACACTCATGGTAGAACCACTGGGCCCTCAATTTTATTCTTACAAGTACTTCTAACAAGCGTCTAAGGTGTTTGTTTGTTTGTTTGTTTGTTTGTTTTTGAGATGGAGTCTCGCTTTATCACCCAGGTGCTGGAGTGCAGTGGCGCGATCTTGGCTCACCACAACCTCTGCCTCCTGGGTTCAAGCCATTCTCCTGCCTCAGCCTCCCGAGTAGTTGGGATTACAGGCGGCCGCCACCACGCCCAGCTAATGTTTGTATTTTTAGTAGAGACGGGGTTTCACCGTGTTGACCAGGCTGGTCTTGAACTCCTGACCTCGTGATCCATCCATGTCGGCCTCCCAAAGTGCTGGGATTACAGGCATGAGCCATAGCGCCCAGCCACGTCTAAGGTTTCTAATCCTATCGTATTGTAGAAATCGTATAATAGAATGAGAGGAGAGAGGAGCTGCTGCAGCAGGCTCAGCAGCAGTAAGAGATGATTGCAAGGAAGAAGAGAGGAAGTCAACTCCCACTCGCCTTGGAAGGCCATCAGTCATCACTGTCTTGCAGTATAATAGAGTTGATAATTCAACATGATAACCCTGCAGAATCCATTCCTTCATTCAACAGACTTGAGCTTGAATTCAGGCACTGTTGCGGAGAGATCAATAATGCTCAGTGCCTGCCAATTTAAAAAAAAAAAAAAAAAAAAGGCTACATTGCGACCATTACTCTTTTTCTTGCTTGCTTTGTTTTTTGTTTTGTTTTATTTTTTGTTTTTTGTTTTTTTTTTTTTTGAGACACACTCTTGCTAGGTTGACCAGGCTGGAGTGCAGTGGCATGATCCGAGCACTGCTCACTGCAGTTTGGACCTCCTGGGCTCAAGAACCTCCCACCTCAGCCTCCAGTAGCTGGGATTAGAGGTGTGGACCACCACACCAGGCTAACTTTTTCATACTTTATTATTTTTTATTTTCCCCATCTAATGACCCATGAGACATCAGGCTAATTTTTACATTTTTTGTAGAGACGGAGGTCTTTTTATGTTGCTCAGGCTGGTCTTGAACTCCGGGCCTCAAGTGATCCTCCCTTAGCCTCCCAAAGTGCTGGGATTACAGACCTGAGTTACGAAGGCAGGCCTGACCATTTTTCTTTATTCTTTTTTTGTTTCTTCCATAACCACAATGCCATTATCACTGTTAATAAACTTTTCTCTTTTTTTTGGAGACAGTCTCACTCTGTCGCCCAGGCTGGAGTGCAAGCTACAATCTCAGCTCACTGCAACCTCTGCCTCCCGGGTTTAAGCGATTCTCCTGCCTCAGCCTCCCAAGTAGCTGAGATTACAGGCACCCACCACCACGCCCGGCTAATTTTTGTATTTTTAGTAGAGATGGGGTTTCACCATGTTGGCCAGACTGGTCTTGAACTCCTGACCTCAGGTGATCCACTCACCTCGGCCTCCCAAAATGCTGGGATTACAGACGTGAGCCACCGCACCCAGCCTGACCATTTTTCTTGAAGAGAAACTACCAGTATTTCTCCCCAAGGTTTTTTGTTGTTGTTGTTGTTTTTGTTTTTGAGACAGGGCCTCACTCTGTCGCCCAGGCTGGAGTGCAACGGCACAATCTCTGCTCACTGCAACCTCCGCCTCCCAGGTTCAAGCAATTCTCCCACCTCAGCCTCCCGAGTAGCTGGGATTACAGGCGTGCATCACCACGCCCAGCTAAGTTTTGTATTTTTTGATAGAGATGAGGTTTCACCATATTGGCCAGGCTGGTCTTGAACTTCTGACCACCTCAACCTTCCAAAGTGCGGGGATTACAGGCATCAGTCACTGTGCCTGACCTCTCCCAATGTTACAATGTTACTATTTTTGAAACTTTCAATGCTTAAAATGGTTAGCCCTCAGTCATCTCTTTTTTTTTTTTTTTTTTTTTTTGAGATGGAGTTTTGCTCTTGTTGCCCAGACTGGAGTGCAATGGCGCAATCTCGCCTCCTGGGTTCAAGCGATTCTTCTGCCTCAGCCTCCTGAGTAGCTAGGGTACACCACACCTGGCTAATTTTTTGTATTTTTAGTGGAGACAGAATTTCACCATGTTAGCCAGACTGGTCTCGAACTCCTGACCTCAGGTGATCCACCCACCTTGGCCTCCCAAAGTACTGGGATTACAGGCGTGAGCCACCGTGCCCAGCAGCCCTCAGTCATCTCTAGCATATGATCCTTGACCAGAATTCTGGGTGAGGCTCAACTGTATATGAGTTTCACCTTTACATGAACCCATTTGGAGCTGACCGCTGGCATGTGAGTACCAAAGGAGTTTTCTGTCTTTCTTTTCCCGGATTGCACCTAGGTGTTCATGCTCAGCTGAGAGAAGGCTGGAAACAGAACACAGCCAAAGCTACAGTGTTTCGATAGAAAGCATTTTCAGATCTTCAGTAAGAGAATGAGCATTCTTGAGAAAATAGGCTTTCACTGTTTTTGTGTTTTTGTTTTGTTTGGGGAGTGGGCAGGGAGTAGGGATGGAAAGGAATGTAAATTAAAACCTTACAAGAGTGCAGGCACGGTGGCTCACACCTGTAATCCCAGCACTTCGAGAGGCTGAGGTGGGCAGATCACTTGAAGTCAGGAGTTCAAGTCCAGTCTGACCAACATGGTGAAACCCTATCACTACTAAAAATACAAAAATTAGCCGGATGTAGTGGCAAGTGCCTGTAGTCCCAGCTACTCGGGAGCCTGAGGTGGGAGAATTGCTTGAACCTGGGAGGCAGAGGTTGCAGTGAGCCCAGATCGCACCACTGCACTCCAGCCTGTGCAACAGAGTGAGACTCCGTCTCAAAAATAATTAAAAATAAAAATAAATAAATAAATAAAAACCTTACAAGAGTATAGCTCACACAAAAAAGCTGAGGGCAGGAGGGTGCAGGGCGTGTAGCTCACATGTGAAAACACACTTGTAAAAATTATCCAGGACATTAAATTCGTCCCTGCAGCTGTGCCTCCAAGCCTCTCGCACAGGCTGTAAGTGCCTGGTGTGGCCTGAGCTGAGACTGTCCC
>NW_012105253.1:1617794-1618298 GCF_000951045.1 Mandrillus leucophaeus
TGTTTGTTTGTTTGTTTGTTTGTTTGTTTTTGAGATGGAGTCTCGCTTTATCACCCAGGTGCTGGAGTGCAGTGGCGCGATCTTGGCTCACCACAACCTCTGCCTCCTGGGTTCAAGCCATTCTCCTGCCTCAGCCTCCCGAGTAGTTGGGATTACAGGCGGCCGCCACCACGCCCAGCTAATGTTTGTATTTTTAGTAGAGACGGGGTTTCACCGTGTTGACCAGGCTGGTCTTGAACTCCTGACCTCGTGATCCATCCATGTCGGCCTCCCAAAGTGCTGGGATTACAGGCATGAGCCATAGCGCCCAGCCACGTCTAAGGTTTCTAATCCTATCGTATTGTAGAAATCGTATAATAGAATGAGAGGAGAGAGGAGCTGCTGCAGCAGGCTCAGCAGCAGTAAGAGATGATTGCAAGGAAGAAGAGAGGAAGTCAACTCCCACTCGCCTTGGAAGGCCATCAGTCATCACTGTCTTGCAGTATAATAGAGTTGATAATTCAA
>NW_012105253.1:1618575-1621517 GCF_000951045.1 Mandrillus leucophaeus
TGCCACTGTACTCCAGCCTGAGAGACAGAGTGAAACCCTTTCCTGAAGAAAAAAAAAGGAGAGAAAAGGAGACAGGAAAAAAAATGTATTTGTGTGTGTGTGTGTGTGTGCGTGCACGCGTGCACACGTGCGCCTTAAAAGGACTGAAAGGAAAACCCACTAAAACATTAATGTGTGTTGTCTTGGGGAGGGAAACTGAAAGGAGACAGATGATGAGTGATTTTTAAATTGTTTTAGTACATTCATATATTTTTATAATGACCATCAGTTACTTTCACTAGCAGAGAAGATAACACACACGTTTTTTTTTTTTTAATCATTTGCCAGAGAGGCCTAACTTCTATCAGAGCTAGGAAGAAGTAATTATAGTAATTACAGAAATTTTCTGTGGGCATTCTGATGGATTACTTCCAAGTGTTGCCACATTGCTGAAAAGTTCAGTAGCATTAATGCTGTTTTTTTTAATCATTACTTTCACTTCCTCAAGGCCCACAAGGTAGGCCCTTCCCGAGACCCTCCTGCTCTGAGGTGCAGATCCCAAAGCCAGCCTTGGATCACGCAGGCCGTCTGCCCTGGCCAGAATCCCCTGGTTACCAAAATCCACTGGCTACCCTACAGGATGGGGCAGTGGAAATCATCTATTGAGTATCCTGTCAGTGCCAAGCCCTTTCACAGGGTAATTGTAGTCCATTTTAGCTTCACAACAAGGTACAGATTGATTGGTAGTCCATTTTACAAGTGGGGAAAATGAGGCTCCCGTCGCTTGTAAAAAGTAGGCTCGGCCAGGTGTGGTGGCTCACGCCTGTAATCCCGGCACTTTGGGAGGTCAAGGTGGGCAGATCACCTGAGGTCAGGAGTTTGAGACCAGCCTGGTTAACACGGTGAAACCTCATCTCTACTAAAAATACAAAACATTAGCCAGGCGTGGTGGCACACGCCTGTAGTTCCAGCTACTTGGGAGACTGAGGCAGGAGAATTGCTTGAATCCGGGAGGTAGAGGTTGCAGTGAGCCAAGATCGTGCCATTGCACTCCAGCCTAAGCGACAAGAGTGAAACTCTGTCTCTGAAAAAAAAAAAAAAAAAAAGGTAGGCTCAAGATGGAAAGCTCGGACCTCTGGCTTTCAGTTGTATTCCTTCCATGAAACTGGGGACTGAGCCAGGCCTGCCCTGCAGTGACTCCAGTGTGTCCTGCGGCCAGGACACAGAAACCATGCCCATACGCCCACCTACTACCTCTGCTTTCCAGATGGATGATGAGGACTCCATTCTGCCCCGAAAGCTTCAGGTGGCCCTGGAACACATTCTGGAACAGAGGAACGAGCTGGCTCGTGAGCAGGACGAAGGGCCCCTAGACAGCAGGCACGGTAAGTGTTCGGCCGCCTCCCAGTGGGTCTCTCCCTTCCGCTCTGAGGGTCAGGGAACAAAAGGGCAGTGGCCAAGGGCCAAGTAGGAAAATGGGCAAGGGAGACATAAGGAGAGAAACTGGGGCCTCATTCTGTTTATCCGGATTTCACTCCCATGGTGAATTGTGGGAAAGGTTTTCCCACCTCCCCCATTTTGGCCCTAAAGTACCTGTTTAAAAGGGGGATGTGGAAATTATCTGGGCATGGTGGCACATGCCTGTGGTCGCAGCTACTCGGGAGGCTGAGGCAGGAGGATCCCTTGAGCCCAGGAGGTTGAGGCTGCAGTGAGCCATACCACTGCACTCCAGCCTGGGCCACAGAGTGAGACCCCATCTCAAAAAATCAAAAATTAAAAACTGGCCAGGCGCGGTGGCTCACACCTGTAATCCCAGCACTTTGGGAGGCCGAGGAAGGTGGATCACCTGAAGTCAAGAGTTCGAGACCAGCCTGGCCGACATGGTGAAACCACATCTCTACTGAAAATACAAAAATTAGCTGGCCATAGTGGCAAGCGCCTGTAATCCCAGCTACCTGGGAGTCCGAGGCAGGAGAATCGCTTGATCTAGGAGGCAGAGGTTGCAGTGGACCGAGATCACACCACTGCACTCCAGCCTGGGAGATAGAGCAAGACTCCATCTCAAAAAACATAAAAGGCTGGGGCCGGGCACAGTGGCTCACGCCTGTAATCCCAGCACTTTGGGAGGCCGAGGCGGGCAGATCACAAGGTCAGTAGATCGAGACCATCCTGGCTAACATGGTGAAACCCCATCTCTACTAAAAATATAAAAAAATTAGCCAGGCGTGGTGGCACACGCTTGTAGTCCCAGCTACTTGGGAGGCTGAGGCAGGAGAATGGCATGAACCCAGGAGGCAGAGCTTGCAGTGAGCCGAGATCGTGCCACTGCACTCTAGCCTGGGCGACAGAGCAAGACTCCGTCTCAAAACAAAACAAAAACATAAAAGGCTGGGTGCAGTGGCTCACCCTGTAATTCCAGTACTTTGGGAGGCCGAGGTGGGCAGATCACTTGAGGTCAGGAGTTCGAGACCAGCTTGTCCAACATGGTGAAACCCCATCTCTACTAAAAATACAAAATTTAACTGGGTATGGTGGTGCGCACCCATAATCCCAGCTACTCGGGAGGCTGAGGCAGAGGAATTACTTGAACCCAGGAGGCAGAGGTTGCGGTGAGTCAGGATTACGCCACTGCACTCCAGCCTGGGCGACAGAGTGAGATTCCATCTCAAAAAATAAAAATAAAAATAAAAACTTGTTTTTAACAATTTAAAATTTAAAAAATTAAGCAGGGAAAGAAATGTCTTAATAACGTAGGGTAACCCTCCTCCTGGATAATCACAGTTTCCATCAAGGGAACTAGCAGTTACTGTACTTTGATTACTAATTGGCTTGTCTCAAGGGCTCTGGCCCAGCCTGTCTGCCCTCACCGTTCCTGGCCTTTCCTCCCCTTACTCAGGCTCAGAGTCCAGCCCCTTGAATGAGGTGGTGTCTGAAGCCTTTGTCCGCTTCTTCGTGGAGATTGT
>NW_012105253.1:1622372-1626442 GCF_000951045.1 Mandrillus leucophaeus
TGCTATGCGTGCTATGCCCCATCCACGTGTGTCCTTTCCTAATCATCCTGCCTCTGGGAGGAGCCTTCTCCCCTGGAGGCTTCCCTGGGCCCTCGCTGAGCCGGCCTCTCTCCCTGTTCTCTCCCTGGCTGCAGTACCCTGTCCAAGTGCTGCCACGCAATGGTGGCGCTGATCTACCCCTTCACCTGGCAGCACACCTACATCCCGGTGCTGCCACCCGCCATGGTCGACATCGTGTGCTCGCCAACGCCCTTCCTCATCGGGCTGCTCTCCAGCTCTCTGCCCCTGCTCAGGGAGCTGCCGCTGGAAGAGGTGAGCTCCCACTTGGCCCTGTCCCCCTCCCTGCAGGGTGCGGAGAACAGAGCAGGGTGCTGGCCCTGCAGGCATCATGGAGCAGTTCTCAGAGCCAGCAGTGTTGGGGAGCAGGGCGCAGGGGCCACCAGGGCTTTGTCTGGCATGTGTCCTGCCCAGAGGCTGACTCAGTCAGACCCTCAGTGACTGCAAACACTGTTTTCCCTTCCAAATGAAATGCCTGGTATGAGCACCCCTTGAGAAGGTCAGCAACGAACAATTTAGCCAGATGTCGAAACTCTTAAGTCATGAATAGCCCTCTGCTCTCCCCTGCCCTCCCGCCCACTCCCCCACACTGAGGAGCTAGCAAGATCCGGTCCTTTGTCATATCCGTTAAAAATGTTTTTAATCCCCAAGTTCTGGGTGTCCAGTTTAGCATCGAAGCGGGGAAAGTCCTGCTTGGCACTTGTGGAGTTACTTAGCCCCAGCCCCTTCTTCTAAATGGTGTCGACCCTGAGGACTGGGGACTTCCAGCAGTCGGAGAGGGAAGCTTAAATAATGTTGCTCAGCCCTGAAGTGCCAGGAGGAACGCCTGTCCCTGCGTCCTGCAGTTCTGTCTGGGTGCCTAGAAGCGGCTCCTCGAATTGCCCAGATAGTCCTAATGCCCCATTAAACACCACCCACCGGCCTTAGGACTTCCAGTGCAGGCTTGAGGGCCGCCAGGAGTTCGTCTGGCGCCCTGTGCTCCTGCAGGTGGCTCAGTTCATCCCCAGAGGGTGTGAGTGGGAAGGAAGGAGAGGTGGCCCTCTGCTCCTGGGCAGGTGTCTGGGATATGGGAGAACTCCTGTGTTTCCAGCTGTTGTTATGGTGACCATCCAGGCCCCTGGCTCCTCCTCCATCATGGCCAGTGGCCTTGGCTGGGGTCTGAGTGAGGGTCGTGCTCTCAGGAGTAGCAGCCCTTGTGTGGCCTTTGCGCCCCAGGCACCTCACTTGCCCCACCCTGGTCCTGGCCCAAGTCTCATTCTCACTCTGAGGAGTGAGGGAGGAAGTGCTTTATCCTGAAAGGCTTCAGCAGTGAAAGCCCAAAGCCTAACCGAGTCTCAGGTGGGTTTCCCTCCTCCTCTCCGCTGGACAGAAATGACACGGTTAAGTGGGCAGCTGGGGGAAGGACAAGGCAGCGGCCCCAGGGTGGGAACCAGGGAGGCCTGTAGTGTCTTTGGCCCACCTCAGTAGCCCACACCCTAGAAGGCAGCATGAGAAGCTCTGCCTCAGCCAGTGTGAGCCAGGCGGAGAGTCCGGCCACAGCACACACGTGTCCCAGCCTGCGGTGTCAGTGTTGAAAGCAGGCAGTTCAGGAAGGACCCTCCCCAGCCCTGCTCTTCATTATCTGTGGCTACTGTGGCAATATCAGGAAACCACACATGGCTCACCCCCAGTCCCGCCCCAGCTGCCTCTCTGCATGCCAAGAAGGAAGAAGGCTACGAGTCCATCCCTATCCCAGAAGCCCTGGTGACAGTGACAGTCCCTCTCCTCTCATCTCATAGGTCCTTGTGGTTGACCTCGTCAACAGTCGGTTCCTCAGACAGGTGAGTGAGGCCAGCGACGGCCTCCTGCTCCCTTTGTCTTCACCTATTTGTTGTTTGGGGCTCAGCTCTCCAGCCTGGGAAAGGCTCCGTGGAATTGCAGAGCAGGGTGGCAGAGCTGTGTGACCCAAGGACGGGGCTGGGCTGAGGACAAGCCAGAAGGCAGGGGCAAAAAGGAAGGGTTTGGACAAAGGATTGCTTTCCATGTGTTCTGACACAAAATGGTTTTCTAACAATTAGAAAAAAAACCTTTGTAATCTTGTAACTATAGGTACCCAGATATTTCATTTTTAAAAATAGCTAGGTGCAGTGGCTCAAGCCTGTAATGCCAGCACTTTGGGAGGCTGAGACAGGTGGATCACCTGAGGTCAGGAGTTTGAGACCAGCCTGACTAATATGGTGAAACCCCATCTCTATTAAAAATACAAAAATTAGCCAGGCGTAGTGGTGAGCACCTGTAGTCCCAGCTACTTTGGAGGCTTAGACAGGAGAATTGCTTGAACCCGGGAGGTGGAGGTTGCAGTGAGCCAAGATTGCACCACTGCACTCCAGCCTGGGCGACAGAGTGAGAACCCATCTCCAAAAAAAAAAAAAAAGATAGGGTCTCACTATGTTGCCCAGGCTGGTCTCAAACTCCTGGCCTCAAGTGATCTTCCCACCTCAGTCTCTTCAGTAGCTGGAGGCGTGCACCACCATGCCCAGCTTCAATATGCATTTAAAGAATATTTTCCCCAGCCTGGTGTCTCACGCCTATAATCCCAGCACCTCCAGAGGCTGAGGCAGGAGGATCACTTGAGCCCAGGAGTTAAAGACCAGCCTGGGACAACATGGTAAGACCCTTGTGTCTACAAAAAAAATTTAAAAATTACCCAGGCCTGCTGGTGTGCACCTGTAGTCCTAGCAGCTACTCAAGAGGCTGAGGCAGGAGGATCATTTAAGCCTAGGAGGTCAAGGCTGCAGTGAGCTGAGATTGTGCCACTGTACTCCAGCCTGAGAGACAGAGTGAAACCCTTTCCTGAAGAAAAAAAAAGGAGAGAAAAGGAGACAGGAAAAAAAATGTATTTGTGTGTGTGTGTGTGTGCGTGCACGCGTGCACACGTGCGCCTTAAAAGGACTGAAAGGAAAACCCACTAAAACATTAATGTGTGTTGTCTTGGGGAGGGAAACTGAAAGGAGACAGATGATGAGTGATTTTTAAATTGTTTTAGTACATTCATATATTTTTATAATGACCATCAGTTACTTTCACTAGCAGAGAAGATAACACACACGTTTTTTTTTTTTTAATCATTTGCCAGAGAGGCCTAACTTCTATCAGAGCTAGGAAGAAGTAATTATAGTAATTACAGAAATTTTCTGTGGGCATTCTGATGGATTACTTCCAAGTGTTGCCACATTGCTGAAAAGTTCAGTAGCATTAATGCTGTTTTTTTTAATCATTACTTTCACTTCCTCAAGGCCCACAAGGTAGGCCCTTCCCGAGACCCTCCTGCTCTGAGGTGCAGATCCCAAAGCCAGCCTTGGATCACGCAGGCCGTCTGCCCTGGCCAGAATCCCCTGGTTACCAAAATCCACTGGCTACCCTACAGGATGGGGCAGTGGAAATCATCTATTGAGTATCCTGTCAGTGCCAAGCCCTTTCACAGGGTAATTGTAGTCCATTTTAGCTTCACAACAAGGTACAGATTGATTGGTAGTCCATTTTACAAGTGGGGAAAATGAGGCTCCCGTCGCTTGTAAAAAGTAGGCTCGGCCAGGTGTGGTGGCTCACGCCTGTAATCCCGGCACTTTGGGAGGTCAAGGTGGGCAGATCACCTGAGGTCAGGAGTTTGAGACCAGCCTGGTTAACACGGTGAAACCTCATCTCTACTAAAAATACAAAACATTAGCCAGGCGTGGTGGCACACGCCTGTAGTTCCAGCTACTTGGGAGACTGAGGCAGGAGAATTGCTTGAATCCGGGAGGTAGAGGTTGCAGTGAGCCAAGATCGTGCCATTGCACTCCAGCCTAAGCGACAAGAGTGAAACTCTGTCTCTGAAAAAAAAAAAAAAAAAAAAAGGTAGGCTCAAGATGGAAAGCTCGGACCTCTGGCTTTCAGTTGTATTCCTTCCATGAAACTGGGGACTGAGCCAGGCCTGCCCTGCAGTGACTCCAGTGTGTCCTGCGGCCAGGACACAGAAACCATGCCCATACGCC
>NW_012105253.1:1627572-1634145 GCF_000951045.1 Mandrillus leucophaeus
AAGGTCAGTAGATCGAGACCATCCTGGCTAACATGGTGAAACCCCATCTCTACTAAAAATATAAAAAAATTAGCCAGGCGTGGTGGCACACGCTTGTAGTCCCAGCTACTTGGGAGGCTGAGGCAGGAGAATGGCATGAACCCAGGAGGCAGAGCTTGCAGTGAGCCGAGATCGTGCCACTGCACTCTAGCCTGGGCGACAGAGCAAGACTCCGTCTCAAAACAAAACAAAAACATAAAAGGCTGGGTGCAGTGGCTCACCCTGTAATTCCAGTACTTTGGGAGGCCGAGGTGGGCAGATCACTTGAGGTCAGGAGTTCGAGACCAGCTTGTCCAACATGGTGAAACCCCATCTCTACTAAAAATACAAAATTTAACTGGGTATGGTGGTGCGCACCCATAATCCCAGCTACTCGGGAGGCTGAGGCAGAGGAATTACTTGAACCCAGGAGGCAGAGGTTGCGGTGAGTCAGGATTACGCCACTGCACTCCAGCCTGGGCGACAGAGTGAGATTCCATCTCAAAAAATAAAAATAAAAATAAAAACTTGTTTTTAACAATTTAAAATTTAAAAAATTAAGCAGGGAAAGAAATGTCTTAATAACGTAGGGTAACCCTCCTCCTGGATAATCACAGTTTCCATCAAGGGAACTAGCAGTTACTGTACTTTGATTACTAATTGGCTTGTCTCAAGGGCTCTGGCCCAGCCTGTCTGCCCTCACCGTTCCTGGCCTTTCCTCCCCTTACTCAGGCTCAGAGTCCAGCCCCTTGAATGAGGTGGTGTCTGAAGCCTTTGTCCGCTTCTTCGTGGAGATTGTGGGACACTACTCTTTGTTCCTGACGTCGGGTGAGCGCGAGGAGAGAACCCTGCAGCGGGAGGCCTTCCGCAAAGCTGTCTCCTCCAAGAGTCTCCGCCACTTCCTGGAGGTCTTCATGGAGACTCAGATGTTTCGGGGCTTCATCCAGGAGCGGGAGCTGCGCCGGCAGGATGCCAAAGGTTAGGGGCATCTTCTCTGTTGGGGCCAAGTCAGCTAGAGCTCCCCCTATTCCAGGCGGCTGATGAGCAGGGAGAAAGATCACAGGGCAGGGGCACAGATAGGGCTGTGCCCACCTCCCCCAGAGAGCTTGCAGTTATGCCCTGATTGAGCTGGTGGGAAGGCCCCCTCTCCTGGCTTCTCTGTTCCCTCTGCCAGCCTCTCCCAGAACCACATTCTAGCATCTGTGGCAAGGTCTCCTTCTATCCCATTCTTTCCAAATTGATGAAATTCTCAGGCTGGGCACAGTGGGTGACTCATGCCTATAATCCCAGCACTTTGGGAGGCCGAGGCGTGCAGATCACTTGAGGTCAGGAGTTCGAGACCAGCCTGGACAACACGGTGCAACTCCTTTTCTACAAAAATATTTTTAAAAATTAGATTGGTGTGGTGGTATGTGCCTGTAGTCCCAGCTACTCAGGAGGCTGAGGTGGGAGGATCACTTGAGCTTGGGAGTGGAGGTTGCAATAAGTCAGATCATGTCACTGCATTCCAGCCTGGTTGAGAAAGCAAGACTCCATCTCAGAAAAAAAGAAAAGAAAAGAAAAGAAAACTGATTGGAGAGTATGACTTACAGGAGGCACCTGCCGAAGGAGTTTTAAAAATATTAATAGATCTACCAGATCCATTTAAATATCTCTTTACAGATCACTTGGTAAGAGAGGTGAGAGACACACAAGCTTAAAAACTACCTGGAAGCTGGGCGTGGTGGCTCACACCTGTAATCCCAGCACTTTGGGAGGCCAAGGCAGGTAGATCACCTGAGGTCAGAAGTTCAAAATCAGCTTGACCAACATGGTGAAACCCCGTCTCTACTAAAAATAAAGAAAATTAGCTGGGTGTGGTGATGTGTGCCTATAATCCCAGCTATTCAGGAGACTGAAGCAGGAGAATTGCGTGAACCCAAGAGGCGGAGGTTGCAGTGAGCCAAGATCGCACCATTGCACTCCAGCCTGAGCAACAAGAGTGAAACTCCATCTCAGAAAAAAAAAAGAAAAAGAAAAGGAAAAAAAAAATTACCTGGAAAAAGCCGGGCGCTGTGGCACACTCCTGTAATCCCAGCAGTTTGGGAGGCCGAGGCGGGCAGATCACCTGAGGTCAGGAGCTCGAGACCAACCTGGACAACTTGGTGAAACCCCGTCTCTACTAAAAATACAAAAATTAGCTGGGCGTGGTGGCAGGCACCTGTAATCCCAGCTACTCAGGAGGCTGAGGCAGGAGAATCACTAGAACCCGGGAGGCGGAGCTTGCAGTGAGCCACAATGGCGCCATTACACTCCAGCCTGGGTGACACAGCAAAACTCTGTCTCAAAAAAAAAAAAAAAAAAAAATCCTAGAAAGAACCCTCTGTCCATGAAAAATCAGTCAGCAATAAGACAGAGTGCCTGAAGCTCAGACCCCAGGGGTCTGAGAAGCTGCCTAGGAGATGGCCTATCTAGCCATCTTCCCTCCACAGAGGGACTCCTGGAAAACTAAGCCGCTTGGCTAGGGCCCTCTTACAGGAGAATGCAGGGAAATGGGAGTGCACAGGCACCCCTTCCAAGCCAGGACAGTCCGGTTCGACTTTTCTTTTTTTTTTTTTTTTTTTTGAGATGGAGTTTCATTCTTGTTGTCCAAGCTGGAGTGCAAAAGCGCAACCTTGGCTCACTGCAACCTCCGTCTCCCGGGTTCAAGCGATTCTCCTGCCTCAGCCTCCCGAGTAGCTGGGATTACCGGTGTGCACCACCATGCCTGGCTAATTTTTTGTATTTTTCAGTAGAAACGGGGTTTCACCATGTTAGCCAGGCTGGCCTCGAACTCCTGATCTCAAGTTATCTGCCCACCTCGGCCTCCCAAAGTGCTGGGATTACAGGCGTGAGCCACCATGCCTGGCCACTCCGGTTCAGATTTAAAACCGCCCACCTGGCACAGCGTAGACGCTTGGAAGGCGTTTGTTGAATAAAAATAGGATTTCATCTACGAGGTGGCTTTATAGCCTTCCAAAGACAGTTATTGCACAGGTGGGGCAACTATAAGAGCAATAAAACCCTTATAAAACCTGATTCAGAGCATGTTTATAGGAGCAGCTTAGTCTCAGAAACAAGGTTTCTCTTTTTTCTGGTAGGGAGGAAATGGGCACGTTTAGAAGCACAAAGACCAATAACTCAAATGACTGGGATTTCTCTTGTTAACAGGTCTGTTTGAGGTCCGAGCCCAAGAGTATCTGGAAACACTCCCCAGTGGAGAGCACAGCGGTGTCAATAAGTTCCTGAAGGGACTAGGTAAGGACCCAGGCTCTGGGTGCCCAGCCTATGTGCCTCTGAGCTGTCTGTCTCCGAGTCCCAACCAGTTCCCTCCACTGGAGCCAGCGCCCTGAATAATGCAGAGCTCTACGGCCTGCACTGGGCAGATGCTACTGGCATTTTAACTTCCTGTTCTAATCTGTCCCCAAAGAGAAAACAAAGGAAACGCTGCCCCCAGCACCTCCTTTTCTGGGTCCCCGGGCTTTCTCGCTATTTTCTTTCTCTATGGTCTCCTTCACTTTTAAATCTCAGTGGAACTGAGCCGAGGGAGCATGGCGGGAACCAGACAAGGATATCTGACAAGGAAGACTCGCACTGGTGTCCAAATTCCCCTGGAAAGTAGAAACGTGACACTTACAAGGACTGCAGTTTAATCAGTGAAAAGGCCTTACAGGGAAAGGGAGGATGAAGAACACAGCAGAAAAAGAGGACGGAGGCCCCAGTAGGGAGGTGTCTGCAGCAGTGAGGCCCTCCCAGAGGGCCTGCCAGGGGTGCCATGTCTGTGCCTCCTGCAGGATGGAGGGCTACCTGGAAGCGGAGTGTTTTAAATAACACAGCATTGCTGGGCACTTTCTCCTCCCTTGGCTCCTGAGGGATGTGTCAATTCGGTGCTTCCTTTATTACCACAGCAGAAGCCAGCCCTCCTAGACAGCTCTGATGGTCTTCCTTTCAAACCCCTCAAAGTCTAAGGAAGACCCCAGGGGGATCTCTGGAAAGAACAAAGCCCCTTTGGTTTATCCAGAGCAGGGGATGAGGCTCCCTGGGGTGGCGTGGGGGCCCCATTACCCACACCACTTCTGGGTGGAAAGGGCAAGATTTATCTCACCCTCCTTTGTCTACCTTGTGAAATGTTCTCATTTTCCTTTTTTTTAGGCAATAAAATGAAATTTCTCCACAAGAAATAACTCTCAGCTCAGCCTCAAGGGAAAACTTCCTCCTAGTGCAGCTCCATGCTTTAAAAACAGTTCCTGGTGGCCTTTCTGAAAGGCTGGCTCCCAGGTTGTCCTGGTGCGGAACTGGAGGCCACAGTGGCTTCTGACTGAGGCTGGGCTTTCCCCTGGATGGGGGCCTGGAAGCCACCCGGGAGGGCAGCCCCGGAAAGGGAGCCCGAGACCAGGCGTGTCGCCGACATGCAAATGGGTTGTTTTGGTGGTTGGGGTTTTTTTTAATCTTAGATATTAAAAGTAAGAAAAATGTGTGGGTTTTCTGTTTATTATGCCAAGGCCAAGAGGAGCCTGTCCTGCCCTACATGTTCCCCTTGTTCGTCCCATCCAACCACTCAGCAATGGAGCTAAGAGGTGCGGTGATGGGCAACAGAAATGAGGTGCTCCTCTGGGCGGGGCTGCGGACACACGAGGACTGTGAGGGGAGGAGGCAGAGCCAGTGCCTCGGGTTCAGGGCGCGAGGCCTCCTGGTGAAAGGCTGAGCCCTTGCCCTAGAGTGGAGGCCGGGGAGGGACGGGACCTGTAGACGGATGTGGCTTCCCAGACACGCTGCACTTCCAGAAGGGTCAGTGATGCCACCTGGTGGCCGAGGCCATGGACGTCTCTCTTCCCAAATGGACCTGACTCTTGTTGACTGCCTCTTCTCTTAGAAGCAGCCATGAACTGTCCACTGCCTGAGTAGTCCCTGGCTTTTACAGGCACACACGAAAAGAGGAAGTCTGTTAGTAAACTGTTCTGGGGGTCCTCAAGTTTATGACACTGCCTACGGCCCACCTTCCAACACATAGCCACAACTTTGACCCCATTCCCATCTCATTCCAGGGGCCCAGAGCAGCAGCATTAATGCAGTAGTGGATGTACACTGCGTGTACACGGTGGGGGGCGGGGGGACCTTTTGTGACAGACGGTAACAAGATGGAGGGTGAGAACGCTGGGGTGGCGGCATTAGCCTTGTGCAGCCAGACAGGCAGCTTGCGTTTTCTGGACCAGAAGCAGGGAGAGTGTGGAGAAGGCCGAAACCTCAGGGCGACCTAAGAGCTGTCCTGCAGCGGGGACAGTGGGGACAGCAGGGACAGCAGGGAGGCAAGAAGAGCCCAGAATGCAGCTCAGGCAGGTTCCCAGAGCAGGCCTGGGGGCCACTACCGAGCGGACCGCTGCCCGCAGCCCTCACCAGCGACCCTCACAGAAACACAAAAGGGAGGGGCCCCGACCTCAACAGTGGCCCAGGGGGTCTGTGCTACCTGGCAGGGGTTCTCAACCTTTAGGGAGGGGGAGCAAGGGACCTCCTGAGGATACATAGAAACAAGAGGAAAATGAGGGATGGTGACCTCTCATCCTTCCTCTCAGCTGGAATGATGGACCACCTCTCCCCTCCAAGTTCTACCCAGGCTTTGGTGTGTCCATTACTTTTTCAGAGGTGAAGATCCATAGTTCACATCAAATTCTCAAAGATGCCCCCAGAATGGTAGAAATCAGGCTGTGCATAAAAATTAACCTGCCTTGCCAGACGCAATGGCTCACACCTATAATCCTAGCACTTTGAGAGGCCAAGGCAGGTGGATCACCTGAGGTCAGGAGTTCAAGATCAGCCTGGCCAACATGGCAAAACCCCATCTCCACTAAAAATACAAAAAAAAAAAAAAAAAAATCAGCAGGGCATGGTGGTGAGCACCTGTAATCCCAACTACCTGGAAGGCTGAGGCAGAAGAATCGCTTGAACTTGGGAGGCGAAGGTTGCAGTGAGCCGAGATCATGCCACTGTACTCCAGCCTGGACAACAGAGCAAGACTCCTTCTCAAAAAAAACTCTGGCTGGGTGTGTGTGGGTGGGGACTGGGGGGATGCCTGAATGAGAATCCCTGAATCCTTGAGTGTGGGGGCTCAGGAATATGTATCTAACAAGCTCCTTGGATTAGTCAGGTTTGTGTGGGGGCTCAGGAATATATGTATCTAACAAGCTCCTCAGACTAGTCAACTTTATTAATAGTCTGCATATTTGTATACTGACCAGAAAGGGTCACTTTTTGGAATATACTTTCTTTTTTTAACTTATTTCACATTATATTGTTTACTTAATAACTCCAAGCAAATAAATGTACATCTTTATCAACATTCCTAATGACTGCATAATATTCCATTTTGTGGGGATACTAAAAGCTATGAGTTCATCAGCCTTTGGCTCTTTATGCATGCAGGACGTTTCCAATTTTTAACATCATAACATCAAAAAAAGCATCTTTGTACAAGTATCTTAGCACACTTGCCCCATCTTAATTTTCATTTTTGCTTAAAGTAAAATATACATACTTTATTTT
>NW_012105253.1:1634195-1637021 GCF_000951045.1 Mandrillus leucophaeus
TTTTTTTAGATGGAGGCTCGCTCTGTCGCCCAGGCTGGAGTGCACTGGCACGATCTTGGCTCACTGCAACCTCCACCTCCCGAGTTCAAGCAATTCTCCCCCTTCAGCCTCCCGAGTAGCTGGGATTACAGGCGTGTGCCACCACATCCGGCCAATTTTTGTATTTTTAGTAGAGACGGGGTTTCACCATGTTGACCAGGCTGGTCTCAAACTCCTGATCTCAGGTGATCCGCCCACCTTGACCTCCCAAAGTGCTGGGATTATAGGCATGAGCCACCACGCCCTGCCAAAATACACATACAGATATTAGTGTACAGCCTAACAAATGTTCACAAACGACCATGTGAACGTTGCCAGAATCAAAATGGAGCCACACAGACACACAAAATACTTGTGTGAGGATATCTGCCCAGCAACTGCCTGTCCGGCCTCAGACTGGCGCCAGCCTTATTACGGATCCTTGTAGCCAAGCATAATGATCTCAAAACAATGTGGTCCTCCCTACTTTTCCTTTAAAATCCTCATCTTCCTTTACCTCCTTGAATAGGCAGCACATAGTTTACTATGTCCCGTGTATTACCTCTGCAATGGCTATCCTCAAAAAAACATGGTTTTCGGGCACAGAGGTCCATGCTTATAATCCTAACACTTTGGGAGGCTGAGGCGGGAGGATCACTTGAGACCAGGAGTTCAAGACCACCCTGGGCAACATAGTGGGTCCACCTGTCTCTACAGAAAATTTTAAAATTAGCCTAGCGTGGTGGCACACTCCTGTAGTCCCAGCTACTCGGGAGGCTGAGGCAAGAGGATCACTCGAAACTACATCACTGCGCTCCAGCCTGGGTGACAGAGTGAGACCCTGTCTCAAAAAAAAAAAAAAATAAGAAACAGATGCAGTTTACCTATGTTACAAATCTACACACATATCCTCTGAATCTAAAATTAAAATAATAGGCTGGACACATTGGCTCACGCCTGTAATCCCAACACTTTGGGAGGCCGAGGCGGGCAGATCACCTGAGGCCGGGAGTTCAAGACCAGCCTGACCAACATGGAGAAACCCCGTCTCTACTAAAAATACAAAGTTAGCTGGGCATGGTGGTGCGTGCCTGCTACTCAGGAGGCTGAGGCAGGAGAATTCCTTGAACCCGGGAGGCGGAGGTTGCAGTGATCCAAGATCACGCCTTTGCACTCCAGCCTGGGCAACAAGAGTGAAAGTCCGTCTCGAAAAAAAAAGAAAGAAAAGAAAAAGGCTGGGCACGGTGGCTCACACCTGTAATCCCAGCATTTTGGGAGGCCGAGGCGGGTAAATCACCTGAGGTCAGGAGTGCAAGGCCAGCCTTGCCAACATAGTGAAACCCCATCTCTACTAAAAATACAAAAATTAGCCAGGTGTGGTGGTGCATGCCTGTAATCCCAGCTACTCAGAAGGCCTAGACATGAGAATTGCTTGAACTCAGGAGGTGGAGGTTGCAGTGAGCCGAGATAGAGCCATTGCACTCCAGCCTGGGCAACAGAGTAAGAGACTCGGTCTCAAAAAATAATATTTATTTATTTATTTATTTAGAGACAGAGTTTTACTCTTGTTGCCCAGGCTGGAGTGCAATGGTGCTATCTTGGCTCACTGCAACCTCCGCCTCCTGAGTTCAAGCAATTCTCATGTCTAGGCCTTCTGAGTAGCTAGGACTACAGGCATGTGCCACTATGCCCAGCTAATTTTGCATTTTTAGTAGAGACGGGGTTTCTCCATGTTAGTCAGGCTGGTCTCGAACTCCCAACCTCAGGTGATCCACCCACCTCGGCCTCCCAAAGTGCTGGGATTACAGGCGTGAGCCACTGTGCCCAGCCAAAAAATAATAATCATCATAAGCTTGCTTGGTGAGTAGGAAGTCAGACCAAGGGATCGAAGAGCCGGAGGAACATTTTCCCAGGAGGACTGGGGAGGTCTGGCACTGTGGCCTTGTCTTACAAGAGAGTGTGTCCTCTGCCCACCAGATCTTCCTCTGCTTCCTCTTGGCAGTGCTGGACAACCCTTTGTTCCTCAACCACTTGCGCTCTCCACCCTCCCCATTCTCTTTCTTCCCCCTGTTTCTTTTTCTTCTTTCTTATTTTATTGAGGTGAAATTCACACAACATACAATTAACGTTTTGTTTTATTTTTTGAGACAGAGTCTCACTCAGTCACCCAGACTGGAATGCAGTGGGGCAATAGTTCCCTCAAATGCCTGCATTTAAAGGATGTCTTCCTTAGCTCATTTCCTCAGGTGACTGATAGCCTCTCTTATACGCATATTCTCCCTTAAGTTTCACTGACAGAGAGTGATCTTAGGGCTAAGTTTTGGAAACAACTCTTCAGTCCCTCAAGTCCTAAATTCAGCATTACCTAAGAGCTTCTAAAGTGCTTTGAAGAATAAGAACATCATGCCTGTAAGGCCGAGGCAGGCGGATCACCTGAGGTCAGGAGTTCAAGAACAGCCTGCCCAACATGGTGAAACCCCATCTCTACCAAAAATACAAAAATTAGCCAGGTGTGGTGGTGGGCGCCTATAATCCCAGCTACTCGAGAGCCTGAGGCAGGAGAATCGCTTGAACCTGGGAAGCAGAGGTTGCAGTGAACTGAGATTGCACCACTGCACTCCAACCTCAGTGACAGAGCAAGACCCTGACTCAAAACAAAACAAAACAAAACAAAACAAAGCAAAGCAAAACATCACGCCTGTAATCCCAGCACTTTGGGAGGCTGAGGTGGGTGGATCACTTGAGGTCAGGAGCTCAAGACCAGCGTGGCCAACATGGTGAAACCTCGTCTCTACTAAAAATACAAAA
>NW_012105253.1:1637158-1639891 GCF_000951045.1 Mandrillus leucophaeus
GGGGGGGCTCTGGGTAACACTGTAGCTTCCAGAGTAAATTAAGTAGAAAAGATTTAGGGTTGTTTTCCTGTTTTTTTTTGAGACGGAGTCTCAGTCTGTCACCCAGGGCTATCTCGGCTCAGTGCAACCTCTGCCTCCTGGATTCAAGCGATTCTCCTGCCTTAGCCTCTCGAGTAGCTGGGATTATAGGTACCCGCCACCATGCCTGGCTAATTTTCTTTATTTCAGTAGAGACAGGGTTTCACCATCTTGGCCAGGCTGGTCTTGAACTCCTGACCTTGTGATTCACCCACCTCGGCCTCCCAAAGTACCGGGATTACAGGCGTGAGCCACCCCACCCGGCCATCAGGGCTGTTCTTGAACTCCTGGTTTCAAAGAATCCTCCTGCCTCAGCCTCCCAAAGTGTTGAGATTACAGGCATGAGCCACCATGTCTGACCTGGTCTTTTTTCTTTTAAGTACCATTGCTCTGGATACCTTGCATAGGCTTGAAAAGCAAACCCAAAGCAGTACACAGCAGGCCCCAAAGACCCTGAGGAGCCAAGCAAGCTGTGGGAGTGGGCTTAGGGGAGGACAAGATGAGTGGAAGCTGGAGGCCTGTTGAAAGGTTAGCAAGAAAAGTTATACATGCAGCCAACAAGCATATGAGAAAAAGTTCAGTATCACTTAACATTACAGAAATGCAAATCAAAACCACAATGAGATACCATCTCACACCTCTCAGAATAGCTATTATTAAAAAGTCGGCCAAACGTGATGGCTCATGCCTGTCATCCCAGAACTTTGGGAGGCCACGGCAGGTGGAATACTTGAGGCCAGGAGTTCAAGACGAGCCTGGGCAGAGGAGTGAGACCTCATCTCAATTAAAAAAAAAAAAGTCAAAAAACAACAGATGCTGGAGAGGTTGTCTGCGAAAAAATAACGCTTAAAACAAGCTTGTCAAACTCACAGCCCATGGGCCACATACGACCCAGGACAGCTTTGAATGTGGCCCAATACAAATTCCTTAACTTGCTTTAAACATTTTGAGAGCCGGGTGTGGTGGCTCACACCTGTAATCCCAGCACTTTGGGAGGCCAAGGCAGGTGGATCACTTGAGGTCAGATGTTCGAGACCAGCCTGGCCAACATGGTGAAACCCCATGTCTACTAAAGCTAAAAAAAGAAAATACAAAAATTAGCCAGGCATGGTGGTGCACACCTGCATTCCCAGCTACTCGGGAGGCTGAGACTCAAGAATCACTTGAACCCAGGAGGCTGATTGTGGTGAGCTGAGACTGTGCCATTGTACTCCAGCCTGGGTGACAGAGTGAGGCTTCATCTCGAAAAAAAAAAAAAAAAAAAAAAAAGAAAAAGAAAAAAGAAATTTGGTACATATACACCATGGTATACTATGCAACCATAAAAGAGAATTAGATCATGTCCATTGCAGGAACATGGATGATCTAGAAACCATCTTTTTTTTTTTGAGATGGAGTCTCACTCTGTCATCCCAGCTGGAGTGCAGTGGCACAATCTTGGCTCACTGCAACCTCCGCCTCCTGGGTTCAAGCAGTTCTCCTGTTTCAGCCTCCCGAGTAACTGGGATTATAGACATGCACCACCACACCGGGTTAATTTTTTTTTGTATTTTTAGTAGAGGCAGGGTTTCACCATATTGGTCAGTCTGGTCTCTAACTCCTGACCTCAGGTGATCCACCCGCCTCGACCTCCCAAAGTGTTGGGATTACAGGCGTGAGCCACCACACCCAGCCAACCATCTTCTTTAGCAAACTAATGCAGGAACAGAAAACCAAATACCGCATGTTCCTGCTTATTGGTGGGAGCTAAATGATGAGAACACATGGACACAAAGAGGAGAACACACTGGCGCCTACTTGGGATAGGACGGGTGGAAGGACAGAGAAGATCAGAAAAAATAACTATGGGGTACTAAGCTTAGTACCTGGGAGATGAAACGATCTGTACAACAAATCCCAGTGACGTGAGTTTTTTGGTTTTTTTTTTTGAGATGGAGTCTCACTCTGTCACCCAGGCTGGAGTGCAGTGGAGCAATCTTGGCTCACTGCAACCTCTGCCTCCCGGGTTCAAGCAATTCTCCTGTCTCAGCCTCCTGAGTAGCTGGGACCACAGGCGCCCACCACCACACCGGGCTAATTTTTGTATTTTTAGTAGAGGCAGGGTTTCACCATGTTGGCCAGGCTGGTCTCGAACTCCTGACCTCAGGTGATCCGCCCACCTCAGCCTCCCAAAGTGCTGGGATTACAGGCGTGAACCACCACGCCCAGCCACGAGTTTACTTGTATAACAAACCTGCACATGTACCCTTGAACCTAAAATCAAAATCAAAAAAAAAAAAGCAAAGCCAAAGGCAAGCGAGCAGGGCCATGTACCTGCCGACACCTGTGAAAGCCAATTAACTTCAGCCCACGGCTTGTACAGTGACCACACCCAGCCCTCACCCGGCACTTAGCTGGAGTTCAGCAGCCCAACCTCTGACTTCTTTCTGGCATGAACAGATGCTGGCAGCAGGCCAGGGAGCAAACCATCTGACCTTTGATCAGCCCTGGGCTCCTTACCAGTCCCTCTTGCTCTCCTCGTACTCTGCCCATCACCCCTTCCCGCCCCAGTATAATCCTAAAAGACCACACACTTAAGGTCCGAAACTGGAAACTCGTAAGAGGTTGTCCCTCCCGCTATAGAGCTAATTCCAGTGCCCCTCACCCTGCCACCAC
>NW_012105253.1:1641376-1645936 GCF_000951045.1 Mandrillus leucophaeus
AGCACTTTGGGAGGCCGAGGCAGGCCGATCACGAGGTCAGGAGATCGAGACCATCCTGGCTAACACGGTGACACCCTATCTCTACTAAAAATACAAAAAATTAGCCGGGCGTAGTAGCAGACGCCTGTAGTCCCAACTACTCAGGAAGATTAGGCAGGAGAATGGTGTGAACCCAGGAGGCAGAGGTTGCAGTGAGCCGAGATCATGCCACTACACTCCAGCCTGGGCGACAGAGTGAGACTCCTTCTGAAAAAAAAAGAAAAAGAAAAAGAAAAAGGAAAGGGAAGGGAAGGGAAGAGAGGGGAGGGGAGGGGAGGGGAAAGGAAGGGAAGGACTGAATATGTAATACCTGTGCATGTTTTTGCACGTAAATTATTTCTCTATTTTTGAGACAGAGTCTCACTCTGTCGCCCAAGCTGGAGTGCAGTGCTACAATCTTGGCTCACTGCAACCTCCGCCTCCTGGGTTCAAGCGATTTTCCTGCCTCAGCCTCCAAGAGTAGCTGGGATTACAGGTAGGGGGTACCATGCCTGGCTAATTTGTGTATTTTTAGTAGAGATGGGTTTCACCATATTGACCAAGCTGGTCTTGAACTCCTGATCTCAAGTGATCTGCCTGCCTCGGCCTTCCAAAGTGTTGGGATTACAGGCGTGACCTACCAAGCCCCGCCCCCCTGTTTGTTTGTTTTTTTTTTTCTGCAGATACACTGGCTGGAAATGTAAATTATTTCTCAATTTGAGAAGTGTAATTGAAAAAAATACTGGGGGAAAAAAGTCACCTCATCAAAAAATATCATTAGGAGAGTGAAAAGATACGTCATACACTGGGGAACAATATTTGTAACACATATAACCAACAAAGGATTAGTATTTTTTTTTTTCCTTAAGACAGGATCTGGCTCTGTTGCCCAGGCTGGAGTGCAATGGCACCATCACAGCTCACTGCAGCTTGGACCTCCTGGGCTCAACCCCACCTCAGCCTCCCAAGTAGCTACCAGCACACACCACTATATCTGGCCAATTTTATGTTTTTTTGTTTTTTTGAGACGAAGTCTCGCTCTGTCACCCAGGCTGGAGTGCCATGATGCGATCTCAGCTCACTGCAACCTCCACCTCCCGGCTTCAAGGAATTCTCTGCCTCAACCTCCTGAGTAACTGAGACTACAGGTATGCACCACCATGCCCAACTAACTAATTTTTTTGTATTTTTAGTGGAGAGGGGGGTTTCGCCATGTTGGCCAGGCTGGCTTCGAACTCCTGACCTCAAATGATTCACCCGCCTTGGCCTCCCAAAGTGCTGGGGTAGCAGGCATGAGCCACTTCACCAAGCCCCCAAAGCATAAATTTTTAATTAATATTTATGAGCACAGGAGTTCACAGAAAATTGAAACTCAAAGAAGGTCGCTTAGACTCTGGGGCTTATATACCATTTTAACAAAAGAAAGGGGGTTTGGGCTTCAGGGGTTGATTGACTACTTGTGGGAAAGTGACTAAGAATACAGGAGAAACTAATGGCAGACAAGGGTTATTTTCACCAGGCTTGTTTATGCAGACTCACCCTGCTGCCAGCTCTCTGTCTCTGGTGATAAGAGCGGCTCTCCTCTTTCTGGTACAAGAAGGGAGGCACCTTCACAAGGGAAATTCACACCACCGAGGGAAATTTCTGCTCTGCTCTTGGTTGGCTAAGAAGAGGGCAGAGAACCTTCTTCCATCTGTTGATCCTCAATTTCTTTCAGCTCAAAATAATCCTATGCCAAAGTGCATTGCTTGGGGCTGGCACAACCTGATCCCTTTCCATTTAAACTGTGCACATTGCTGAGAAAAAGCAATAATCTTCAAAAAAAAGTCATCATCCCCCTTTCATGTTATGCCAAGCCCAGCCAACTGGCATCTCTCTCTTTTTTTTTTTTTTGAGACGGAGTCTTGCTCTGTTACCCAGGCTGGCGTGCAGTGGCGTGATCTCAGCTCACTGCAGCCTCTGCCTCCCGGGTTAAAGTGATTCTCATGCCTCAGCCTCCCGAGTAGCTGGGATTACAGGTGCATGCCACCACGCCAGGTTAATTTTTTTGTATTTTTAGTAGAAACGGGGTTTCACCATGTTGACCAGGCTGGTCTGGAACTCCTGAACTCAGGTGATCCGCCTTCCTCGGCCTCCCAAAGTGCTGGGATTACAGATGTGAGCCATCGCACACGGCCCCAGCTGGCATCTCAATGGCAAACCGGTTGTCTTGGCCTTTCCTGGGGGAGGGGAGGAGACTTATGCCAGCCATTACTCCAGACTCTTATCTTCCCTTCTGGGGGCCAGGGCACCAAAGGGGCCAAGGGGCACAGGAGAGAGTGAGGCACGGAGCAGCTGCGTCAGCACTGCCACCTGCTTACTGTGGAACTTGGAACATGACTCCTCTCCTCCTGGCCCCCTGTTCCCCTATCTGTACAACAGAAGAGGTCCCTCCTGTCCCCAGCCTTGTCTGACACCAGGCACACCTGTGGCCATACCCAGGATGGATGACCTGGAAGCCTGGTCCAGGGCCTTCAGTTGATGGTGACATTGTCCGATTCAGGAGGCAGGGAGGAGCTGGAGCCCTGTGCAAAACAAGGGGGTGTTTGAGGAGGGAGGAGACGAGAGTTAGCTGTTGCCCCCATGTCTGCCAAGCAGCTAACAGCTGAGCTGACCTTAAAGTCAGGGCATGCCTCAGCTTGTCTTAACAGCTATTTATAGCTCGGGTGCCTCCTTATTTGGTAGCTGACTGCACTGCAGGCTGCGGCCTCTCTCCACAGGGATGCCTGCCTTCCTGACAAGCAGCCCAGGCTCCTGATGCAGTTCTGTCTCCTGCAGGCTTTACACAGAACAGGCTCACAGCTGTGTGAGACTTACCTATTCCAAATGCCCTTTAAAGTCATTTACATAGCCGTTACATGTTTAATTGTGTTAAAATACACATAAGATAATCCCAGCATTTTGGGAGATGAGGCGGCCAGAGGATCATTTGAGGGGCCAGGAGTTTGACACCAGCCTGGGCAGCATAGCAAGACCCCCATCTATACTTTAAAAAAAAGAAGATAATGGGGTTTAGGATGCCCTCTGTAACTGGCCAGGGTTTGGAGGTGATCACTCTAGCCTATGTACTCTCACCAATCCAAGACAGCTGCTAACCCCCAGAATCTTTAAAGGACCAGTCTTTCCACCCTGTCATGCATTTGGGGGCACAATGGGTACCCGTCTCTCCTCTCCCACCCATTATGGGCTTAACTGTGTCCATCCCAAAATTCATATGCTAAAGTCTCAACTTCCAGCACCTCAGAATGTAACTGTATTTGGAGATAGGGTCTGGAGGAGGTAATTAAGTTAAAATGAGGGCCTATGGGTGGTCTCTAATCCAACATGACTAGTGTCCTTAAAAGAAAGAAAATTGGGGACAGGTGCAGTGATTCATGCCTGTAATCCTAGCACTTTGGGAGGCCGAGGCAAGAGGATCCCCTGAGGTCAGGAGATTGAGACCAGCCTGGCCAACATGACAAACCCCATCTCTACGTAATACACAAAAAAAAAAAAAAATAGATGGGCGTGGTGGTGCATGCCTGTAATCCCAGCTACTCAGGAGGTTGAGGCAAGAGAATCACTTGACCTAGGAGGCTGAGGTTGAAGTGAGCCGAGATTATGCCACTGCACTCCAGACTGGGTGACAGAGCGAGACTCCGTCTCAAAAAAAAGAAAGAAATGTGGATGCAAACACACTTAGAGAGAAAACTGTGTGAGGATACGGGGAGACAGTGGCCATCTACAAGCCAGGGAGAGAGACCTCAGAAGAAACCAACCCTGCCAATCAACACCTTGATCTCAGACTTCCAGCTTCCAGAACTGGGGGACGATGAGTTTCTCTTAGTTAAGCCACGTTTGTGA
Organism: Mandrillus leucophaeus; assembly: GCF_000951045.1. Taxonomy (NCBI): domain Eukaryota; kingdom Metazoa; phylum Chordata; class Mammalia; order Primates; family Cercopithecidae; genus Mandrillus; species Mandrillus leucophaeus. The sequence goes on from NW_012105253.1 coordinate 1,645,277, forward strand.
AACTTGGTAATGGCAGCCCTAGTCGACTCTTACGACTCCCCTCCTCTGTTCTCTGATTTTACAAAGAATATCCTGAACTGGATTCCTCCTCAAATTTGATTTTTGGGGCAAAGAGAGGTTCAAATGGCAAAACATTGGCTGTGCTTTTCAGGCTCACCCTCCTCAGTCCTCCACAGCACTGACACACCAGGATTCCCAGGACCTCTGGACAGACACCTTTTCCCATAGCCCCCTGCTGCTTTCTCAAGGAGCCAGTGTCACTGCTGTCCTCTCCCAGCTCTGATGGCCTTCCAACTTGCCCATCTCACATGGGTCCCACCTCAAACCAAGCTTCCCAGGCCTCATTTGCGCCACGAGGATTTCCCCAGTAGAGGCTGTGGCCAGTGAGGCAGCATTTAACATAGACACATGTCTATGTAAACACACTGAGCAATGACCGTGAATCAAGACACAATGCTCCACAGGCCTGAGTCCTTCCACCCCCCCCATATCACAGTCCACCCCAAAGGAATTATCCATTGAGATTCCACTCAACACATGTCGCTTTAGTATCTTCTACGGGCCGGAGACTCCAGCAAGCAATGGCACAAGAAAAATGACCCATTCCTTGTTCTCAGGAGATCCCACCTAGTGGGGAAGAATTTTTTTTTTTTTTTTTTT
>NW_012105253.1:1646046-1647910 GCF_000951045.1 Mandrillus leucophaeus
GACGGAGTTTTGCTCTTGTTGCCCAAGCTGGAGTGCAATGCCACGATCTCGGCTCACTGCAACCTCCACCTCCCAGGTTCAAGCGATTCTCCTGCCTCAGGCTCCCGAGTATCTGGGATTACAGGCGCGTGCCACCACACCCAGCTAATTTTTTTGCATTTTTAGTAGAAACGGGGTTTCACCATGTTAGTCAGGCTGGTCTCAAACTCCTAACATCAGGTGATCCAACCACCTTGGCCTCCCAAAGTGCTGGGAGTACAGTGTGAGCCACTGCGCCCGGCCAATTTTTTTTTTTTTTTTTAAACAGAATCTTACACTCATTCTGTCGCCCAGGCTGGAGTGCGGTGGCGCGATCTCGGCTCACTGCAACCTCCGCCTCCCAGGTTCAAGCCATTCTCCTGCCTCAGCCTCGTGAGTAGCTGGGAATACAGGCGTGCGCCACCACACCCGGCTAATTTTTGTATTTTTAGTAGAGATGGGGTTCGCCATGTTGGCCAGGCTGGGCCACGGCTTGGATAAGCTTGGCTTAGGTTCTGCTGCTCACCACACAGTAAGACAATGACTGAGACTACAAGTATTGCCAAGAAGAAGGTTTTAATTGGTGTTGGAGTAGGGGGTGCGAGGGGCGCTGCAGCCCAGGAAATGGGAGCTCAGTCTCAAATCCATCTCCCGGATGGACTAAAGCCAGGGATTTATATAGCAGGGAAGAAATGTAACAATGTGTAAAAAAACAGGAACTAGAGAGGGGCAAGGAAGCAACAATCATGATGAATGAGGGATCAGGTATCTCATTGTCTGGAGGTAGTGATCTGGTGAGTTTCAATTCTTTGATAGGCTTTTTTTTTGAGACAGAGTTTTGCTCTGTCGCCCAGGCTAGAGTGCAATGGGGCCATCTCTACTGACTGCAATGTCTGCCTCCAGGTTCAAGCGATTCTCCTACCTCAGCCTCCCAAGTAGCTGGGATTACAGGCGTGTACCACCACACCCAGCTAATTTTTGTATTTTGGGTAGAGACCTGGTTTCACCATGTTGGTCAGGCTGGTCTCGAACTCCTGGCCTCAAGTGATCCACCCACCTCAGCCTCCCAAAGTTCTGGGATTACAGGCATGCACCACCATGCCCAGGTAATTTTTGTATTGTTAGTAGAGACAAGGTTTCACCCTGTTGGTCAGCCTGGTCTCAAACTCCTGGCCTCAAGTGATCCACCTGCCTTAGCCTCCCAAAGTGCTGGGATTACTCCCAAAGCCTGATACATTTTTTCTTTTTTTTTTTTAGAGGACCAAAAGTCTTTCCTGAGAAAGAAACTCAGATAAAACAAGCTGGTCTTCCTTGGTTCCAGCTGGTGAAGGCCCACCATTAAAGGGAGCATTTTACCACACACCATACTTTTTTTTTTTTTTTTAATTATGCTATTCAGGCTGGAAAACAGCTGGGACTATAGACGTGCACCACCGGGCCTGGCTTACACCATGCATCTTTTTTTTAAATGCAGTAAAATATATATAACGTAACATTTACGATTTAATCAATTTAAAATAAACAATTGAGTGGCATTAAGTATTGTATTAGGTTGGTGCAAAAGTAATTGTGTGGCAGGGGTGCGGTGGCTCATGCCTATAATCCGAGCACTTTGGGAGGCTGGGGCAGGAGGATCACGGGGTCAGGAGATGGAGACCATCCTGGCTAACATGGTGAAACCACATCTCTACTAAATATACAAAAAATTAGCCAGGTGTGGTGGCGGGCACCTGTAGTCCCAGCTACTGGGGAGGCTGAGGCGGGATAATGGCGTGAACCTGGGAGGCAGAGCTTGCAGTGAGCCAAGATTGCGCCACTGCACTCCAGCCTGGGCGACAGAGCGAGA
>NW_012105253.1:1648715-1652599 GCF_000951045.1 Mandrillus leucophaeus
TTTTTTTTTTTTTTTTGAGACAGTCTCGCTCTTGTCCCCCAGGCTGGACTACGATGGCGTGATCTTGGCTTGCTGCAATTTCTGCCTCCTGGGTTCAAGCAATTCTCCTGCCTCCGCCCCCGCGAGTAGCTGGGATTACAGCCTGCCACTACACCCAGCTAATTTTTGTATTTTTAGTAGAGATGGGGTTTCACCATGTTGGCCAGGCTGGTCTAGAACTCCTGATCTAAGGTGATCCACTCACCTCAGCCTCCCAAAGTGCTGGGATTACAGCCATGAGCCACTGCGCCTGGCCTAATTTTTTGTTTTTTGTAGAGACCAAGTCTCACTATGTTGCCCTGGCTGGTCTCGAATTGCTAGGCTCAAACGATTCTCCCACCTCGGCCTCATAAAGTGTTGGAATTACAGGTATGAGCCACCGTACCCAGCCCACATGTGGATTTTAAAGATGTCCAGAATTTTGATATGGCTTGGCATAGAAAGACTTCAAGGCGGGCGCCAAGGTCTCTGATAAATGGTCAGGACTTGTTTACTTGACTCAATTAACAGGGTTGATTTGTTTTTCAGAACAGCTTGTGTGTAGAAACCTTGAGTAGAACTTGGAAACATCCCAGTTAGAAGGCTAGATAACACCAGCAAAACTGGCAGCTGCAGGGCCCAGAGCTACCTTTCTTCCACAGCTAGAATGTAATCTGACCATACCAGTCCTCTGCCTGAAACCACCCAGGGGCTCCCTGTGGCCTGCAGGACTCAGTCCAGCCACCAGCTGGCTGCAAGCTGCCCTGGCTGCCTAGGCCTTTACGCTCCAACAATAAATGCACAGCTCGGGCCAGGTGTGGTGGCTCATGCCTGTAATCTCAACACTTTGGGAGGCTGAGGTGGGTGGATCACCTGAGGTCAAGAGTTCGAGACCAACCTGGCCAACATGGTGAAACCCCGTCTCTACTAAAATACAAAAATTGCCAGGGGTGGTGGTAGGCAACTGTAATCCCAGCTACTCGGGAGGCTGAGGCAGGAGAATCTCTTGAACCCGGGAGGCAGAGGTTGCAATGAGCCGAGATTGAGCCACTGCACTCCAGCGTGGGTGACAGAGCGAGACTTGGTCTTAAAGAAAGAAAAAAATGAAGCAGGACGGAGTCAGTTAAGTCAGATCTCTTTCACTATAATAATTCTGTCAGTTATAATTTTGGCAAACGTGGTTTTATTGGCAGGGCAAGTGTCCCCTAACATCTCTCTCCTTGGCTTGCAGAGGAGTCTTCTGTGTCCTCACAAGGCCGTCCCTTTATGGGTGTCTATGTCCTAATCTCTTCTTCTTCTAAGGAGTCATGTTGGATTAGGGTCCATCCTAATGAGCTCATTTTAATTCAGTAAAGACCCTGTCTCCAAATACAGTTACATTCTGAGCTACTGGGGGTTAGGACTCTACATGAATTTAGGGGTGCGGGATACAATTTAGCTCACAACAGGGTCAAATTTCATAAGGCTCTGTAGATCATGTTAAGGATTTTAATTTTAACTTTAACATTAATCAGAGGTTGGATGTGGTGGCTCAAGCCTGTAACCACAACACTTTGGGAGGCTCAGGCAGGAGGATCACTTGAACCCAGGAGTTCAAGACCAAACTGGCCAACATAAAGAGACCTTGTCACTACAAAAAAAAAAAAAAAAATTAGCCAGGCATGGTGGCACATGGCATAGTCCCAGCTGCTTGGGAGGCTGAGGCAGGAGAATCGCTTGAACCCAGGAGACAGAGGTTGCAGTGAGCTGAGATTGTGCCACTGCACTCCAGCCTGGGCGACAGAATGAGACTCCATCTCAAAAAAAATAAATAAATAAAAATTTAAAAATCAGATGAAAGGAATCTGAAACTATGAAAAATTTTTGCTGGGCGTGGTGGCTCATTCCTATAATCCCAGCACTTTGGGAGGACGAGGTGGGTAGATCACCTGAGGTCAGGAGTTCGAGACCAGCCTGGCCAACATGGTGAAACCCCATCTCTACTAAAAAATACAAAAATTAGCAGGGCCCGTTGGCTCACGCCTGTAATCCCAGCACTTTGGGAGGTCGAGGCGGGCAGATCACAAGGTCAGGAGTTCAAGATCAGCCTGGCCAACATGGTGAAACCTTGTCTCTACTAAATACAAAAAAAATTAGCTGGGCGTGGTGGCGCATGCCTATACTCCTTGCTACTCAGGAGGCTGAGGCAGGAGAATTGCTTGAACCCAGGAGGCGGAGGTTGCACTGAGCTGAGATTGTATCACTATACTCCAGCCTGGGTGAAGGAGTGAGACTCTGTCTCAGAAAAAAAAAAAAATACAAAAATTAGCCAGATGTGGTGGCAGGCACCTGTAGTCCCAACTACGCAGGAGGCTGAGGCAGGAGAATCACTTGAAACCGGAAGGCGGAGGTTGCAGTGAGCCGAGATCGCGCCATTGTACTCCAGCCTGGCTAATGAGCGAAACTCTGTCTCAAAAAATTAAAAAAAAAAAAAAAATTTAAGCAGGAGCATGACATTAAGTACCTTTGGATTTAGAAAATCACAGACTGCAATGCAGACAATAGAACAGAAGGGGTCAGAGTGGATGTTGACAGACCAGTTAGGAGGTCACTGTAAAACGCAGCAAGAAACCTGCCCAAGTCCTGGCATTTTTACTTATGAGATCTATCTCAAATTTGGCCACTTTGCTCCATGCCTGGCATATTTAAATAGAAAGCCAGGCATGGTGACTCACGCCTGTAATCCCACCACTTTGGGAGACCAAAGCGAGCAGATCACCTGATGTCAGGAGTTCGAAACCAGCCTGGCCAACATGGTGAAACCCCATCTCTACTAATAATACAAAAACTAGTCGGATGTGGTGGCACACGCCTGTAATCCCAGCTACTCAGGAGGCTGAGGCAGGAGAATCGCTTGAGCCTGGGAGGTGGAGATTGCAGTGAGCCGAGATCGTACCATTGCACTGCAGCGTGGGGGACAAGAGTGAAACTCTGTCTCAAAAAAAAATTTAAATTTAAATTTAAAAATCAGCTGGGCGTGGTGGCTCAAACCTGTAATCCCAGCACTTTGGGAGGCCGAGGCAGGTGGATCACCTGAGGTTAGGAGTTCAAGACCAGCCTGACCAACATGGTGAAACCCCATCCCTACTGCAAACACAAAAAATTAGCCAGGCGTGGTGGCAGGTGCTTGTAATCCCAGCTACTCGGGAGGCTGAGGCAGGAGAATTGCTTGCACCCAGGAGGCAGAGGTTGCAGTGAGCCGAGATTGCACCATTGCACTATAGCCTGGGCGACAAGAGCAAAACTCCATCTCAAAAATGAACAAATAAATACAATTTTTTAATAACAAATAAATAAATAAATACAGGGTCTTGCTATGTTTCCCAGGCTGGTCTTGAACTCCTGGGCTCAAGCAATCCTCCTGTCTCAGCTTCCTAAGGTGCCAGGACTTTAGCCAGGTGTGGTGGAGCATGCCTGTGGTCTCAGCTACTCAAGGCTCAAGTGGGAGGATTGCTTGAGCCATGGAAGTGGAGGTTTCAGTGAGCTGAGATTGCACACACACACACAAAAAGGGTCTCGCTCTGTTGCCCAGGCTGGAGTGCAGTGGCTCAATCTTGGCTCACTGCAGACTCCACCTCCTAGGGTTCATGCCATTCTGCTGCCTCAGCCTCCCGAGTAACTGGGTAGCTGGGACCACAGGTGCCCACCACCACACCCAGCTAGTTTTTTTGTATTTTTAGTACAGACGGAGTTTTACCATGTTAGCCAGGATGGTCTTGATCTCCTGACCTTGTGATCCGCCCACCTTGGGCTCCCAAAGTGTTGAGATTACAGGCTGAGCCACTGTGCCAGACCTAAGAATATATATATATATATATTTTTTTTTT
>NW_012105253.1:1652649-1655419 GCF_000951045.1 Mandrillus leucophaeus
TTTTGAGACGGAGTCTTGCTGTGTCCCCCAGGCTGGAGTGCAGTGGCGCGATCTCGGCTCACTGCAAGCTCCGCCTCCCGGATTCACGCCATTCTCCTGCCTCAGCCTCCTGAGTAGCTGGGACTACAGACGCCCACTACCGCGCCCGGCTAATTTTTTGTATTTTTAGTAGAGACGGTGTTTCACCGTGGTCTCGATCTCCTCACCTTGTGATCCGCCCGCCTTGGCCTCCCAAAGTGCTAGGATTACAGGCGTGAGCCACCGCGCCCGGCCAGAATATTTTTTTTTAATGAAAAAACAAAGAGCAAGAACTGGCACTGTGAGCATGCACCACCAAACCCGGCTAATTTTTTTAAATTTTTACAGTGTTGCTCAGGCTGGTCTTGAACTCCTGGGCTCAAGTGATCCTCCCTCCTCAGCCTCCCAAAGTGCTTGATTACAGACATGAGCAACTGAGCCCAACCCCTAGAGTTTGACTCTTTTTATCAACAGGTTTCAGCCATCAATTACATGTGTGATTTTATTTTTTGGACAGTAGGCACACGACACTGAGCTCTATGTTAGCTAACTACTAAATCCAGAATGTACTGCTGCAGTCCCTCAGACTGAAGCCCCCAGACAAATGTGAGGCCAGGACCCGCAGCAGCCAGAGTGACACTGAGCACCTGGGATTATCCAAGTGTGGAAAAGGAGTCTTTTCTCCCTCTACCCCACCACTCAGAACGCTCCCATCCCAGCGGCCTGAGTCTGCTGCAGTCTCACTGGGTCTGATAACTTCTGCATGGCTAGTAGAGTAACACCCAAAGATACCCTAAAGTGTGCTGCGAGCTGGGGAGGAGGAGTCTGTTCAGTGGGAACACTAGCTCTCACTGTGTCTCTAAAAGCGCCTTTGCAAAATTAATACAGTAAGAGAAACCTGACATTGTTGCCTCCATCTTGCTTCTAATCGCCAAGCTGTCCTTGATCATTCCTGGGAGTAGCCCAAACTAACACTGAGAGAAATTTAGTTTATAGTTTAACCTTAGGCAGGGCGCAGTGACTCACACCCGTAACCCCAGCACTTTGGGAGGCCGAGGCGGGTAAATCACCTGAGGTCAGGAGTTCAAGACTAGCCTGGCCAACATGGTGAAACCCCTGTCTCTACTAAAAATACCAAAAATTAGCTAGGCATGCTGGCACGTGCCTGTAATCCCAGCTACTTGGGAGGCTGAGACAGGAGAATTGCTTGAAATCAGGAGGTGGAGGTTGCAGTGAGCCAAGATCATGCCACTGCACTCCAGTCTGGGCAACAGAGCCTGACTCCGTCTCAAAATAAATAAATAAATAATTTAACCTTAAAGTAAGGATGATAATGGCCCTTCCCAAAACCAAACTGCCTTTGTAAAACTAATGAAAAGCCATAAGATTAGGATTATGAGAGGAGCCTGAATTTTGCTGAGATATAGGCATAGTTAAAGGATAACCAGCCATTGTTCTGGAGGTCACAAGATTTGTGACTTCCCCAGTTACTCCTGTAGATAACATCACAATTGTAGAAGCTAAGACTGGCCTTCCCAGATGTCCTTTCACACTTTCACATTTCTGGCTACCTGATGGCTCCACCTGCACTTGTGACTCATGACTCAACCAGTCCTGTGGACCCCACCCAGAGGGAACTCAGTACACAAGGTCCATTTTCCACACCCCTATGATTGCATCCCCAGCATTCATTCCCCAACCCCTAATCCCCTGCCCACCAAACGATCCTTGAAAACCCTTAACCTCAGGTGGCACAACTGGTTTGAGTGACTGGAAATAAGATGTAGAACCCCCAACGCAGACACTGAGTAGAATGACTTTTTTTTTTTTTTTTTTTTTTTTTGAGATGGAGTTTTGCTCTTGTCGCCCAGGCTGGAGTGCAATGGCATGATCTTGGCTCACTGCAACCTCCACCTCATGGGTTCAAGTGATTCTCCTGCCTCAGTCTCCCGAGTAGCTGGGATTACAGGCGCACCACCAAGTCCAGCAAATTTTTGTATTTTTAGTAGAGATGGGGTTTCACTATGTTGGCCACGCTGGTCTTGAACTCCTGACTTCAGGTGATCCACCCACCTCCGCCTCCCAAAGTGCTGGGATTATAGATGTGAGCTACTGTGCCCAGTAACTTGCCGAACCTTCTTGTGACAAATTTTATCTGGATTTTTTTAAAAAGAAAAAGCAAGAATGAATCTTTCTGGTTTTTAGTTTTGTATAAATTATGTTTCAAATCTTTGCATTTCAGAAATAGTCATGATCGAAAATGCTGTTAAGTTTTTTGGAACTCTTTTTTAAGATTATAGTATTTCCGGCTGGGTGCGGTGGCTCACACCTGTAATCCCAGCACTTTGGGAGGCCGAAGTGGGTGGATCACCAGTTCAAGAGTTCGAGACCAGCCTGACCAACATGGTCAGGTTTTTAGTCTCTCCAAAAAAAAACCATGGTCTGGTTTTTAGTCTCTACTAAAAAAAAAATACAAAAGTTAGCTGAGTGTGGTGGCGGGCACCTATAATCCCAGCTACTCAGGAGGCTGAGGCAGGAGAATTGCTTGAACACGGGAGGTGGAGGTTGCAGTGAGCTGAGATCATGCCACTGCACTCCAGCCTGGGTGACGGAGTGAAACTCTGTCTCAAAAAAAAAAAAAAAGATTATAGTGTTTACTCTAAAAAAAAATTAAAATTGGCCAGGCACAGTGGCTCCCGCCTGTAATCCCAGAACTTTGGGAGGCCGAGGCAGGCAGATCACGAGGTCAGGA
>NW_012105253.1:1659504-1661285 GCF_000951045.1 Mandrillus leucophaeus
TGCCTCAGCCTCCTGAGCAACTGGGATTACAGGTGCATGCAACCATGCCTGGCTAATTTTTGTATTTTTAGTAGAGATGGAGTTTCACCATGTTGGCCTGGGTGGTTTGGAACTCCTGACCTCAAGTAATCTGCCCACCTTGGCCTCCCAATGTGCTGGGATTACAGGCATGAGCCACTGCACTCAGCCTCAGGAGATTCTTGTTTATATGTGTCCAAGGTGATCAGAGCACAGCTTGCTTTTCATACATTCTAGGGAGACATGAGCCATCAATCAACATATGCAACACCAACATTGGTTCAGTCTGGAAAGGCAGGACAACTTGAAGCAAAAAAGGGAAGATTCCAAGCGGGGAGGAGTTTTCCAGGTCATAGGTAGGTAACAGACAAATGGTTGCATTCTTTTGAGTTTCTGATTAGCCTCTCCAAAGGAGGCAATCAGATATGCGTTTATCTCAGTGACCAGAGGGGTGACTTTGAATAGAATGAATAGAATAGAATGGGAGACGGGTTGGCCCTAAGGAGTTTCCAGCTTGACTTTTCCCTTTAGTTTAGTGATTTACAGGTCCCAAGATTTATTTTCCTTTAACACTATATATATGTATTTTTTTTTTTTTTTTTTGAGACGGAGTCTTGCTGTGTGGCCGAGGCTGGAGTGCAGTGGCGTGATCTTGGTTCACTGCAACCTCCGCCTCCAGGGTTCAAGTGATTCTGGTGCCTCAGCCTCCTGAGTAGCTGAGATTACAGCATACTTCACCACCACAACCGGCTAAGTTTTTATGTATTTTTAGTAGAGATGGGGTTCTACCATATGGGCCAGGCTGGTCTCAAAATCCTGACCTCAGTGTTCCTCCCACCTTGGCCTCCAAAAGTGCTGGGATTACAGGCATGAGCCACTGTGCAAGGCCAACACAGTAGCTATATTTTAATTTCAGATAAATGATGAATAAATTTTAAGTATATCTCATATTTGGAATATATTTATACTAAATACTGATTATTTAGCTGAAATTCAAATTTAACTTGGCATCCTGATTTAATTTTTAAATTTAATTTTTATTTTGTAGCCATGGTCTCACTATGTTGCCCAGGCTGGTCTAGAACTCCTGACTCCAAGCAATCCTCCTGCCTCAGTCTCCCAAAGGGCTGGGATTACAGATGTGAGCCAGGGTCGCCTGCCATTCTATATCTTTATTTGCTACGTTTGACAACCCTATTCTAATGTCATATAACAACAGCAATGAAAACAATAGCAAACACATATCTAATAGGTTTTGTTTTGTTTTGAGACGGAGTCTTGCTCTGTCGCCAGGCTGGAGTGCAGTGGCGCGATCTCGGCTCACTGCAACCTCTGCCTTCCAGGTTCAAACGATTCTCCTGCCTCAGCCTCCTGAGTAGCTGGGACTATAGGTATGTGCCACCATGCCCAGCTAATTTTTTGTGTTTTTAAAAGAGACAGGGTTTCACCATGTTAGCCAGGATGGTCTCAATCTCCTGACTTCGTGATCCGCCCACGTTGGCCTCCCAAAGTGCTGGGATTACAGGCATGAGCCACCACGCCCGGCCTATATCTAGCAGTTATTAAATGAAGTGAATAGCCTTTGAGTTTTGTATCCATTAACTCCTTTAATATTTATAAGGAAGGTGTTTTTGTGTGCAGCTTTTTGTTTGTTTTTTGCTTTTGGCTTTATTTCTTTTCTTTTCTTTTTTTTGTGTGTGTGAGATGGAGTCTTGCTCTGTCATACAGTCTGGAGTGCAGTGGCGTTATCTTGCTTCACTGCA
>NW_012105253.1:1662010-1667082 GCF_000951045.1 Mandrillus leucophaeus
TTGAACTCGGGAGGCGGAGCTTGCAGTGAGCCAAGATCGCGCCACTGCACTCCAGCCTGGGTGACAGAGCAAGACTCCATCTCAAAAAAAAAAATTTAAACCAGGTATTGATATGGAAAAGAAAAAAGAGAAAGAAAAGAAAAGGAAAGGAAAGAAAATCCCTAACCTCAGAGACTTCAAGGAGATTGATTCGTAGCCAGCTTCTGTCAATTCAGCATTCTTTACTGCTGTGCCATGCATGGTCTCAGGGGATCGATTTTGTCTGTTCTGCGGGCAGGAAGAACCCATCAGGTGATTCCATCTCCCCTTTGCTCTCCAGTCTGCCTTGTCTCTGACCACCCTTGGCCTGGCTCCCTGGGTCCAGCCACAATGGCGTCAGCAGGTCCCGGATCACCCCAAGCAGGGCCCGGCCTCCAGGCCATACCTGCTGTTCCCTCTGGCTTGTGCACTCTGCCCTCATGTCTTCACATGGCTCATTCTTACCACTCCTTTAGGACTACTTTCAAATACTGTCTTAGAAGCGCCTTTCCTGACCACCGTACCTGAATGAAGGAATGAATGAATCCACTGATGCCATTATCCCCTAAGACTGTGGCTCATTTAGGCTGCACCTGAAAGACACTTTTTCTTTCTTTCTTTCTTTCTTTTGAGACAGAATCTTGCTCTGTCGTCCTGGCTGGAGTGCAATGGTGCAATCTCGGCTCACGGCAACCTCCGCCTCCCGGGTTCAAGCGATTCTCCTGCCTCAGCCTCCTGAACAGCTGGGATTACAGGCACGTACCACCACGCCCAGCTAATCTTTGTAATTAGTTTTCACCATGTTGGTCGGGCTGGTCTTGAACTCCTGACCTCGTTATCCACCCGCCTTGGTCTCCCAAAGTGCTGAGATTACAGGCGTAAACCCACCGCGCCTGGCCTGAGACCTTTCTTTTTAAAGCAAGCTACATTTTCACCCAATAAGCCCAGGAAATTCGTCAATTCATTCTTAGCATTCACTTCCTAGTTTCTGCAGAGACTAGGCTGCCTTTCCTGGCCTTTCTTTCCTGGAAGGCTGGGTTCTGCTACGGCAGAGGAGAGTTGGAGCAGCATTAGCTCGAAGGGCTAAGGTACCTGCACACAAATCACTCACACACGCTTACCACACAATGCAGTCAGGCTTTCTATCAAACTGCAGTGCAAACTCATGCACATGAATACATTGTAGTTCCGTTTATAACTTTTTTTTTTTTGAGATGGAGTTTCGCTCCTGTTGCCCAGGCTGGAGTGCAATGGCGTGATCTTGGCTGGCAGCAACCTCTGCACCCTGGGTTCAAGTGATTCTCCTGCCTCAGCCTCCTAAGTAGCTGGGATTACAGGCGCCCACCACCACGCCCAGCTAATTTTGTATTTTTAGTAGAGACGGGGTTTCTCCATGTTGGTTAGGCTGGTCTCGAACTCCTGACCTCAGGTGATCCACCTGCCTCAGCCTCCCTAAGTGCTAGGATTACAGGCGTGAGCCACGGCACCCAGCCTCCATTTATAACTTTTAAATCACACACACACAAAAATCAAGAACTCCTCACTAATATATGGATTTTATTTATTTTTATTTTTTCGAGATGGAGTCTCACTGTGTTGCCCAGGCTGGAGTGCAGTGGCATGCTCGGCTCACTGCAACCTCCCCCTCCTGGGTTCAAGCGATTCTCCAGCCTCAGCCTCCCGAGTAGCTGGGATTACAGGTGCCTGCCACCACAGCCGGCTAATTTTTGTATTTTTAGTAGAGATGGGGTTCCACCACGTTGACCAAGGTGATCTCAAACCCCTGACCTCAGGTGATCCGCCTGCCTTGGCCTCCCAAGGTGCTGGGATTACAGGCATGAGATACCGCGCCTGGCTTGTTTTTTTTTTTTGAGACTGAGTCTCACTCTGTTGCCCAGGCCTCTTACGTTCAAGGGATTCTTCTGCCTCAGCCTCCCGAGTAGCTGGGATTAGAGGCACACCACCACACCCGGCTAATTTTTGTACTTTTAGTAGAGATGGGATTTCACCATGTTGGCCAGGCTGGTCTTGAACTCCTGACCTCAAATGATTTGCCCACCTCAGCCTCCCAAAGTCCTGGGATTACAGGCATGAGCCATTAATCCTGGCCTGTAAATGGATGTTAAGCCAAAAAACGAAACAAAAAATCAAGGAAGTAAAGGTTCAAGCATGTAAGAGTTTTATAAATATAGCTTCTTGGTATTTTATTTCATTTTATTTTATTTTTTGATACAGAGTTTCGCTCTTGTTGCCCAGGTTGGAGTGCAATGGTGAGATCTCGGCTCACCGCAACCTCTGCCTCCCACGTTCAAGTGATTCTCCTGCCTCAGCCTCAAGAGTAGCTGGGATTACAGGCCTGCGCCACCACTCCTGGCTAATTTTTTTGTAGTTTTAGTACAGATGGGGTTGCTCTATGTTGGTCAGGCTGGTCTCGAACTCCTGACCTCAGGTGATTCACCCACCTTGGCCTCCCAAAGTGCTGGGATTACAGGCGTGAGCCACCGCACTTGATGGTATTTTATTTTATTTTATTTTTATTTTTACTTTTTTGAGAAGGAGTCTCGCTCTGTCACCCAGGCTGGAGTGCAGTGGCACGATCTCAGCTCACTGCAAGCTCCGTCTCCAGGGTGCACGCCATTCTCCTGCCTCAGCCTCCAGAGTAGCTGGGACTACATGTGCCCACCACCACGTCCGGCTAATTTTTTGTGTTTTTAGTGGAGATGGTGTTTCACTGTGTTAGCCAGGATGGTCTCTATCTCCTGACCTCGTGATCCGCCCACCTCGGCCTCCCAAAGTGCTGGGATTACAGGCGTGAGCCACCGTGCCCGTCGACGGTATTATATTTCAAAATGCTTACTATCAGCCCTTTTCTGAAATCTAATTTATCTTTTTCCCACCGGCAGGTGGCCCCAGTACATTTCCATACTTTAGGACACCTATGGGCTAATTGCAGGTCAGATTTGGTAGCAGGGGACAGAACAGAAGAAGGTAACTTTATTGGTATTTTGCCCCTCCCTAAGAGAGCCCTCCAGCAGCATAAGCACAATTCCCTCCAGGGGTGAGGGCTGGGGTGGGAGAGCTGAGATATCTTGCCATTTCTAGGGAGGAACTGCTCTAAGTTTTCCTGATCTTTTCCTAAAATCCTTTTGTTCCTAACCCTTTTGAGGGAGGAGGGGAGCTAAGAGACAGGGTAAGGCCCCACAAATTCACATTTGCATTCATTGATTCATGTGTCATCCATTCATTTGGTTTTTTATTTATTTACTTTTATTTATTTATTTATTTTGAGACAGAGTCTCGCTCTGTCGCCCAGGCTGGAGTGCAGTGGTGTGATCTCGGCTCACTGCAGGCTCCACCTCCCGGGTTCACTCCCGCCCACTGCACTCCAGCCTGGGCCACAGAGCGAGACTCCATCTCAAAAAAAAAAAAAAAAAAAGAAAAGAAAGGAGAGAAGACTACAAATAAGACACAATCACATTAAGTGTTGCAAAATTAAAAGATAAGAGATTTGTCTGGCATCTTCCCAGGCCAGTGTGGAATATTTTATTGTCAGCAGATCTGGTTTGTACTATGTTACACAAGTTTTGACAACCTTAATCTGGAAACTATAGTCTACACAATAAACATAATGTTGATCTATGTGTTATTTTCTTTCCAAAGGGAGTTTAATTAATGATTTGTTCCCTGTAAAAACAGTCTGTATTCTCTTGTAGGCCAGTGGTTCACTGACGTTGAAATCCTCCTCAATCAATGCTCCTGCCTGGGCCTCCCTCGGTAATCCCATAATGCTAAGATTATAGGTGTGAGCTATCACCCCCAGCCATGAGTTATTTTTTTTTTTTTATCTTATTTATTTTACTTTATTTTATTTTTTTGAGACGGAGTCTCGCTCTGTCGCCCAGTCTGGAGTGCAGTGGCGTGATCTCGGCTCACTGCAAGCTCAGCCTTCCAGGTTCACGCCATTCTCCCACCTCAGCCTCCCGAGTAGCTGGGACTACAGGCGGCCACCACCACGCCGGGCTAATTTTGTTTTTGTATTTTTAGTGGAAACGGGGTTTCACCGTGTTAACCAGGATGGTCTCGATCTCCTGATCTCGTGATCCACCTGCCTTGGCCTCCCAAAGTGCTAGGATTACAGGAGTGAAGCACCACGCCCAGCCGTAGTCTTTTCTTTCAAAGGAAAAGCTCCTTTAGGGCAAGGCCTAATCTCCAGCACCAGCCAGGGAAACAATAGAGCAGAAGCTTAAATTCCTCAAGCTCCAAGCTCATTTATGGGCTATGTGATTATGGGCATTTGTGCAAGACTTGACAACCTCATTTTCCGGGGTTTAAAATGGCAAAGTACTCTACTTCTACTTCTAAAGGCCACTGTAGGACTCAAACTAAATAATGCAGGTGTAAGGCCTTTGAAAATCATCAAGTGTGGTTCTTTATATAAGGTTGCCAGGTAGAATATAGATTAACTAGTGTGAACTCCCCAAATCTAAGATTTTGAAAGTTTATTTTGCCAAGGTTGAGGATGTGCACCTGTGACACAACCTCAGGAGGTCTTCTTTTTTTTTTTTTTTTTTTGAGATGGAATCTTGCTCTGCTGCCCAAGCTGGAGTGCGGTGGCACGATCCTGGCTCACTGCAACCTCCGCTTCTCAGGAGAAGCTGGGATTACAGGTGTGCCTCACCAGCTAATTTTTTTGAAACAGAATCTCACTCTGTCCCCTAGGCTGGAATGCAATGGCATGATCTTGGCTCACTGCAACCTCCACCTCCAGGGTTCAAGTGGTTCTCCTGCCTCAGCCTCCTGAGCAACTGGGATTACAGGTGCATGCAACCATGCCTGGCTAATTTTTGTATTTTTAGTAGAGATGGAGTTTCACCATGTTGGCCTGGGTGGTTTGGAACTCCTGACCTCAAGTAATCTGCCCACCTTGGCCTCCCAATGTGCTGGGATTACAGGCATGAGCCACTGCACTCAGCCTCAGGAGATTCTTGTTTATATGTGTCCAAGGTGATCAGAGCACAGCTTGCTTTTCATACATTCTAGGGAGACATGAGCCA
>NW_012105253.1:1668597-1675458 GCF_000951045.1 Mandrillus leucophaeus
GCCTCCCAGGTTCAAGCGGTTCTCCCGCCTCAGCCTCCTGAGTAGCTGGGACTACAGACACACACCACAATGTCTGGCTCATTTTTGTATTTTTGGTAGAGACAGGGTTTCACCATGTTGGCCAGACTGATCTTGAACTCCTGACCTCAAGTGACATGACTGAAACCACCTTTGCAAAATTATGACTGAAACAGAGAGAGATCTAACTTAACTGACTTCATCTTGCTTCTAACCTCCAAGCTGTCCTTGTTCATTCCTGGGTGTAGGCTGAACTAACTTTGGGAGAAACTTAGTTTATACTTTATAGTTTAAACAAAGACCGTAACAGCCCTTTACCAAAGCAGACCTCCTTCTTGACTGGGAACTAGATTGCCTTTGTAGGACTAACATTAGCCACAAGATTAGAGATTACAGTTTAGGGGTCATGCAGCTGGAGGCTACAAGATTCTGACCCTCCCTAAATTTCTCCTAAGATCAGTGCCCAGCACTTTGAGAGGCCCAGGTGGGCTGATCACCGGAGGTCAGGAGTTCGAGACCAGCCTGGCCAACATGGCGCAACCCCGTCTCCACTAAAAATACAAAAAAATTAGCCCGGCATGGTGGCGGGTGCTTATAATCCCAGCTGCTCCCAGGAAAGAGATCAATAAACTGGCTCATCTGATCCTGTGGCCCCCCACCCAGGAACTGACTCAGTGCAAGAAGACAGCTCCGATTTCTTAGGATTTCATCTCTGACCAACCAATCAGCACTCCTGGCTCACTGGCTTCCCGTCACCCACCAGGTTATCCTTAAAAACTCTGCTCCCCGAATGCTCTAGGAGACGGATTTGAGTAATAATAAAACTCTGGTCTCCCGGACAGCTGGCTCTGCATGAATTACTCTTTCTCTATTGCAATTCCCATCTTGATGAATTGGGTCTCTCTAGGCAGCGGGCAAGGTGAATTCCTTGGGCAGTTACACGAACAGCTGGGCCTTCCAAAGCGCTGGGATTTCAGGCGTGAGCCACCACACCTGGTGTGTTTTTGGCTTTATTTCATCAAGGAAACGGAGGTGGTAATTTGCCCAATGTCACGCAGCCACTATGTACAGGAACAAAAGTGCCCATGTGACTCCTATATAGCTCAGATTTTCTGCGCAGTTATGATTTTAAGTATTCTGTTATCCTGACTAGTTCTACTCAACACTCCTTGCCAAGCCATGCAACATTTTGTTCTAATGAGTATGATCACCACACTCAGAAGATGACTATAGTTTCGGCCAGGCGTGTTGGCTCACGCCTGTAATCCCAGCACTTTGGGAGGCCAAGGCGGGCAGATCACAAGGTCAGGACATCGAGACCATCCTGGCTAACACGGTGGAATTCCATCTCTACTAAAAATACAAAAAATTAGCCGGGCGCGGTGGCGGGCGCCTATAGTCCCAGCTACTCTGGAGGCTGAGGCAGGAGAATGGCATGAACCCTGGAGGCGGAGCTTGCAGTGAGCCGAGAGCGCACCACTGCACTCCAGCCTGGGCGACAGAGCCACACTCTGTCTCAAAAAAAGAAAGAAAGAAAGAAAATGACTATAGTTTCATGTAAAGTTGTGAAGGAGATACCCACCACCGCCTCTTGTTATTCCTGCTTTCTCTACCAAGTGTCCCCGCTGAAAAATCAACTGACAAAGGCAGATTAATAGAGAAAATGCATACACATTTATTAACATGCACGGGGTATGGGTGGGGCGAATCACACAGTAATTACCCAATATCCCAGTAGTTGTATAGCCTTATTTCAGAGAGGAGGGAGAGATCAGAAACACAGCAGTTCTGTTAAGGGGCAATAAATGATTACAAGTCAGAATGAATGGATAAGGGAACAGAGATTAACTTGTAAATGGTTCTCTTTGGAAACTGAATGAGCCTGAAAGACAGACATTGTCTTGTAAAAGAATCTGTTCTGATGTGATTACATTCTTGGTCTTCCTTCCTGCAAAAGATCAAAAGATAATAGACAGGGGGAGGAAAAACAATTGCTCTTGGAGGGTCCTTGGGTCTTTATGTAGATTGGGGAAGTCTCTTCCGACCCTGTTGATCTCTAGGGCATATTTATTTCAAAAGACTCATTATACCAGGGAGTCATATTTTGGGGTGAAGTTCCCTGTGTTCCTTTACTGGCCTTAACCCCAGTTAGTGGAGATGGATGAGGCAAAGATCTTCTGCTCCTACTGGAGTCCTTCCCAGCATAGAGGCATCCCCCTCTGGACTTTGGCATCTGAGAAGGCATTAGTAATCGGAGAAAGTTCTGGGTACCTTCACATCACACCAAGGCTTTACTCCGCCTACAATTAAGAACCTAGGCCAGGCATGGTGGCTCAAGGCTATAATCCTAGCACTTTGGGAGGCCAAGGCATGAGAAGGGAAGGGGGGATAAGACCAGCCTGGTTTCTATTAAAAACAAACAAAAACACGGGCCGGACGTGGTGGCTCATGCCTGTAATCCCAGCACTTTGGGAGGAGGAGGTGGACCAATCACTTGAGGTCAGGAGTTCCAGACCATCTTTACCAACGTAGTGAAACTCCATCTCTACTAAAAATACAAAAATTAGCTGGGCATGGTGGTGGGCTCCTATAGTCCCAGCTACTCGGGAGGCTGAGGCAGGAGAACCGCTTGAACCCAGGAGGCAAATGTTGCAGTGAGCTGATACCACACCACCGCACTCCAGCCTGGGCAACAGAGCGAGATTCCATCCCACAAACACACACAAACACATACATATACACGACAACAGCAACAAAAAACACCTGGCTATGTAGTGCTGGGCACAGTAGGGTCCCTAATAAACAGTTTGGTAGGAAATAAATGCATGAATTGCCCTTTTGCTTCATGTTTACCCCCGCACACTAAAGGAGAGATGGCTTTTGTTTATTTTGTTTCCTTTCAATACAACACGTTGTTACTTTTGTTTGGTATGGATGGTGAGCCAAGGCATAGTATTTGTTGCTGGGTAATTTTGATAACATCAGAGATTGAGCACCTACTATATGCCAGACACTATTCTAGTCACTTGGGATATATCTCTGCAAAGATCCCAGTCCTCCGAGAGGCTGTAGTCCTAGAACTTTGGGAGGCCAAGACGAGAAGATTGCTTGAGCCCAGGAGTTCGAGACCAGCTAGGACATCATGGCGAAACCCTGTCTCTACCAAAAATACAAAAATTGGCTGGACATAGGGGTGTGTACCTGTGGTCTCAGCTACACGGAAGACTGAGGCAGGAGGATCGCTTGAGCCCGAGAGGTGGGGGGATTGCAGTGAGCCGAGATTGCACTACTGTACTTAATCCTGCACGACAGAGCAAGACCCTGTCTCAAAACAAACAAACAAACAAAAACCCTGGCAGATTAATTGGTGAAAAGGCATACAAAGTTATTAATGCGCACAGGGAGAATAAGAGAGTGATGACCCCAGCCCCTCAACGGGGAAGGGAAGGTTATATTCCATCTTGATGTTACTGAAAGAATGGGGAACATACCCCAAAACAGGATATAAGGGTAAATCATATGGTGGCCAGCAGTTATGGGATGGAGAGAAGCTGAAGCCTGGCTAGCCACAGTGGTCTGTTAGGTCATTGAAACCACACAGGTAGCAGCCTTCAGAGACCAAATAGGTAGTAAATATTCCTTCAGGCTTTAAAAGTTGTCAGGCTCTCAGCTAATGTTTCTACATCTGGGGAAGGGAGGGCTCCAAAGAAAGCCTGGCTGCCTCAGGGCAGATTTTCTCTACAGATGCACGTCTTTCCCATGAAAGACAGCTTTCCTTCTATTCTTGTATTTCCAACCCTTCTGAAGAGGTATCTTCTTTTTCTTTTTTATTATGAAATAATAAAATATGTCAAATAAGTTTAATTAACTTATTTATTTATTTTTGAGATGGAGTCTCACTCTGTTGCTGAGGCTGGAGTGCAGTGGTGTGATCTCGGCTCACTGCAACCTCCGCCTCCCAGGTTCAAGAGATTATCCTGCCTCAGCCTCCTGAGCTGGGATTACAGACGCACGCCATCAAACCCAGCTAATTTTTGTATTTTTAGTAGACATGGGGATTTCGCTATGTTGCCCAGGCTGGTCTCGAACTCCTGACTTCACACGATCCGCCCACCTCTGCATTCCAAAGTACTGGGATTACAGGCATGAGCCACTACACCTGGCCAGAAGTATATATTTTGAGGTGAAGTGAAATATTTTGGTTTCCTTCAAGGGAATTATTAGTTATCTTGCTGTGGTGTGGCCTTGGGAGATGCATTCTTTTCTGTTGTTTTTGCCACCTTCTTTGTTTGCCTGTGTTGGGCGCATTGTGGTCTGATGATCAATAGGCTGATTTTCACTTTCTCAAAGTAGAGACTACAGAAAAGTCGAACTCCAGGGCTTATGAAAAACTGCCTATGGAAGCTCAGAGTTTAATATGTTGCATCTTAGTGGACAGTAGGCCTTATGGGGAAAAATAATTAAATATGCTCTAAGGCCTGGAGTGGTAGCTCATGCCTCTAATCCCAGCACTTAGGGGGGCCAAGGCAGGAGCATCACTTGAGCCCAGGTGCTGGAGACCAGCCTGGCCAATATATAGTGAGACCCCATCTCTAAACAAAATTAAAAGTTAAGTACACTTAACTTTTCATAGTTTCAGAAGTAATCCAGGCTGGGCGCAGTGGCTCACGTCTGTAATCCCAGCACTTTGAGAGGCCTAGGCGGGGGGGTTGGCGAGGATCATGAAGTCAAGAGATCCAGACCATCCTGGCCAACGTGGTGAAACCCTGTCTCTACTAAAAATACAAAAAATTAGTCCTAGCTACTTGGGAGGCTGAGGCAGGAGAATCGCTTAAACCCGGGAGGCAGAGGTTGCAGTGAGCCGAGATTGCACCATTGCACTCCAGCCTGGTGACAGAGCGAGACTCCGTCTCAAAAAAAACAAAACAAAACAAAAAAAAGAAGTAATCCTTAGAAGTTAGGATATGCCTTATTTCTCAGCCATAAAATAGAAGGCTGTATTTACAAGAGACTTCTTTGGCTGCTCCCTTCCCCAGATCTAGGAGATATTAACTGAGAGTCTGACAACTTTGAAAGTCTGAAAGAAACATTTACCACCTATTGTGTCTCTGAAGGTTACTACCTGTATGGTAGCCTTTATTTGCCACAACATGGATAAACCTGCAGGACATTATGCTAAACGAAATAAGCCAGACACAAAGAACAATACTACATTATCTCACTTATATGTGAAGATGTGAAAAAGTTGAATACATAGAAACAGAGTAGAACAGTGGTTTACCAGGAGCGGAGTGGGGAGTGGGGACATCTAGGTCAAAGGGGACAAAGTTGCAGCTGCGTAGGATGAATAAGTCTAGATATCTAATGTACCACACGAAGACTATGATTATTGTTAATAGATAATATCGTATTGTATACTGGAAAATTGCTAAGAGTAGAGCTTGGGTTTTTACCACAAACACATACACAAAATATTCACGTGAGGTGACATGCTAAATCTGCTTGACTGTAGTAATCACTTCATTATGTACGTGTATATTAAAACAATGTTTTACACCTTAAATATATACAATTTTAAAGATGCATTTAAAAAAAAGCTAGGATATTCCAGACATATTTTGTTACTCATTTTGTATTCACTGCAGTGTGAAAAGCACAACGCAAAGGGTTGTTGTTTTTTTTGAGACGGAGCCTTGCTCTGTCGCCCAGGCTGGAGTGCAGTGGCGCAATCTTGGCTCACTGCAAGCTCCACCTCCTGGGTTCCCGCCATTCTCCTGCCTCAGCCTCCCGAGTAGCTGGGACTACAGGCGCCTGCCACCACGCCCGGCTAATATTTTTGTATTTTTTAGTAGAGACGGGGTGTTCACCGCATTAGCCAGGATGGTCTCAATCTCCTGACCTCGTGATCCGCCCCCCTCGGCCTACCAAAATGTTGAGATTACAGGCGTGAGCCGCTGCGCGCAGCCAATGCTAAGGTTTTTAAACAGACTCTCATTTAATTTTCACAGCCATCTCTAGAGTAGGTACTATTATCTATTATTACTATTATTTTGAGACGGAGTTTCACTCTGCCGCCCAAGCTGGAGTGCAGTGTGGCGCGATCTCAGCTCACTGCAACCTTCGCCTCCCGGGTTCAAGGAATTCTCCTGCCTCAGCCTCCTGAGTAACTGGGACTAGCCACTATACCCGGCTAATTTTTGTATTTTTAGTAAAGACAGGGGTTTTACCATGTTGGCCAGGCTGATCTCGAACTCATGACCTCAGGTGATCCACCCACATTGACCTCCCAAAGTGCTGGGATTACAGGCGTGAGCCACCGCGCCTGGACTGTTATTATTATTATTATTATTGTCATTTTTACAGAGGAGAAAGCAGGAGCACCAAGAGGTAGGATAATTTGCTGGAAGACACACATAGCTTAGAAAGGGAAGCCGGGAGATAAGGGGAACAGCCCTTCAGAGCATTGCTCAGCCAAAATACTTGGCCAAGATCACATCTCTGATACCAGGAATGATATAACCTTTATTAACTGTTTACCATGTACCAGGCACTAAGTTCCGTGATTTCTAAAGACATCATGTAATCCTCACAGCAACCATATGTGGGTCTGCTGTCATCCTGATTTGAGAGAGGCTGAAACTGAGGCTCAGAACAGCTACCTAGCTCAAATCTTACTAGAGAATTCGGAAAGTGCAGATTCAAACCCAGGTCTTCCGACTGCGGGTTCCTAGTGGCCCCAGCCCCCGCTCCACTATATCAGCCTCTGCCAGGAAGCAAGCCGCTAACTGCGGACTTTCGTCGCTGGGGTTTCGAGCCCAGGACACACCTGTACAGACCCCCCCC
>NW_012105253.1:1676048-1683641 GCF_000951045.1 Mandrillus leucophaeus
CCTGGCGGTGCGCGATTGCTGCGGAGCCGCGGGGCTGCACCGCCGCTTACCCTTCCCTGAGCGCTGCCTGAGGTGGCTGTGAGCGCATCGGGGAGAGGTGGGCTGGTTCCTCCCCTGCCGCTGGAAGGATGCCCCCGCCGCTGCCTCCGGCTCCCGGGGCTCGGGAGGTGGGCTTTTCCAGCCGGTCTCCCAGCGATCCTCTCCGGGTCTAGATACCCCGCCGAGGGCCCCAGCGAGCTTGCCTGGCTCCCGGCCCTCTTCTCCCTCCGTGCCATCCGTTTGTAACGTCTTTTCACGTCCCTCGGTCCCTCCGCCCCCCATCCTCCGCCCAACTGTGAGAAGAAGCTTTTGTATTTCTTCTTTGTATGTTTGTCGAGGTTGGCGGTGCGAGCTTTGTCTTAGAAGCAGGCGTTCGGGGGCCGGGGTCGTCTTCTCCACCCGCGGGTTTTTGAGCTGCAGATTATTACCCTCCCCCAGCGCTGTGTTCCTCTTTTGAAATTTACGCATCTTCTGAAGGGAGTGAAAGGGCTCTTCGCTCCCGGAAGAGAGAGGTTTGGTTTTGGTTTGATATGCGAGACTTAAATATTAGAAAAATTAAGGGATGGTGGTTGTATGGATGTGTACGCTTGTAAAAAAAACTATCTAGCTCTACGCAGAAGAGGGCATTTAATTGTACGTTTTTTATATTCCAGTTTTTAAATAGTGATCAGTAGCGACTGTAAGCTTTTCATTTTCTATCAGTTGAATAAATCAGCCGAAATGCCGGTTTTCACCTAGGTGGTGTAATTTAAATGCAAGTATGTAAAAATGATTCCTAATAAGAACTTGTAGTATTAAGGGTGAAATTTGAAACCTTCCCAGTCTTTGATGGGATACATTTATCCTGGCGACCTTCGAAGTTCTCTCAGCCTTTGATATGATACATTTGAGGTGTGAAAAATAAGCTTAATTATTTTACATATTGGGATGTAGAAAGCAGAAACGCAATTTTAGATCACTTGTCTTATTCATCGGTGGATTGTAAAAATGGAATATTGCAAGGAATGATGATTTTAAAGTTTCTACTCATGGAGCAAATTATTTGAGTATCTGTTTCCCTTTTACAATGCTACAGTTGATTTATATGTGCTAGTTACGTCTTTTTAAAATTGAAGCCGGCCTGTCCGGGTGGCTAGGTCGGCGGTGGCTCACGCCTGTAATCCCTGCATTTTGGGAGGCAGAGGCGGATCTCCTGAGGTCAGGAGTTTGAGACCAGTCTGGCCAACAGGGTGAAATCCTGAGTCTACTAAGAATATGAAAATTAGGCCGGGCACGGTGGCTCACACTTGTAATCCCAGCACTTTGGGAGGCCAAGGCAGGTAGATCACGAAGTGAGAAGTTCAAGACCAGCCTGGCCAGGATGGTGAAACCCCGTCTCTACTAAAAATACAAAAAACGTTAGCCGGGCGTGGTATCAGGCCCCTGTAATCTCAGCTACTCGGGAGGCGGAGGCAGGGAGTTGCTTGAACCCAGGAGGCGGAGGTTGCGGTGACCCGAGATCACAGCACTTCACTCCAGCCTGGGCGAAAGTGAAACTCTGTCAGAAGGAGAAAAAAAAAAAAAAAAGAAAGACCTTAGATTTACCAGTTTTTGGGGTTTTTTTGTATAGCTTTTGCTTGAGACTTTTTTTGTTGTTGTGCAGATTACTTGATAGGTCTGGGATTTTAGTGTTTGACATTGTTTTCGGTTGTTCTAGGTACCAACATGATCTCTTACTAAAAACTATTTTCTCATTTGGATAGAGGAATGTCAACTATGAGCTTTTTTTTTTTTTTTTTTTGAGACAGTCCCCCTCTTGTTGCCCAGGTTGGTGTGCAAAGGTGTGCTCTCTACTCACCACAACCCCTGCCTCCCAGGTTTAATTGATTCTCCTGCCTCAGTCTCTGGGATTACAGATGCCTCAGTAGCTGGGATTACAGGCATGCACCACCACACCCGGCTAATTTTGTGTTTTTAGTAGAGGGCTTTCTCCATGTTGGTCAGGCTGGTCTTGAACTCCCGACCTCAGGTGATCTGCCCCCGCTTGACCTCCCAAAGTGCTGGAATTACAGGCGTGAGCCACTGCCCCCGGCCTGTGATCTGTATTGTACACTTTGAGCTCTCTGAGAAGAGCAGGGCCCTATTTTATCTGCAGGACTTTCTTTCCTCAGTTCCTGGCATAGAGCAGATACTCAGTAAATGCTTGAATGATGTTGATAAAGCCATACCTAGAATTACCCACTTTAACAGGAACTTTGTAAGATTCTTCTCCTTTCATTTAAAAAAAAAATTGTAAATTACTAAAGACAAAGTACTTAATAGAACACATGTGTATCTTTGTTGTTTTCTTTCTTTCTTTCTTTTTTTGGGACGGAATCTCGCTCTGTTGCCCAGGCTGGAGTGCAGTGGCAAGATCTCGGCCCACTGCAAGCTCTGCCTCCCGGGTTCAAGCGATTCTTCTGCCTCAGCCTCCTGAGTAGCTGGGATTATGCCCGGCCGCATGTGTGTCTTTCTGGAACTTGACCTTGTTCAGTCATTCAGTAAGTAAACATTGCACGCCAGCAATGGGAGACACAATATTAGGTGCTCAAGAGAGTGCAGACGTGTATACTATATTATAAATAAACATTTTCAATGTTTTCTAGGTAAACGTCCTCTAAAGAGAATCAGGTAGAGGTGTGGTTTAGTGTTTGTGCTGATTTCTCCCTATAGCACATCCCTCCTGTATCTAGGAATTTGACTAAAGCTGTTTTCTTCCCTTAGGGTGTAATCCTCTTAAGTTAGTTTTGATTAGAATGTTTTTAATTGTTCGGAATCACCTGTATTTTCTTACTGGTTACATTTTTTCTGATGTTTCTCCTGAGGTTTTCATTGTGTTTTACTTCTGCTTAAGTAAAACCTAAGAATACCTTTCCTCAGAAGCTGTGTTATGCTGCCACCACCAGGCTGTTTTTCATATCTTTTATTAGAGGAATACTAAGAAATAGAAATATGCTCATTGCATCTGCTACCTTGAGTTACCTTGAGTGTGTGCAGTTAGAACAGTTAATACTTAAAGAGAAGTTGTAATTCGAATTTAGACCCCACTTTATTAGAGTGCTTCTGTAATGGTAGATGAGTGTTCTGGTAGTTGAAATAATACACAAAAATCAAAGGTTTTTTGATTTTTCAAAAAACTCTTTTATTTTTATTTTTTGAGATAGGGTTTCTCTCTGTCCCCTAGGCTGGAGTGCAATGGCAAGTGTCTTGGTTCATTGCAGCTTCCACCTCCCAGGCTCAAGCAATCAAGCAATCCTCCCGCCTGAACCTCCCCAGTAGCTGGAATTACAGGCACATGCCACCACCCCGGCTAATATTTTTTGCATTTTTGGTAGAGACAGGGTTTCACCCTGTTGCCTAGGCTGGTCTTGAACTCCTAAGCTCGAGTGTGTGTCACCCGCCTTGGCCTCCCAAAGTGCTGAAATTACAGGTGTGAACCACCATGCTCGGCCTTGAAAGTTGTTCTTTTTTTTGAGACAGAGTCTCTCTCTCTAGCCGAAGCTGGAGTGCAGTGGCATGATCTCGGCTCACTACAACCTCTGCCTCCTGGGTTCAAGCAATTCTGGTGCCTCAGCCTCCCGAGGAGCTGGGATTACAGGTGCGTGCCATCACGCCCGGCTAATTATTTTTATGTTTAGTAGAGATGGGGTTTCACCATGTTGCCCAGGCTGGTCTTGAATTCCTGACCTCAGGTGATCCACCCGCCTCGGCCTCCCAAAGTCCTGGTATTACAGGCATGAGCCACCATACCTGGTCTCAAAAGTTTTGAAAAATGTGGTTAACATAACTTAAAAATCGGCTGGGCATGGTGGCTCACGCCTATAATTCCAGCACTTTGGGAGGCCAAGGCAGGTGGGTCACTTGAGGTCAGGAGTTCAAGATCAACCTGGCCAACATGATGAAACCCCGTCTCTACTAAAAATACAAAAATTAGCTGGGCGTGGTGGCGGGCGCCTGTAATTGCAGCCATTCTGGAGGCTGAGGGGGGAGAATTGCTTGATCCCAGGAGGCGGAAGTTGCAGTGAGCCAAGACTGTGCCACTGCACTCCAGCCTGGGTGACAGAGCGAGACTTCATCTCAAAAAAAAAAAAAAGAAAGAAGGAAATCCTTCTAGAAATTCTTTATCTAGAGGGCTGTGATGTCCGTAGTGAAATTTATTACTTGGAAACTACCTAGTGATTGTGAGAGGAAATAAGTAACAAATATTTAGATGGTATTAAAAAGGTTATGCAGCTGGGAAAGAAAAATTAATTTGCTATTGGTACCATGATTCACCATCACATCTAGCTGTCTTCTACAGCCTTTTATTCTTTTTTTTTGAGACGGAGTCTCAGTGGCGTGATCTTGGCTCACTGCAACCTCTGGGCCCCCCACCCACCGCAGGTTCAAGCAATTCTCCTGCCTCAGCCTCCCGAGTAGCTGGGACTACAGGTGCGTGCCACCATGCCTGGCTAATTTTTTGGTTTTTTTGTATTTTTAGTAGAGACAGGGTTTCACAGTGTTAGCCAGGATGGTCTCGATCTCCTGACGTCATGATCCACTTCCCTCAGCCTCCCAAAGTGCTGGGATTACAGGTGTGAGCCACCGTGCCTGGCCTAATTTTTGTATTTTTAGTAGGTAGAGGGTTTCACCATGTTGGCCAGGCTGGTTTTGAACACCTGACCTCTGGTGATCTACCCGCCTCAGCCTCCCAAAGTGCTGGGATTATAGGTGTGAGCCTCGGGGCCCACCCTACAGCCTTTTATTCTTTCTTTTTTCTTTCTTTCTTTCTTTGTTTTTTTTTTATTTCCCGATCTCAGATGATCCGCCCAATTTAGCCTTCCAAAGTGCTGGGAATACAGGCGTGAGCCACCATACCAGGCTATATAGCCTTTTATTCTATTTACTTTTTTTTGTTTCATGATAGGGTGTTGCCCAGACTGGCCTTGAACTCCTGGCCTGGCCTCAAGCTATCCACCCACCTCAGCCTCCAGAGTAGCTGGAATTACAGGCATGAGTCACCACCCCAGCTCTTCTACCTTTTTCTTTTTCTTCTCTCTCTGTCTTTTTTTAATCTAAGATGGAGTTTTGCTCTTGTTGCCCAGGCTAGAGTGCAGTGGTACAATATTGGCTCAGTGCAGTCTCAGCTCGCTGCAGCCGCTGCCTCCTGGGTTCAAGTGATTCTCCTCTCTCAGGCTCCTGAGTAGCTGGGATTACAGGCTTGTGTCACCACGCTCAGCTAATTTTGTATTTTTAGTAGGAACAGGTTTCACCATGTTGGTCAGGCTGGTCTCGAGCTCCCAACCTCAGATGATCCACCTGCCGTGGCCTCCCAAAGTGCTGAGATTACAGGTGGGAGCCACCGCGCCCAGCCTTCTACCTTTATCTGACAAGTACATATTACGTGCACAGATAGTAGGAGATGATAGGGGGAATAAACCAGTCTTTACCCATCAGGAATTTATAATCTAGTTTGATAAACAGTGTACTCACTCATTAAAAGTTAAATATCAAAGTAAGAAATGTCACTGCAGATGAATTGATTAAATGCCATATCTATAATTTATAGAAATTCCTAAAGAGGTTGTTAAGATGCCTAGAGATACTCTGAGGGTGCTGTTTGGTTCTCTTGTACCCTTACAGGGTAACTTGGCAGTTTGTTTTCTATCTTGGCGGCCACTATTAGGTTTCTAAGAGGCACAGCAGTAGGGGGATTCTAGTAAATTTTGTCTTTATTACTGGACAGTGTCTCTCATGGAGTCAGTCTGCACGGTGGAAGGAACTTCAGAAATAATATATGGCCCAGACTTTCACCGAAGGCAAACTCAACTTGGGTAGTGACATTAAGGTGAATTTGGATGATGGTTTTTTTTTTTGGTGGTGTCATTTAAAAACAAGACACCTACTTATATTCATCGGGTTTTGTTTGGAGGAGAAATTCTTTGACGTAGACTATCTTTTTTTTTTTCTTTTTCTCTTTTTGAGGTGGAGTCTCTCTCTGTTGCCCAGGCTGGAGTGCAGTGGCTCAGTGGCGCCATCTCAAGCCCAGGAATCTGAGACCTGCCTATGCAACATAGCGAGACCCCCAGCTCTACAAAAAATTAAATTTGAGAGTTACTTGTTTAACATCCATAGATAATACACGTAGACATTTCTGAACTAGGAAGACAGAAAAGCCCTACCCAATTTTCTTTTTAAGGTGGAGTCTCACTGTGTTGCCCAGGCTGGAGTGTAGTGGCAGGCTCTTGGCTCACTGCAACCTCCGCCTCCCGGGTTCAAGTGATTCCCTTGCCTCAGCCTCCCGAGTAGTTGGGATTACAGGCGCCTGCACCATGCCCGGCTAATTTTTTTATTTTTAGTAGAGATAGTGTTTCACCATGTTAGTCAGAATGGTCTTGATCTCCTGACCTCGTAGGATCTGTCCGCCTCAGCCTCCCAAAGGTGCTGGGATTGCAGGCATGAGGCACCGAGCCCGGCCCTTTCTTTGTGTTTATTTCGTGTGTTTATGTATTTGATGGTTGAATATATTAGCCATGAATACTAATTGGTTTTAATCTTTTCAAGGATTGGTTTTAATCTAGTTTTGTGGTCCTTTGTCTCACAGGTATTTTATGCATGGGGTTTGTAAGGAAGGAGACAACTGTCGCTACTCGCATGACCTCTCTGACAGTCCGTATAGTGTAGTGTGCAAGTATTTTCAGCGAGGGTACTGTATTTATGGAGACCGCTGCAGGTAAGAATTTGTTTATAAATTTGTTCAGGGGTGGGTTGGAGGAAAAATGTAAAAGTCGTAATTCTGATAGCTTTATATGTCATTGATTAAAAATAATGCTTTGAAAATGACTCTTGACTGGGCAGTGGCTCATGCCTATAATCCCAACACTTTGGCAGGCTGAGGTAGGAGGATTGCTTGAGCTTGGAAGTTTGAGACCAGCCTGGGTAACCTAGTGAGACCTCGTGTCTACAAAATATAGAAAAATTAGCTGGGCATGGTGGTGTGCATCTGTAATCCCAGCTACTTCGGAGGCTGAAGCAGGAGAATTGCATGAACCCGGGAGATGGAGGCTGCAGTGAGCCAAGAGCCTGCCACTACACTCCAGCCTGGGCAACAGAGCGAGACTCCACCTTAAAAAGAAAATTGGGTAGGGCTTTTCTGTCTTCCTAGTTCAGAAATGTCTTAGGTGTATTATCTATGGATGTTAAACAAGTAACCCTCAAATTTAATTTTTTGTAGAGATGGGAGTCTCGCTATGTTGCATGGGCTGGTCTCAGATTCCTGGGCTCAAACAATCTTCCTGCCTTGGCCTCGGGAAAAGTGTTGGGATTACAGACATGCGCCACGGAACCTGATCCACCCCCAAATTGAGTAACTTAAAACAGTGAACATTTATTAACTCAGTTTCTGGGGTTGTGGATTCTGTGAGTGCCTTAGCTGGATGGTTCTAGCTCAGAGACTCTTAAGAGATGGTAGTCAAAATTTTAACAAGGGTAGTAGTCATCTGAAGACTTGATGGGGACTCCAGGATATATATATATATATATTTTTTTTTTTTTTTT
>NW_012105253.1:1684033-1700369 GCF_000951045.1 Mandrillus leucophaeus
TTTGGTTGGTTTGGTTTTTTGTTTGTTTTGTTTTGTTTAAGACAGAGTCTTGCTCTTGTCACCCAGGCTGGAGTGCAATGGCACGATCTCAGCTCACTGCAACCTCTGCCTCCCAGGTTCAAACAATTCTCCTGCCTCAGCCTCCCGAGTAGCTGGGATTACAGGCATGCACTGCCACGCCCAGCTAATTTTTGTATTTTTAGTAGGGACAGGGTTTTCACCTTGTTGAAAGGATGGTCTCAATCTCCTGACCAGCCCACACCAGCCTCCCAGAGTGCTGGGATTATAGGCATGAGCCATCACGCCCGGCCCACACACCCCACTAACTTTTGTATTTTTAGTAGAGAGGGGGTTTTACCATGTTGGCCAGGCTGGTCTCAACACTTGCGCTCAGGCAGTCTGCCTGCCTGCCTCTGCCTCCCAAAGTGCTGGGATTAAGGCCTGAGCCACCATGCCTGGCCCACATGGGCCTTTTCATAGGGATGCTTTAGTGTCCTTGCTGCTTGGCAGCTAGCTTTCCCTAGAGCAAACAATTTAACAAAGGAGACACCACAATGCCTTTTTTTTTTTTTTTTGGCTGGAGTGCAGTGGCCGGATCTCAGCTCACTGCAAGCTCCGCCTCCCGGGTTTACGCCATTCTCCTGCCTCAGCCTCCCGAGTAGCTGGGACCACAGGCGCCCGCCACCTCGCCCGGCTAGTTTTTTGTGTTTTTTAGTAGAGACGGGGTTTCACCGTGTTAGCCAGGATGGTCTCGATCTCCTGACCTAGTGATCCGCCCGTCTCGGCCTCCCAAAGTGCTGGGATTACAGGCTTGAGCCACCGCGCCCGGCCCACAATGCCTTTTATGACCTAGTGTCGGGAGTCATGTAGTGTCACTTCCACTGATTCTGGACTAAGTCCAGCCCACATGTAAAGGGAGAGGATTGGGCTCCAACTTTTGAAGGGAGACATGTCAAAGAGTTTTGCACATACTTTAAACCACTACCCTCGGTAAGACTTGACAGTGTTATAGTCAATGTTTTTTTGTTGTTGAGATGGAGTCTGGCTCTGTCGCCCAGGCTGGAGTGCAGTGGCGCGATCTCAACTCACTGCAACCTCCGCCCCCTGGGTTCATGCCATTCTCCTGCCTCAGCCTCCCGAGTAACTGGGACTGCAGGCGCCCGCCACCATGCCTGTCTAATTTTTTGTGTTTTTGGTAGAGGTGGAGTTTCAACGTGTTAGCCAGGATGGTCTCGATCTCCTGACCTCGTGATCCGCCCATTTCGGCCTCCCAAAGGACTGGGATTACAGGCATGAGCCACCGCGCCTGGTGTCATAGTCAATTCTACTGTCATTATCAGAAAATCTAGTGTGAGTCACTGGGTTCAAATGATTAGAGTTCAGAACCTGACATTATTGATGGGGTGGGATATTAATATTAAGTCATCCCACATCTGTTTATTAGAGAGTCCAGTCAAGATGGGGGTGAAGAGAAGATCTTTTTCAAATGACTGTAGGATTTCAGAAGTTGATCCCATGAAAACTTTATTTAGTTGTTATTCATTTTGCCCTCTGCTAATTTGTCATTAGAGTATTGCTGAAAAGGGGGAAAATGACAGTGACATTATTCTCAAACTCTCCACCAGGTATGTCTTTTTTTTTTTTTTTTTTTGATACAGAGTCTTACTCTGTCACCAGGCTGGAGTGCTGTGGCATGATCTTGACTCACCGCAACCTCCAACTCCCTGGTTCAAGCAATTCTCCTGCCACAGCCTCCCGAGTAGCTGGGATTACAGGCATGTGCCACCACACCCAGCTAATTTTTGCATTTTTAGTAGAGATAGTTTCGCTATGTCAGCCAGGCTGGTCTTGAACTCCTGACCTCAGGTGATCCACCCGCCTTGACCTCCCAAAGTGCTGGGATTACAGGCGTGAGCTACGGCGCCCGGCCTCTCCACTAGACATGTCTTCTGCAGTCTCACTATAAAAGGCAGAAAAAGTAGTGAGAACTTCACCCTACAGTGATGAATGGGGGAATCTTTGTGGTGGTACAGTCTCTGCAGGTATTGAGGCTAATTGTAAGGGAGCTGTGTTCCTTGAACTGGGTTCCAGTCTTTTGAGAGTTACTGCCAACTGTTACTGGGGCAGGAGGAGTTGAATATTGATGAGAATGAAGAATCCAACCTCCCAAGCAGAGGGATGAGAATAGACTTTGAGATAGAATCAGAAGGCTATAGTTAATTAGCATTTGGTCCCTGTTTCAGAAGAAGTGCTCATCTGAATGGACTGTGTGGATGAGTGAATGGAAAAATTGAAGGTTAAAGTGAAGAAATCTGTGCTAAACCCTAGGCTTTGCATATTAACCAGCTTATTTTTTCAGGCAACTTTGCCAGCCCCAAATAGTTTTGAGACCAGAAGAAATTAGGTAGGTTCCCTATTTTGGTGAGCCTCTGATGTTGAGGCAGATGCAAATGGCTCAACTTAAAAGTTGAAAGGGACTGGGCACGGTGGCTCACACCTGTAATCCGCCCACTTTGGGAGGCTGAGGCAGGTGGATCACTTGAGGTCAGGATTTCAAGACCAGCCTAGCCAACATGGTTAAACCCTGTCTCTACTGAAAGTACAAATATTAGCTGGGTATGGTGGCATGTGCCAGGAATCCCAGCTATTTGGGAGGCTGAGGTGGGAGAATCACTTGAACCCTGGAAGGTGGAGTTTGCAGTGATTCTAGATCTAGGCAACAGAATGAGACTTCATCTTTAAAAAGGGCGGAGGGGGAGAGGGGGCGGCTGGGCATGGTGGATCACGCCTTTAATCCCAGCACTTTGGGAGGCTGAGGCAAGTAGATCACCTGAGATGGGTAGTTCGAAACCAGCCTGACCAACATGGAAAACCCCGTCTCTACCAAAAATACAAGATTACCCAGGCATGGTGGCGCATGCCTGTAATCCCAGCTACTTTGGAAGCTGAGGCAGGAGAATCACTTAAACCTGTGAGGCGGATGTTGTGGTGAGCCAAGATCGTGCCATTGCGGTCCAGCCTGGGCAACAAGAGTGAAACTCCGTCTCAAAAAAAAAAAGCTGAAAGGAACCTTAATTGGTTTTTTTGTTTGTTTCTTTCTTTGTTTTGAGATCTGGTCTTGCTCCCTTGCCCAGGTTAGAGTGCGATGATGTGAACATGACTCACTGCAACCACCACCTTTGGCTAAGTTTTTTGTTTTGTTTGTAGAGACAGGGTCTCCCTATCTCTACAGGGCTGGGATTACAGGCATGAGCCACCATGCCTGGCCACCTACTTCTTACTCTTAGTGTTGGGATCCTTTTATGTAACTTGCTCAATGCCCAGGGATTTCCCTCTTCATAGAGGGAGTAGATCATTGATAATGAAGGATAGCATCGTAGCCACAACAGTTAAGAGGATTTTCTGCATCAGTGTTTTGTAATGATGGTGCTGTTGTTTAGTGAGGTCAGTTCTTTGTTGCTGTTTTGGGACTGTTCTTTGGGACTGTTTTGCATATTGCAGATACCTAGTATTCTCCCAGAATACCATTAGAACTCCCAGTCTTTGTTTCTGGACACCCTCCGGGGAAAGGGGCGATATTGGCTTGGTTGACTTCTTTCTTTTTTTTAAGACAGTCTCGCTGTGTCACCCAGACTAGAGTGTAGTGGTCTTTTTTTTTTTTAAAATAGTCTTGCTATGTCGCCCAGACTAGAGTGTAGTGGCACAGTGTCACAACCTCCACCTTCCTCCTCAGCCTCCCAAGTAGATGGGATTACAGGCATGTGCCACCACGCCTGGCTAAATTTTGTATTTTTGGTAGAGATGGGGTTTCAATATGTTGGCCGGGCTGGTCTCGAACTCCTGCCCTCAAGTGATCTGCCTGCCTTGGCCTCCCAAAGTGCTGGGAATTATAGGTGTGAACTACTGTGCCTGGGCTGGCTTGGCTGACTTCTTGTTTGGAGTTTTGACTTTTGGACCAACTGAAGAATCTGATACTTTAAAATACTAAAGGCCACAGAAGCAATGGGGTGGGAGTTGTAAACCAGCCGGGGAAAGAAAGGGTGTCTTCTCTCACAGAGACAGAAAAATTGATTAAACTTCCTTATACATTTATACTAGGCTGGGCGGAGCAGATCACTTGAACCCAGGAGACCAATGCAAAAACCCCGTATTTACAAAATAAAAATTAGCTGCGTGTGGTGGTGTGTACCTGTGGTCCTGGCTGCTGGGGAGCCCAGGGAGGTTGAGTGCAGTGAGTTGCGATCGTGCCACTGCACTCCAGTCTGGGTGACAGAGCGTGACCCTGTCTCAAAGAAAACAAAAGATAGAAAGTGGGTAAAAATAATTTTTTTAAAAAAATTATCTTTTAAACCAGAGTTGTTTTGTTTGTTTGCCCACCACCATACCCAGCTAATTTTTGCATTTTTAGTAGAGATGGGGTTTCACCACATTGGCCAGGCTGGTCTCGAACTCCTGACCTCTGGTGAAAGTACTGGGATTATAGGCGTGAGCCACCACGCCCGGCCAACTGCTTACTTTTGAATTTTTTCTTAGATATGAACATAGCAAGCCATTGAAACAGGAAGAAGCAACTGCTACAGAGCTAACTACAAAGTCATCCCTTGCTGCTCCCTCAAGTCTCTCATCGATAGTTGGACCACTTGTTGAAATGAATACAGGCGAAGCTGAGTCAAGAAATTCAAACTTTGCAGCCGTAGGAGCAGGTTCAGAGGACTGGGTGAATGCTATTGAGTTTGTTCCTGGGCAACCCTACTGTGGCCGTAGTAAGTATTCTGAAGAAGAAAATAAGAGTTAGAGGGCTTGGATAGCAGTTCATGCATTTGCTTAGCTTTGACAACTTTCCCCTTTGTGATTCCATTCCTTTTTTAGTTTAATTGTAGTACAGTACTTTAATTTGGATTACCTGAGATTTACAGATACAGTGAAGGAAACTTTGAATCCCAGTGAAATGAATTCAGAATGTTTTGAAAAACTGAATCCTCTCTTTAATGAGTACTTTTTGAAATTAAATTTCAATTACCCAAGACGTAGATAAAGAAGCAGTGTTTTTTGTTTTGTTTTGTTTTACAAGTCTAATCTTGGAAATAGCAGCGTTAGAAAACATTCCTTTCTTTCAAGTGAAGAAATTAGTTCAGTAGACTGTTTTGGTATTTAATTGCAGTTTTATTTTCATTTTTTGAAGTTAGATTCTCAGTTCCCTTATAGTTCATGTATCTGCCTTATCGTTTGGACTTTTATCACCCTCTTACACATTTTCAGCTGCACCTTCCTGCACTGAAGCACCCCTGCAGGGCTCAGTGACCAAGGAAGAATCAGAGAAAGAGCAAACCGCCGTGGAGACGAAGAAGCAGCTGTGCCCCTATGCTGCAGTGGGAGAGTGTCGATACGGGGAGAACTGTGTGTATCTCCACGGAGATTCTTGTGACATGTGTGGGCTGCAGGTCCTGCATCCGATGGATGCTGCTCAGAGATCACAGCATATCAAAGTAAGTCTTTAGGGAGTGTGTGTGTGTTATTAGGTGTGATAATCATTATTTGCCTTTTCACAGCATGGTGGGTTTATTTCAGAGAAACATTTGATGAATTGAATGATTATCAGTGAGTAGGGAAGTTTTCCTTCCTTGGGCTTCTTGGATGCTTTATCAAGAAGTCCAGTGAACAAAATTAACTGGGCGTGGAGGCGTGTGTCTGTAGTCCCAGCTACTTGGGAGGTTGAGGCAAAAGAGAAAAAGAGGTCATACTTCCAGAACCTCAGACTATGGACTTCTAACATTTTTTTTCTCTTTTAAAAAATAATGTTTCTGAGATTCACGCTGAACATATTTAATCTTTTGAAAATGCACATTTCATTGGTTTTTAGAATATTTACAGAGATGTGCAACCATTGCCATTTTACAAATTTTAGGATACTTTGATCATCCTACACCCATTAGCAGTCACTGTAAGTTCCACCCTTCCTCCAGCTCCTGGCAATAACAAATGTGCTTTGTCTCTGGATTGGCCTATTGTGTATAAATGGAATCCTGTAATGTGGTCCGTTGTGGTCCGTTGTGACTGGCTTCTTTCACTTAACATACTGGCTTCTTTCACTTAACATACTGCTTTCAAGGTTCTCCGTGTGGTTGTGTGTATCTGTTCTTAGTTTTGATGGCTGAATTATTGTCATTGTATGGCTAGACCACATTTGTTTTTCCATTCATGAGTTGATGAACACTTAGGTCATTTCCAGTTTTTGGCTATTATGAATAAGGCTGCTAGGAATATTGGTATATAGATTTTTTTGTGAAGATATGTTTTCAGTTCTCTTGGGTATATATACCTAGGAGTGGAATTGCTGGGTTACATAGGAACTCTATGCTTTATGTTTTGAGAAACTGCCATACTTTTCTGTAGTGGCTTTAGGATTTTACATTTCCAGCAGCAATGTATGGGAGCCAGGGTAGGTTCAGAAGACAGTGTATTACAAACTTTAAATTTATTGGAGCAAAGTTTGCTTCTAATCATTTCTATCTCTTTTAAATTTCCATCTGTTTAAATTTGGTTGTAGGGGGTGAGGCATGTTATGAGGTAGACATAATTTGATCCCTTTGTTTGTTTGTTTGAGACAGTCTTGCTTTGTCGCCCAGGCTGGAGTGTAGCAGCACAATCTCGGCTCACTGCAGCCTCCGCCTCCCTGGTTCAAGCCATTCTTCCTCAGCCTCCCGAGTAGCTGGGACTACAGGCATGCACCACCACGCCCAGCTAATTTTTGTATTTTTAGTAGAAACGGGGTTTTGCCATGTTGGCCAGGATGGTCTCGAACTCCTGACCTCATGTGATCCACCCAACCTTGGACTTTATAAAATATGATGTCCACACAAAAATTGGTACATGAATGTTCTTGGCAGCATTATTAATAATAGCCCCAAAGTGGGCTAATCTAACCTAACCTAAGTGTACATCAATCTGTCAAGCTGAGTAGTTGAAAAATCTCGAAGATGTTTTTCTTTAAAGGCACAAGAGTTACGTGCCTGTCACCCTTATTTTCTGACAGGTTTTAACTAGAGTCCTAACCTCATGTAGAAACCAGAAATAACAAACTGTGGAAAGCTGTCTTTAATGTAGTTGAGCTCCAGGTTTGGGGCAGAGAAAATTGGGTAATTTTTCCATTCCCAAAGTTGAGTCTTCATAGTTTGATTTTCTAGTATTGTTAAGTACCGCCGCAAAACAAACAAACAAACAAAAAACCCCAAAAACACCACACCTGTGTTTACTAGTCAGCAAAGCTAATTTTTGTGTCAGCTTGGGAACATTGTTTTTTCAGTTGACTGTTTGATTCTTTGAACGTGCATCATTAACTGTTGGTCAAGTTTTTCAGGATTCAATGACTCGATTCCACTTGTTCTCTCTCCACCTTCTCTAGTCGTGCATTGAGGCCCATGAGAAGGACATGGAGCTCTCATTTGCTGTGCAGCGCAGCAAGGACATGGTGTGTGGGATCTGCATGGAGGTGGTCTATGAGAAAGCCAACCCCAGCGAGCGCCGCTTTGGGATCCTCTCCAACTGCAACCACACCTACTGTCTCAAGTGCATTCGCAAGTGGAGGAGTGCTAAGCAATTTGAGAGCAAGATCATAAAGTGAGACTCCTCCCCAGTCTTCATTTGTGCTTTCTCTTTTGGGGAAGAATTTAGTAACTTGTGCCAACTTTCAACCAGATGGACCGCATTTAAATGCATGCATTTTATCTTGAAACTGGGGTATTCTAATGGGGATTTCTTCTTTGTATTTCAGCTAGCTTCTAGGTTAGTTGGTCTATCTACCTACTTTTATTTGAATGAGGAAACCTTGTGTATCAGTTAGTAGAATCTTCGTGCTTTTTCTGAGGAGATTGTGTTTAATGGATTATTAGCCAGTTTAGGCTCAGTGAACAAACTGATCTAGCTCTGAATGTATGTTTCCTGACGTTTTACATTTTCCACTTTCCTATTCCATTCATTAAGCTAGCCAATAATCCACCATCCTTTAAAGATTGTTCTCATAACTGAACAAAAACCACATAATCTAAACAGAGCAAAGCTACAAGAAATAAATTTATTTAAACGAAAGAAAAAGGAGTCTGTGTGAAATGTCTTCTTTTGTTTTTGTTTTTTACCTAAGTTATATTAAAAAAAAAACGAACTGGCTAGCCGTTGAGTTGGATTTATAAAGGAGGTTGTTTTGCTTGAAAGAAATGGTCAGTTGTGTGACAGTATGTGGAACCCTTTCAGGAAATGCCCACGTGCCTTTCAGTTAAGTCTTTAAGTCTGGAGGCGACACACCAGGGTGTGTCCTTGAAGAGTGGGCCAGTGAAAGGGGAATTTGCATTGCAGCCTGTTCATTGTTTCCCAGGTCCTGCCCAGAATGCCGGATCACATCTAACTTTGTCATTCCAAGTGAGTACTGGGTGGAGGAGAAAGAAGAGAAGCAGAAACTCATTCTGAAATACAAGGAGGCAATGAGGTATGAGCACTGCAGCCTTTTCTCAAGCGAAGAGCCCAACAGAGCTTGGGTTCACTTTGAAAAGAATGGTGCTGCATTATACACTCCTACCTCCTTCCTACCCTTCTTTGACTTCCCAGGAGAGTTTATTTTGTCACCCTGATAACACTTACCCAGTACGTATCTTGCTATAACACAGTCCTTGGGGTCCATACCAAGGGACTGTGTTATAAAGAGGTCTCTATTGTTGACAAGGCCCCACGAGTGGGGTTCTACGTTATTCTGAATCCATGTCATAGCTGTCCTGTGTTCTTGTATGTTGGCTTTCTAGAAGATTTTCTCTCTATGGCATCTGCTTGTACTAGAGCTATTAACCAGCATAGACTTGAACAGAGTTACCGGTTTCTAGTTAGTGTTTCTTGCATTGGCACACACATGTTCATAGAACACATCTTGGGGAGGGCTGTAAGCTGACATACTGGTTCTATCCCTACCTGTTTAAAGAAACCCCGGATGATAGTCAAATACAGACCTGAAATCCACTGTGAATAAGGGTTGCGATATTTTCCTTTCCAGCAACAAGGCGTGCAGGTATTTTGATGAAGGACGTGGGAGCTGCCCATTTGGAGGGAACTGTTTTTACAAGCATGCGTACCCTGATGGCCGTAGAGAGGAGCCACAGAGACAGAAAGTGGGAACATCAAGCAGATACCGGGTAACTCTCACTGTTTTTTTAAAAGAGGGGAAATTCCAAGGTATCAGTTGAGTCCTGCACATACTGGGGTAGGGGAAGGAAAAGGTTAACGCTCAGATCTGGGAGCGAAAGTGTAGAGTATTAAAGGAGGAAACAAACCTCAGAAGCCTGGGAGGGATAGGAAAGGAAAAAATGTGTTAAAGTTCTAGCCTAAACGATTTCCATCAAGTAACCATAGGGGAGGAAGTGGTAAATGGAAACCCTAACTAAGAAGTCTGGTTCGTCATGCCCTCTGGTGTGCTGGACGTTTTGCCTTATAAACAACAGGATAGAAGATACTGCTCGACAGTGCCATCCCTATCATGGCCTTGTTTTTTACAGGCCCAACGAAGGAACCACTTCTGGGAACTCATTGAGGAAAGAGAGAACAGCAACCCCTTTGACAACAATGAAGAAGAGGTTGTCACCTTTGAGCTGGGCGAGATGTTGCTTATGCTTTTGGCTGCAGGTGGGGACGACGACCTAACAGACTCTGAAGATGAGTGGGACTTGTTTCATGATGAGCTGGAAGATTTTTATGACTTGGATCTATAGCAACCTTGCGTGGCGTGTGAACTGGTCTGCTGACCCCAGACAGCAGCTGTGCCCTGTGGCGGTGCGGCAGGGCCTGTGTTCTCTCCTAGGCAGGCCTCTCAACTCCAGGTGCTGTCCTAAGAATTTTTACCCAGGGCCTGTCTTCTCAACCCCTCACCTTTCCCTGAGGAGTGTGTTGTTTTCCCTGTTGAAAAAAAGTTACAAAAATAAATCTTAAAGTTAGTTTTTTGTAACACAAATTTAACTGTCAGACAGTTAGTGTAGGTGTGTTGCGTCATCTGTTTTCAACCAGATTGCGTTTATGGACTTTTCACACACTCATTTTGAGGACCCCAGGTTCAAAAGTAAAAGCAGTGGCCCTGCTTTGGGGTCCAAGAATAGGAGTGATGGGTGAAGGGACCTAAGCTGGCCAATAGCCCTCTGCCCCAGACATGGGATGTGGATCCTTGAGGTTTCTGGTGAAATCTGCACATCTGTGTTTTTTTTATCTGTTCCCTACCCTGTAATCCCTACCACGTGCACTTGTTCTGTGGTTTTGGTCTCTTGTTTAATTGCACACAAGTAATACTACTGGGTAACCAGAATCAGGGGTGAATGTGTTGAGATTTCTACTGTTTTGCATGATAGGAAAATTGAGAAAGAATACATATAAAAGATAGAGAGGCATAACATCAATGCAGAGTTGGAAGTTGACTCCCAAGGGCTGACATGGTGTGTGTGAGTGTGGGTGTGTGATGAGCTTCTCATCCCTGCATAGATGCAGTATTCTTAGCCTTAGTAGAAAAATTTGGTTTAGTGGTTTAAGCCTTGTGTGACGGATAGATCTTAAAGGGCAAAGCAGTATATTGGTAGTTGTCAATATAGCAGTGCTAGCTCTGTCTATATAAATAGAGAAATGGGGTTAGCCATAGAGGTTAAAACTACCTGGTTATCCCATATATTAACACAAACTGGGTCTTGGATACACAGTTGTATTTAATGTTTTACGATCTAGCCTTTCCAGTACAGGCACTTTCTGAGAAACCTTTGTCCTCATTTGGGGCATTTTGTTGTCGGGTTTTTAGTGTTTGTTTTTGTGAGTATCTGCCTCATTCCACCCCTGAGCTTTCAGGTAGACAGATGCGGTTCAAAACTCTGTTCTAAGATGTTTATTGTAGTGGAGTAATGGGTTTGCAGTGATAAGTCATACTTTTCCACCGAAGGGGAGGGCTTGGGAGAATCCCTGAGACTAGCTAAAGTTAAGTTGTTGGGAGAATTCCTTGATTGGAAATTTTACCTTTGTGTTTTGTTGCTCTGTTTCCTGAAAGTAACTCGGGGATGCTCCTGGTGTGTCCATCTACTGCTTTGATTCCTTGGATCCCGCTCATTCTTTCACTTTAAGAAAAAACAAATAATTGTTGCAGAGGTCTCTGTATTTTGCAGCTGCCCTTTTGTAAGAAGCACTTTTCCCAAATAAAACAATTTAAAAAAAAAAGTTGGCTGTTCTGTGTAATGAGCTGTTTTGAAATGTGCCAATGTCAAAGAATAA
Source organism: Mandrillus leucophaeus (assembly GCF_000951045.1). Classification (NCBI taxonomy): domain Eukaryota; kingdom Metazoa; phylum Chordata; class Mammalia; order Primates; family Cercopithecidae; genus Mandrillus; species Mandrillus leucophaeus. The sequence goes on from NW_012105253.1 coordinate 1,695,308, forward strand.
TGATTTTCTTTCACTGACTCTTCGATTGGTCTCTTGTCAGGTATTCGTGAGGATAGATAATTTGAGAAATGTGTGTGAGAGAGAAAGGAACCTTAACTAACTGGGGTCATCAAACAATTCTATACTTGAAAATGTTCAAGACTAACGCTGAGCTGCCTGATCAGCAAAAGGCACCAGCAATTTTCTGCCACCATGCACTTGTGGTTGAACTTGCTTCATGCCCTCAGATAACGGGGGAAGGTCATAACATAATTGTGTTTTGAAAGCTTGTTGTTCTGCATAATTATTTTGTGAATTTTTAAGGAGTTTTCATTACTGTGAATTTTTTGTGACTAAGAACCATTCTGCCACTCCCATGGAAGACTTCAGGTGACCTTTTTTCCACACTTGTAAAAATAACTTCCTTGATTTTAATATTTATATTAAGAATTTATGGCCGAGCATAGTAGCTCATGCCTGTAATCCCAGCACTTTGGGAGGCTGAGGCAGGCTGATCACGAGGTCAGGAGTTTGAGACCAGCCTGGCCAACGTGGTGAAACCCCATCTCTACTAAAAATACAAAAAATTAGCCGGGCATAGTGGTGGGCACCTGTAGTCCCAGCTTACAGGCTGGCAGGCTGAGGCAGGAGAAAGGTGTGAGCCGAGATCATGCCACTGCACTCTAGCCTGGGCAAAAGAGCAAGACTCGGTCTCAAAAAAAAAAAAAAAGAATTTATGCTATTGTAAACTGTTTAACCATCTAGGAATCATTTCTGAGTGTGCTTACTATAGTCATGACAATAACTGGAGATCCACTGAGTAGTTTGTTTCCGTAAGCTTGCAGTACAGCAGCTCCCTGGGGGAGTTAAGCCCACCCTCAGCTGTACTAATCAGGCTATTCTGGGGACCTGCAGAGGGATGAGGAAGAAAGAGCCTGAGAGATGGGTTGGGAGTGCTGGAGCTAGGAGGTGGAGAGCCTTGAGCATTTCTGGAAAGTAGGAAGAAGCACCCTGTTTGCATATCTGAATCTGCAACAGGGAGAGAAGGGTATGGCAAGGTCCAGGGAGTGGCAATCAGTCACTTCTGGGGTGTAGAGAAGTGTATGTTTAGAGCAACTTTTGTATCTTGGAAAAGGCAGTGGAAGCGTCTGTACTAGTCGGAGTAATCTGGAATGCAGATTGCCCCCCTCGCTGGATGCTTTGAAGAGTGAGTTCTCTTCTTCCCCCTAGTGTTAATTGCCTGTTGCAAAACAAGCTGAGGTGTAAGCATTGATGGATGGAATGTCTTACTTTCTCATTTGTGCAAAACTACAATTTCAACCTCTTCCCTGCCAATATACACAATAAATGACATCGCATCGTGCCAGTGATTTGGGAGAGAAGAGGCTTGGTATTGGTAAAGGTAGTTGATAAAGGAGAAGAAAGAGGCTTGATATTGATAAAGGTAGGTATTGAAATGGTAGTCACAGTACTGGCAGCAGATTTCCAATCCTGCTTTGTGGGTTCGTGGTTCCGTTGCAAGGCCCAGCTGACTTTCCTAGGCTGAAATGTGAGCAGAAGTGTCGTTTCTGGATGAAAGTTTAAGAGCCCACATGTGATCCTCTTTCCATGGCAACTAGTAAGTTTTGAGAAGGTGACTGTTCAACCAGTCTGGGTCACCATGCTGGTATACTTAACTGGAACACTCAGTTAAATCCATGAGGGACGTGGAATGTGAGCAACCGATAAACCTTTGGGGTGAGAAGCCACTGAGCCAAACAGCCTGTCCTGTCTTGAAATCTTGTTTAAACTGTCATTGTATAAGGAAAATTAAGCAAAAGACTTTTTTTTTTTTTTTTTTTTTGAGATGGAGTCTCACTGTCACCAGGCTCGAGTGCAGTGGCACGATCTTGGCTCACTGCAGCCTCTACCCCCTGGATTCAAGCGATTCTCCTGCCTCAGCCTCTTGAGTAGCTAGGCTACAAATGTGCGCCACCATGCCTAACTACTTTTTTTGTATTTTTAGTAGAGATGGGATTTCACCATGTTGGCCAGGATGGTCTCCATCTCCTGACCTCATGATCCGCCTGCCTTGGCCTCCCAAAGTGCTGTGATTACAGGCATGAGCCACCTCACCCAGCTGAGAAATAATTTTTAAAAACAGTAAGTCCTGTTACTGATGTACTTGTTCATCTGAAGTGGTTAATACAAACTCTCACGCAGTGGCTGTGTTTTATTACTTTTCAGTGTCCAGGACTTATTTCACAAACCTTTAAACAAGTTTACATTGTTGATAAAGGAAGTCCTCTGTTGCAAATTGTTTTAAGACACAGCTTATTTCTTTGTATTGAATGACAGGAAGAGATCTGTTGCTGGTAATAGAATATGCCTTAGATCTTACTTCCCCAGAACTGTCCTGGGCTCTTTGTTTAGTTCACTAGGTCTTTATCTCAGCCCCCTCATCAGTGTATAGAAGAAATAACACCACACAGTACCTGAGCAAATAAAAGCATTTTTAGGTTCTAGTGATAGGCTTCGCGCGCGCGCGCATGTGTGTGTTTTTGAGATGGAGTCTCACTCTATCACCCCAGCTGGAGTACAGTGGCGCAGTTTCAGTTCACTGCAACCTCTGCCTCCTGGGTTCAAACGATTCTCCTGCCTTAGCCTCCTAAGTAGCTGGGACTATAGGTACATGCCATCACGCCCAGCTAATTTTTGTATTTTTAGTAGAGACGGGGTTTCGCCATATTTTGTTTGTTTTCTGAGACAGTCTTGCTCTGTCACCCAGGCTGGAGTGCAATGGCACAATCTCGGCTCACTGCAACCTCTGCCTCCTGGGTTCAAGCTATTCTGCCTCAGCTTCTCAAGTAGCTCAGATTATAGGCACCAGCCACCACGCCTGGCTAATTTTTGTGTTTTTAGTAGAGGTGGGATTTCGCCATGTTGGCCAGGCAGATCTGAAACTCCTGACCTCAGGTGATTTGCCTCCCAAAGTGCTGAGACTACAGGCACCACCACACCCGTCCTAAAACACTTAATGGATGACCTCTTTAGCAAAATGAAGGTATCCACATATTTTAGAGATAATTTGAATCCTTGTGCATACAGGCACTATACTACTGCTAGAGATGCTGTGAGCAGAACAAAGTTTGCAGAACAAGTGCTCATCAAACTAGCCCATGTGGTCCCTTCCACTTCCCAGGTCCTTTGCAGTTTGGTTGGTGCTGCGTGGCTAACTCACATCATGTGCTGTGTGCCCTCCTTGTCATCGTCTCTGTTTCATGGAGGTATTGGAAGCCGTGTGTTAAAGTGGCATAGTCAGAAGAGAGGAGGGATCCTGGATCTCTGTGTCATGGATAGAAGAAGAGCTCCCACCCCCAAAATCAAATTTTGTGTAAACAGATAAGTTGAGATTTGGGAGTTTTTTTGTTTGTTTTGTTTTGCCAGTAGCCTAATATGAAATATCCTAATAAGGCAGTTGTGGCCCTTCATAAAACTGGTGACTGCTTTCCATAGGGGGCCTGGGCTAGTCTGGCCATGGAAAGCTCATTGGAATTGAGATGTGAATGGGAGAAAAGCTACCCCGCAGACAGAAGACATCCTGTGTTACAATCTGAGGCAGGCAAAGGCAAGACATCCAACAGCTTTTCCTGGACATCACCATTAAGGACACTGGGTGGCCTACAGGGTGCATTCAACTTCCTGTGTTAGGTATAACTTTTACTTTCAGAAAAGTGTATACGTGCAAGTCAGTAACATAACAATGTCAGTAACATTTACAGGAATAATGTTGGATTGCCTTAAAATATCAAAAACATTCTTCTACAATTTAATGCTTTAATAAACTGCGACACACTCACCTGATCATGACCCGCTGCGGTTGGAACCAGTCTCCAGCGCAGGGCTTCTCAGCCTTTAATGCGCAAATGAATGAGAGGAGGGGCTTCTTGTTAAAATGCAGATTCTGATTCAGTGGGTCTGGAATAGGCACAAGACACTTTTATTTCTTGAGACTGGGTTACTCCGTTACCCAGGCTGGAGTGTAGTGGCGCTGTCTTGGCTCACTGCAACCTCCACTTCCCGGGTTTAAGCGATTCTCCTGTCTCAGCCTCCCAAGTACCTGGGACTACGGGTGTGCATCACCACACCCAGCTAATTTTTGTATTTTTATTAGAGATGGGTTTCACCGTGTTGGCCAGAATGGCCTTGATCTCCTGACCTCGTGATCAGCCCGCCTTGGCCTCCCAAAGTGTTGGGATTACAGGCGTGAGCCACCGTGCCCAGCCACTTAAAAAAAAAAATTTAAACTTGGTTCCATAGGCCAAAACCAGTAAGAGCAAATCCTGCAGGCCAAATGCATGTAGAGGAATTTTGATTTAACATTTGAAATAATTTACAACTGAAAATGACCATATGGAAGTGCAGACTGTATTAAGTGAGGGGGTGTAGCAAGGGTACTAGTAAAAGAACTCCAAACACCCTTTTACCCTGCTGGGGTTCAATAACCAGTCAAATCTAGCAAGTTAGTGATTGATAAACCATCACGCATGCAACGTTGAAAGGCCCAGTCCTTTCTTTAGTCTGATTTTTGAAGTATTCTAATAATAACAGCTATTATTCTATTAAGCCAGTAAGTCTTCAGTAAACATATTTCTGTTATGATGGGTGGTGTCAGGGAAGTGGTTGAGTTTGAGAGGACACATGTGATTTCAAAAGCATTGAATGTAGAACTTTTTGCTCGGAATTGCAGCCCCATTATCGTCTTTCACCACTCTGCATACTGCTGGGTGCCCCGTATGTCTCCCTTCAATCCCATTGTTATTCTCCCCATCGAGGCTTGTCAACTGCCTCCTTCCATCACACCCTAAAGACCATCTATGAGCTAAACTTTAGTCTTAATCTATTTCTCATGCCATCTCTTCTCTTTTTTATGGAGATCTAATTTACATACCCTAAAATTCACCCTTTTAGAGGGTATAATTTAGTGGTTTTAAAAATACAATGTTGGGGCGGGGCGCGGTGGCTCAAGCCTGTAATCCCAGCACTTTGGGAGGCCGAGATGGGCGGATCACGAGGTCAGGAGATCGAGACCATCCTGGCTAAC
>NW_012105253.1:1700484-1707625 GCF_000951045.1 Mandrillus leucophaeus
GGCGTGAACCCGGGAGGTGGAGCTTGCAGTGAGCTGAGATCCGACCACTGCACTCCAGCCTGGGCGACAGAGCGAGACTCCGTCTCAAAAGAAAAAAAAAAATACAATGTTGGCTGGGCTCATGCCTGTAATCCCAGCACTTTGGGAGGCCAAGGCAGGTGGATCACCTGAGTTCAAGAGTTTGAGACCAGCCTGGCCAACATGTTGAAACCCCAGTTCTACTAAAAATACACAAAAATTAGGCTGGTGTGGTGGCATGCACCTGTAGTCCCAGCTACTCAGGAGGCTAAGGCAGGATAATTGCTTGAACCCGGGAGACGGACGCTACGGCGAACCAAGATCACACCACTGCACTGCAGCCTAGATGATCGAGTGAGACTTTGTCTCATAAAAAAACAAAAAACAGGCTGGACACGGTGCCTCGTTCCTGTAATCCCAGCACTTTGGGAGGCCGAGGTGGGTGGATCAACCTGAGGTCAGGAGTTCGAGATCAACCTGACCAACATGGAGAAACCCCGTCTCTACTAAAATATACAAAATTAGCCGGGTACATGCCTGTAATCCCAGCTACTTGGGAGGCTGAGGCAGGAGAATCGCTTGAACCTGGGAGGCGGAGGTTGCAGTGAGCAGAGATCACACCATTGCACTCCAGCCTGGCCAACAAGAGTGAAACTCTGAACCCCGTCTCAAAAACAAACAAACAAACAAAAAACCAGAAAGAGTATGCAGTACTCACCACTAATTCGAGAACATTTTCATCACCACCCCCCTATCACCCCAAAAACAACTATACCCATTGGCAGTCACTCCCCATTTCTCTTTCCCTAGCCCCTGGCAACCACTAACCCATGCTACTACTACATAGAGACAGGATTTCTGTCTATGGATTTGCCTGTTCTGGACACTTCATATAAATGGAATTGTATAATCTGGCTTTTTGTGACTGGTTTCTTTGACTTAGCGTAATGTTTTCAAGTTTCATCTGTGCTGTAGCATTTATCCGTACTTCATTTCTTTCAATGGATGGACAGTGTTTTATTGCAGGGGTCCTCAACCCCTGGGCCACCTACCAGTACCAGTACCATTACCAATCCGTGGCCTGTTAGGAACTGGGCTGCACAGTAGTAGGTGAGCGGCAAGCAAGCATTACTCCCAGAGCTCTGCCTTCAGTCAGATCAGCGGCGGTGTTAGATTCTCAGACTATGAACCCTATTGTGAACTGTGCATATGAGGGATCTCAGTTGCCAGCTGCCTATGAGAATCTCATGCCTAATGATCTGAGATGGAGCGGTTTCTTCCTGAAACCATCCCTGCCACCCCCATCCATGGAAAAAATTGTCTTCCAGGAAACCAGCCCCTGGTGCCAAAAAGTTTGGGGACTGCTAATTTATTGTATGGATATACCACATTTTGTTTATTGATTCATGACTTGATAGACACTGAAGTCATTTCTACCTTTTGGCTATGAATAATGCTGCTATGAACATTTGTGTACAGGTTTTTGTGTAAAGATATGTTTTCAGATTCTTTGGGGTGTATACCTAGGAGTAGAATTGCTGGGTCATATGGTAACTGTTTAACGTTTTGAGGAAGTGCCAAATTGTTTTCCAAAGTGGCTGTACCACTTTTCATGCCTGTCAACAATGTGTAAGGGTTCTAATTTCTCCACTATTTTTTTTTTTTTTTTTTTGAGAGGGAGTTTCGCTCTTGTTGCCCAGGCTGGAGGGCAGTAGTGCCGTCTCAGCTCACTGCAACCTCTGCCTCATAGGTTCAAGAGATTCTCCTGCCTCAGCCTCCCAAAATGCTAGGATTACAGGCGTGAGCCACAGCGCCCATCCTTACACCACTGTCTTCAAGTAAGAACTTGTGTGATACTTTATAAACCATTTTCATGGCTGTCATATTTGATCCTCCCATTTCTGTAAAGAAGTTAAGCCCTATTATTCTTATTTTGCAAACGAAGAAACTAAGGTTTAGAAGTTAAACAACTAACCCTGTCTAACAGCTAGTGTATAAGTGCTACAGCTTTGGATTCCAAATCTGTATTTGTTTACATAGATCTGCTACTGTTGGCTGCCTTTGTGGACCTATCTCACGTTTCTGGGTGACATTAGTAGATTTACATTCTTCCTCGCGGTACTATGCCTGTGTCTGTGGCTTATCTGTTTTCTTTTGACCCTGTGGAGTCCTAAACCTCAAGATTTCAGGGAATGGGCAGGCACGGTGACCTGTAATCCCAGCTACATGGGAGGCTGAGGTAGGAGGATCACTTGAGTCCAGGAGTTTGAGGCCCACAGTGTCCTATGATTATGCCTGTGAATAGCCACTACACTTCAGCCTTGGCAACATAGTGAGACCCTGTCTCTCTCTCTCTTTTTTTTTTTTTTTTTAGATGGAATCTTGCTCTGTCGCCCAGGCTGGAGTGCAGTGGTGCGATCTCGGCTCACTGCAAGCTCTGCCTCCTGGGTTCACGCCATTCTGCTCAGCCTCCTGAGTAGCTGGGATTACAGGCACCTGCCACCACGCCCGGCTAATTTTTCTATTTTTAGTAGAAACAAGGTTTCACCGTGTTAGCCAGGATGGTCTCGATCTCCTGACCTCATGATCCGCCCGCCTTGGCCTCCCAAAGTGCTGGGATTACAGGCGTGAGCCACCGCGCCTGGCTGAAACCCTGTCTCTTAAAAATAAAAATATTGGGGGTGGTGGTGGGGGGCTGCTGATCTATTTGTTTTGTTTTTGTTTTTGTTTTTGTTTGAGATGGAGTTTTGCTCTGTCACCCAGGCTGGAATGCCGTGGTGTGATCTCACTTCACTGCAACTTCTGCTTCCCGTGTTCAAGCAGTTCTCCTGCCTCAGCCTGCCAAGTAGCAGGGATTACAGGCGTTCTCCACCACGCCTGGCTAATTTTGTATTTTTGGTAGAGATGGGGTTTTGCCATGTTGGCCAGGCTGGTCTTGAACTCCTGACCTCAGGTGATACGCCCGTCTTGGCCTCCCAAAGTGCTGCGATTACAGACGTGAGCCATTGTGCCTGGCCTCACCAAGTAACATTTTAAGCAACTTCTGTATATAAGGCACAATGGTAGGGACACAAAGCTAATGACAACATATAATTGCCTTAAAGGAGGAGCTCGAGGGAGATGCACAAATAGCTGTGTCCAGTGGTGTTTTCACCGAAATAATAATAATGATCCCCAGTGTCACATGACTTCACATTGTGCCTGAGTCCTGGCCTTCTGTCAAGTGCTGGTGTGATCTCTAATAGTAATAGCTTGCTGGAGAGCTGTGATACCCCGAGATCACCTCATCATTAGTTTCTGCAACTGGAAACCATCCTCATCTCAGATTTGGCCCCACCCCTTGCCTTCATGTATTTCTGTTCATAGCATCATATAATTCCCTTCCTTCAAATCCCTGGGTACTTTTTGCTGCCTGCAGAACTAGGATCAGATCCATGAACCTCTTCATTCTGCTTCTTCAGAATGGCCCAGGCCCCAGCGCATTCCAGCACCAGCCCTTCCTCACTTGGAGCACTGGGCTGTGTCCTCCTCCTCACCTTCATGTTCACACCCCAGTCATTTAGTCAGCCTTGGCAGTCCTTTCTGTCACAGGACCCCTTGGGGTCCCAGTTTCCGGAAGACATTTTCCCAGACTCTGCAGCCAGCCCTGGGGCTTTCTCACCCCCCTGAACTGCTCTGCGAGTCCACGTTGGTGGCCACAAATTATGCCACGTTTCCCCTTCTGGGTATGTCCGCTTCTTTCCTGCTAAACACTGAGTTCTAAACGGTCAGGAAACTCCTTGATACTTCTTTATCTCTCACATCTCCCAGGACAAAATATATAGTAAGGCTTAACTTGAGCAGAAGGTACACATTCTTGGATTAGCAAAAGCTTCTAGAAAGCAGTGGGCTTCTTTGGCATGTCAATTTATGCTTTAGATCTCTGTGGTCTCTGGCTACTAAGGCTTTGGGTGCAGAAGCTCTGAGAGCTGGGAGGAACAAGAGAGATCAGTTTTAATCTAATGATTGCCAAACGTCAGTCTGTGGATTGGCTTGTGAGAATTTGCTCGTGAAGAAAAGGGCCAGACACGGTGGCTCATGCCTGTAATCCCAGCACTTTGGGAGGCTGAGGTGGGCAGATCACTTGAGGTCAGGAGTTTGAGACCAGCCTGGCCAACATGGTGTGAAGGGGTGGCCTGCCCCTCCACACCTGTGGGCGTTTCTCGTTAGGTGGAACGAGAGACTTGAGAAAAGAAATGAGACACAGAGACAAAGTATAGAGAAAGAAAAAGTGGGCCCTGGGGACCGGCGCTCAGCATACAGAGGACCCACGCAGGCACCGGTCTCTGAGTTCCCTCAGTATTTATTGATCATTATCTTTACCATCTTAGAAAAAGGGAAGTAGCAGGATAATAGGATCATCGTAGGGAGAAGGTCAGCAGTAAGACATATGAATAAAGATCTCTGTGACACAAGTTTAAGGAAAAGTGCTGTGCCTTAATATGCATATGCAAACATCTCCATAAGCCTTTTCAGTGCATAAAGAGCAGCATTGCACTAGCAAGTCCCACCTTTCGCCCTAAGGCGGTTTTCTCCTTTCTCAGTAAACAGAACATACAATCAGGTTTTACACCGAGATGTTCCATTGCCCAGGGACGGGCAGGAGACAGATGCTTTTCTCTATCTCAACTGCCAAGAGGCCTTCTTTCCTCTTATACTAGTCCTCCTCAGCACAGACCCTTCACGGGTGTCAGGGTGGGGGACGATCAGGTCTTTCCCTTCCCACGAGGCCATATTTCAGACTATCACATGGGGAGAAACCTTGGACAATACCTAGCTTTCCTAGGCAGAGGTCCCTACGACCTTTACCTTTGGCAGTGTACATGTCCCTGGGTACTTGAGATGAAGAGAATGGTGATGACTTTTAACCAGCATACTGCTTTCAGGCACTTGTTTAACAAAGCACACCCTGCAGAGCCCAAAATCCTTTAAACTTTGAGTCACCACAGCACATGTCTCTTGCAAGGACAAGGTTGGGGGTAGGGTCACAGATTAACAGCATCTCAAATACGGAACAAAATGGAGTCTCTTATGTCTACTTCTATATAGACACAGTAACAGTCTCATCTCTCTTTCTTTTCCCCACATGGTGAAACCCCGTCTCTACTAAAAATACAAAAGTTGGCCGGGCACGGTGGCTCATATCTGTAATCCCAGCACTTTGGGAGGCCGAGGCAGGCGGATCATGAGATCAGGAGATTGAGACCATCCTGGCTAACACAATGAAACCCCGTCTCTACTAAAAATACAAAAAATTAGCCTGGCGTGGTGTCGGGCGCCTGTAGTCCCAGCTACTCAGGAGGCTGAGGCAGGAGAATGGCATGAACCCAGGAGGCGGAGGTTGCAGTGAGCGGAGATCGCGCCACTGTACTCCAGCCTGGGTGACAGAGCGAGACTCAGTCTCAAAAAAAAAAAGAAAATTAGCCAGGCGTGGTGGATGGTGGTGCATGTCTGTAGTCCCAGTTACTTAGGAGGCTGAGGCATGAGAATCACTTGAACCTGGGAGGCAGATGTTGCAATGAGCCAAGATTGTGTCACTGCACTCCAGCCTGGGTGACAGAGCAAGACCCTGTCTAAAAAAAATAAAATAAAAAAATTAAAATGTACATATGGACCCCACTCCAGACTTACTGAAGCTGATCTTTAGGGCTGGGACTTAGGAATTGGTACACTTAGCAAACTACTGAGGCCTGTCACTACACTACTACACAGCCAAGATGGAGAAGCAGTCTCCTTTTTTTTTTTTCTGAGACGGAGTCTTGCTCTGTTACCCAGGCTGGAGTGCAGTGGCTTGATCTCAGCTCACTGCAACCTCTGCCTCCCGGGTTCAGGTGATTCTCCTGTGTCAGCCTCCCCAAGTAGCTGAGACTACAGGTGTGCGCCACCATACCCACCTAGTTTTTGTATTTTTAGTAGAGACAGGGTTTTGCCATGTTGGCCAGACTGGTCTTGAACTCCTGACCTCAGGTGATCCACCCACCTTGGCCTCCCAAAGTCCTGGGGTTACAGGCGTGAGCCACCATGCCCAGCCTGAGGAAGCATTCTCTAGTCCAGTCACCTCTTTTCTCAGTTGAGAATACTAAGATCCCCAAAATGGAAATGAGTTGTCAAGTTCATATTGTAAATGACATGGGCAGGACTCACACCCCTTGGGGACTACCTGATAGCTAATTCCTTGTGCATGTCAAAGTATTATAGAAAGTGAAGGTATGGGAAAAAAGAACATATACATGATCATGTTGAGAAAGTCCCTCTGCATGGGATCCCGGGTGATTTAATATTCCTTCTTTATTTTCTTTTCTTTTTTTGAGACGGAGTCTCACTCTGTCGCCCAGGCTGGAGTGCAGTGGTGCAATCTTGGCTCACTGCAACCCCCGCCTCCTGGGTTCAAACGATTCTCCTGCCTCAGCCTCCCAAGTAGTTGGGACTACAGGTGTGCACCACCACGCTCAGCTAATTTTTTTTTTTTTAGTAGAGACGGGGTTCACCATGTTAGCCAGGATGATCTCGATCTCCTGACCTTGTGATCCGCCTGTCTCGGCCTCCCAAAGTGCTGGGATTACAGGCTTGAGCCACCGCGCCCAGCCAATTGTTTTTGTTTCTTTGTTTGCTTGTTTTGTTCTGAGACAGAGTCTGGCTTTTTCACCCAGGCTGGAGTGCAGTGGTGCCATCTCGGCTCACTGCAACCTCAGCCTCCTGGGTTCAAGTGATTCTCCTGCCTCAGCCTACCAAGCAGCTCAAGTTGCAGGCAGGCACCACCATGCCTGGCTAATTTTTGTATTTTTAGTAGAGACGGGGTTTCACCACGTTGGCCAGTCTGTTTTCAAACTCCTGTCCTCAAGTGATCTGCCCGTCTTAGCCTCCCAAAGTGCTGGGATTCCAGGCGTGAGCCACAGCCTCCAGTCCAGCATAATTGTTAAAAGTGGACTCTGGAATCAGATTGCTGGGATTTGAGTCCTGGCTCTGCCATTCACTAGCTGTATAACCTTAATGTCGGCCGGGCGCGGTGGCTCAAGCCTGTAATCCCAGCACTTTGGGAGGCCGAGACGGGCGGATCACGAGGTCAGGAGATCGAGACCATCCT
>NW_012105253.1:1709132-1721427 GCF_000951045.1 Mandrillus leucophaeus
TTTTTTTTTTTTTTTGAGACAGGGTCTTTCTCTGTTGCTCAAGCTGGAGTTCAGTGCCATGATCATGGCTCACTGCAGCTTCGATCTCCTGGGCATACTCCTGCCTCAGGCTTCCCCCCCACCCCAAGTAACTGGGACTACAGGTTCATGCCATCATGCCCGGCTAATTTTTTATTTTTAAATTTTTTATAGAGATGGAGTCTCACCGTGTTGCCCAGGCTGGTCTCAAAAACCTGGGCTCAAGCAATATTCCCACCTCAGCCTCCCAAAACGTTGTCATTACAGGTGTGAGCCACCATGCTTGGCCCTCACTTAATTTCATATCATTTGTTTGTTACCAATTACACAATTTGGAAGATGTGAAAAAAATGCCAGAATTAACACACAGTACCATATCTATAAAGCAAAGTCTGCCTGAGGCAGTTTCACAGTGCCAGTTATGGGACCGTGGTAAACTTCAGAGAAGTTGTCCCTGTTTTCACAGCAGACAAGACCCTTGTAGCCTCTAATTCAGGGAAACTGGTAAATTTTATGGATCCCTTTCAAGCGCACACTGTAATTTGAACAGAAGCAAAGGCTGGTTAATTACAGGTCGATGGTTTTCAGTGACTATGTTCTCCTGTTGTGTAACTTGTTGGTAGGACAATTTCAATGGTAAATAATCCCATAAAGTGCACGATCCCAGAAATTGATGAGATTTTCAGAATATTGATTGGAATTGATGTGCAGATAAATGCAGGTAGATTGATGTATGTCATTAGGGTTGTATTTGTTCGTCAAGTTTTGTGTTCCTTCTTTTGAGTGTGTAATTTTTTTTTTTTTTTTTTTTTTTTGATTACAGGCATGAGCCACTGCATCCGGCCTTGAGTGTGTAATTGAAACATACATTTTTGTCCAGGCACGGTGGCCAAATCCCAGCACCTTGGGAGGCCAAGGCAGGCAAATCACTTGAAGTCAGGAGTTCGATATCAACCTTCCCAACATGATGAAACCCTGTCTCTACAAAAAATACAAAATTTAGCCAAGCATGTTGGCACACACCTGGAATTTTTTTTTTTTTTTTTTTTAGAGACAGGTTCTCACTCTGTTGCCCAGGCTGGAGTGCAGTAGCATAATCTTGGCTCACTGTAGTCTTGACCTCCCAAGTTCAAGTGATCCTACTGCCTCAGCCTCCTGACTAGCTGGGACTACAGGCATGCACCATCACATCCAGCTAATTTGTATTTTTGTAGAGAGAGGGTTTTGCCATGTTGCCCAGACTGGTCTCAAACTGCTTGGCTCAAGCCATCATCCCACCTCACCCTCCCAAAATGCTGAGACTACAGATGTGGGCCACCATGCGGGGCCTTGCTGATTCATTCTCAGCCCCTAGGGATTGCCTTAATTTTTTTTTGAGTTTGACTATGAATTTACAACCATTTATAATTTTTTTTTTTTTTTTGAGATGGAGTCTTGCTCTGTTGCCCAGGTTGGAGTGCAGTGGCATAATCTCGTCTCACTGCAACCTCCACCTCCTGGGTTCAAGAGATTCTCCTGCCTCAGCCTCCCCAGTAGCTGGGATTACAGATGCACACCACCATGCCCAGCTAATTTTGTATTTTTAGTATAGATGGGGCTTCACCATGTTGGCCAGGCTGGTCTTGAACTTCTGACTTTGTGATCCATCCACCTCAGCCTCCCAAAGTGCTGGCATTACAGGTGTAAGCCACCGCACCTGCCCCATTTATAAATATTTTATCCAGTGTTTTCAGGTACTTATAGTAAGAGGATTTCAGGTTACCTAATCAGCAAAATCCTGGGACCAAGCGTCTCCTGTCACTTATTGGAATGTGACCTTGGGCAAATTATTTAGCCTTAATCTCCTTGTAAAATGTGAATAGTAGCTATTGCAAGTGACAGTTTTGAAAAAGAAAAAAATCTTTACCTCTACTAGGCAAGCAAATAAGACACATTAGTGCTTCTGTGGTTCATTCCCAGTTGATGAGGGAAAGTTCTTTTTTACAGAAGAGTGACAGTTAACAAATGTAGCAGAAATGATATAATTTGAAAAGCGCCATTTTATAACCCTTGATTAAACTGATTCAGACAGGTATCATCAGTGGGTGGTGAAAAGAGTTAGTGAAATGTCAGTATTTGCATAGTCCAAAGTATCGGCTCAATGAGGACATCTTACTGCAAAGGAGGAAACGTGCTTTTTCACAGAGATCTTCAGTCTCCACCCCCAACAAGTGAGTGAACTCAGCATTTCCGAGAAGAGATGACCTTCAGGCCTGATACAGCAGCAAGCATGGAGCATCCCCCAGGTCACTGTGGTGCCCAAAATGTTTAGCCCTAATAACAAGCCTTTAGGCCTGACTTCCAGCAGATGGAGAAAACAGTGGGTAGAAGAAAGTAACCTTGGCCGGCCCAGTGGCTCACGCCTGTAATCCCAGCACTTTGGGAGGCTGAGGCAGAAGGATCCCTTGAGCTCAGGAGTTCCAGAGCAGCCCGTGGTCCCAGCTACTTGGGAGGCTGAGGTGGGAGGATGGCTTGAGCCCAGGAAATTGAGGCCATAGTGAGCTGTGATTGTGCCACTGCACTCCAGCCTGGGCAACAGAGTGAAATCCTGTCTCAAAAAAAAAAAAAAGAAATTAACCTTGAAGAAACAAATTCAGAATTCTAAAAGACGCCTTTATCTTCAAATAGCCAAGGTCATGGAAAAAAATGAGGAGTCTGGAGAAACATGACAACTGAATGTAACATGAAAACATGACTGGATCCTAGTTATTTTTATTAATATTTAGTTGAAAAATCATAATTATATACATTTATAGGATACAATGTGTTGTGTACATCATGAAATGATTAAATCAAGTTAATTAACAATGATCTCACTTCCTTCACTGGTGAGACTTTTGAAATTTACTCTTAGCTATTTTGAAATATATATTATTATTTTATTTTCCTTTTTTATTTTTTTTGAGACACAGTTTCGCTCTGTTGCCCAGGCTGGAGGGCAGTGGTATGATCTCGGCTCACTGCAACCTCTGCCTCCCGGGTTCAAGCCATTCTCCTGGCTCAGCCTCCTGAGTAGCTGGGATCACAGGCGTGTGCCACCATGTCTGGCTAATTTTTGTATTTTTAGTAGAGATGGGGTTTCACCATGTGGGCCAGGCTAGTCTTGAACTCCTGACCTCAGGTGATCTGCTCGCCTCCGCCTCCCAAAGTGCTTGGATTACAGGCATGAACCACCGTGCCCAGCCTGAAATATATATTGACTATAGTCACTGAGCTATGCAATAGATCTCAAAAGTTTACTTCTCCTGTCTAACTGAAACTTCATATGCTTTGACTAACATCTTCCCATTCTCTCCTTCCCTGTCCACCCTGCTTCTAGCCCCTGGTAACCTCCATTTTATCTGTACTTCCATGAGTTCAACTTTTTCAGATTCTGCATATCAGCGAGAACATGTGGTATCTGTGTTTCTGTGCTTGGTTTATTTCACTCAGCATAATATCCTCTAGGTTCATCCATGTTGTTGCAAATGACAGAATTTACTTATTTTTAATTGCTGAATAGTGTGTATGTATATGTATTTTATATATATATGTGCACACACACTGAATAGTGTGTATATATATGTGTATATGTGTGTGTGTGTGTGTATATATATATACATACCATATTTTCTTTATCTATGTATCTGTGCTGGGCACTTAGGTGGCTTCCATATATTGGCTATCATGAGTAATGCTGCAATGAACATAAAAGTGCAGCTATCTCTTCAACATATTGATTTCGGCTGGGCGCGGTGGCTCACGCATGTAATCCTAACACTTTGGAAGGCCCAGGTGGTGGATCACGTGAGGTCAGGAGTTCAAGACCAGCCTGGCCAACATGGTGAAACCCCGTCTCTACTAAAAATACAAAAACTAGGCCAGGCGTGATGGCTCGTGGCTGTAATCTCAGCTACTCGGGAGGTTGAGGTAGGAGAATCGCTTGCACCTGGGAGATGGAGGTTGCAGTGAGCCAAGATGGTGCCACTGCACTCCAGACTGGGCAATAGAGCAAGATTCTGTCTCAAAAAAAAAATTTTTTTTTTTAATTTAAAAAAAAAAAGTAAAATAAATAAATGAAAATAAAAATACAAAAATTGTCCAGGCATGGTGGTGGGGCCCATAATCCCAGCTACTCAGGAGGCTGAGGCAGTTGAATCACTTGAACCTGGGAGGCGGAGGTTGCAGTGAACCAAGACTCGGCTACTGCACCCCGGCCTGGGTGACAGAGCGAGACTCCATCTCAAAAAATCCCAAAATAAAACCCCCATATTGATTTCACTTCCTTTAGATAGCTGCCCAGAAGTGAGATTGCTGGATCCTGTAGTTGTAGTTTTAGGTTTTTGAGGCACCTCCATACCATTTTCCATAGTGATTGTGGTCTCCATTTTTTCCACATCCTTGCCAATACCTGGTATCTTTCATCTTTTTTTGATAGTGGCCATTCTAACAGATGTGGGATTCTGGGGGTTTTTTGTTTTGTTTTGTTTTTGTTTTGATACAGAGTCTCACACTGTCTCCTGGGCTGGAGTGCAATGACTCGATCTTGGCTCACTGCAACCTCCACCTCCCTGGTTCAAGTGATTCTCCTGCCTCAGCCTCCCAAGTAGCTGGGATTACAAGTGTGCACCCACACCCGGCTAATTTTTTGTGTTTTTAGTAGAGACGGGGTTTCACTGTGTTAGCCAGGATGGTCTCAATTTCCTGACCTCATGATTTGCCCGCCTCATCCTCTCAAAGTGCTGGGATTATATAGGCGTGAGCCACCACATCTGGCCTTTTTTTCCTTTTTTTGAGACAGTGTCTTGCTTTATCACCCAGGCTGGAGTGCAGTGGCATGATCTTGGCTCACTGCAACCTCTGCCTCCTGGGTTCAAACAATTTTTGTGCCTCAGTCTCCTGAGTAGCTGGAATTACAGGTGCTGGAATTGTGTGTTTTCTTTTGGGTTTTTTTTTTTTTTTGATACAAAAATGTAAGCCGGGCACAGTGGCTCACGCCTGTAATCCCAGCACTTTGGGAGGCCAAGGCGGGTAGATCACCTGAGGTAGGGAGTTCGAGACCAGCCTGACCAACATGGAGAAACCCTGTCTCTACTAAAAATACAAAATTAGCTGGGCGTGGTGGCGCATGCCTGTAATCCCAGCTACTTGGGAGGCTGAGGCAGAAAAATTGTTTGAACCGGGGAGGCGAAGGTTGTGGTAGGCTAAGATCATGCCATTGCACTATAGCCTGGGTAACAGGGGCAAAACTCCATCTCAACGGAAAAAAAAAAGTAAAATTACCAAAGACATTTTGGACTGAATATTAGATGATATTAGCGAATCACTGTAAATTTCCTTGGATGTGATCATTGTATTTAGGAGAATATTCTTTAAACTTTTTTTTGTTTTAATTTTTTTGAGACAGGGTGTCAGTCTGTTGCCCAGGCTGGAGTGCAGTGGCATGATCTTGGCTCACTGCAACCTCTACCTCCTGGGTTCAAGCGATCCTCCTGCCTCTGCCTCCCAAGTAGCTGGGATTACAACCGTGGGCCACCATGCCCAGCTAAGAGGAGAATGCTCTTATTTGTAGGAAATACATGTTAAACCTTTGGGGGGGCTGAAGTATGATATCTACTATATATCAAATATGGGGAAATTATAACAAAATTCAAATCTAGGTATGTGGGTGATGGGTAGACATTCATTGTTCTGTTCTATTATTTCAACTTTTCTCTGTGTTTGCAGTTTTTCATATAAAAAGTTAGGAGACGTCAGGTGCGGTGGCTCACGCCTATAATCCCAGCACTTTGGGAGGCTAAGGTGGGTGGATCACTTGAGGTCAGGAGTTTGAGACCCTGTCTGGTGAGCTCCTGGCAGAGTTCAGGTGAAACCCCGTCTCTACTAAAAATACAAAAATTAGCCAGGAATGGTGGTGGGCGCCTGTAATCCCAGCTACTCGGGAGGCTGAGGCAGGAGAATTACTTGAACTCAGGAGGTGGAGGCTGCAGTGAGCTGAGATTGCACCACCGCACTCCAGCCTGGGCAACAAAGCAAGACTCCATCTCAAAAAAAAAAAAATGTTAGGAGAGAAATATTATTTTTTCACATCTCACTAGCTATCTAGAATACAGTCAGGAAGGGAAAAAGCTTGGAAACTCTGCTGTCCATAGCAGCAGAAGGCACTGAGGGGCTGGGGAACTAGAAGGATGGTGTATATGTATGTATGGGCAGGGGTCGGGGGGATGCTGCATAAAAGCCAGGGAAATGAAAAAATCCAAAGATGAAGTGCTGGCTAATATAAGCCAAGTTGGCATTTTATTATAAATAGTGATCAAAGAGAATTAATGGTGGCCACCCAGGTTCCCAGCTCTTTCATCACAAGCTTCTTGTGTGACTACATAAAGAACCTCATTCTGCTGAAGAAGAACCTCATCTTAAATCACCTCATTCCAACAGCCTGAGAAGCATAGGAGTACATTGTGGTGCCAGAACCAGGTGCCCTGGTGCCACCTGCGATCCCAGCTACTGCTACCTAGAAGGCTGGAGGATTGGTTGAGTCCAGGAGTTTGAGACCAGCCTGGGCAACCTAGAAAGATCAATTTACTTTATTTATTTATTTATTTATTTATTTATTTATTTAATTTATTTAATTTGAGACAGGGTCTGGTTCAGTCACCCAGGCGGGAGTGCAGTTGTGGATCTTGGCTCATTGCAACCTCTGCCTCCCAGGCTAAAGCCATTCTCCAACCTCAGCCTTCCAATTAGCTAGGACCACAGACTCCCACAAACATGCCTGGCTAATTAAAAAATTTTTTCTGTAGAGATAGGGGTCTCCTCACTATATTGCCCAGGCTGATCTCCAACTCCTGAGCTCAAGCGATCCTCCCACCTCGGCCTCCCAAAGTGGGATGACAGGCATGAGCCACCGCGCCTAACCTGAGACCCTGTTACACACACCCACACACTCCAAAGAGTGCCAATGACGCGCTGCTGCATGAGCCTGCGAGGAATGGGAGTACAGGGTGGCTGGATGCTCCAAGCTGCGTGTTGTGAGGTTGTAGAAATAACTGATACTAGCGCTCGGCAGGCGACCCGCCGGCCAAGCGTCACAGGTGGCTTCTCCGGGCACGTTGCGCGCGGGTGTCGCTGCTGCCTGTGGGCTCCGGCCGAGCCTTCGTGCACCCCAGCTCCAGGAGGGCCCTCCTGGACCCTGGAGTGGTCCCTCGTCGCGGAGAAGCCGGATGGGGCCCAGCGGCGGCTCGTTGGGGACGGGATCCAGCGCTTTGAGCGGCGGCTTCACGCTGGTGGGGATGAAAACGCTGCAGGCGCACAGCGGGAAAACCCTGCTACCCAAGGCCTGCGAAGGGTCCAGTGTGGTCCCGCGCCCCGGGACCACATGGGGAGACTTCAGCGCCCACATCAGCAGGAACCTCTTCCAGGTAAGAAACTCTGTGGAGGGGGCTCGGAGACGGATCCCGCTGTGGTTCCCGATCAGGGACCTGGTGAGCTGGGCACGGCGCCAGCACAGCTGCGGCCACCCAGCCTGAGGCCCAGGCCACCCTCCCAACTCCCTCGGTCAGCAAGAACCCAGGCCCACAGCCATATCTGCCTCTCCCAAACCGCTTCCCTGTTCACCTCTGCCCCGCCCCAGCCCAGAGGAGTTTGAGCCACCAACTTTAGTACCTGTAATCTCAGCTAGGCGGAAGGCTGAGGCAGGAGGATCCCTTGAGTCCAAGAGTTCAAGATCAGCCTGGGCAATGCAGAGAGACTCCATCTTTAAAATATAATTTTTTTTTTCATAGGCATGCACCACCCCACCTGCTCATTTTTCTATTTTTAGTAGAGATGGGGTTTCACCATGTTGGCCAGACTGGTCTTGAACTCCTGACCTCAAGTGATCTGCCTGCTGTGGCCTCCCAAAGTGCTGGGATTACAGATGTGAGCCGCTGCACCTGGCCCCTAGAATTTTTAAATGGAATAAGGTAGGAGTCTCTCCAAAGAGGGAGTTTTCTTTGAAAATTACATCTTGGTCAGTGGATTCATCAAGAAACGTAGGAGGGTTTTCTGTACTGAAGTTGTTTGAACTCTGCTCTTCACCCCAACCCTTCTCCAGGTCTTAGTAGGTCTGAGCTGGGTGGGCAGCTGTCATCTTACTCTTCTCACTTGCCTGGGGTTCATAATGGAGCTTGCTTTCCCCAGAGGCTTCACCCATGGCCAAGTCAGAAGAAGATAGTCCAGGGGCCCAGTGTGGTGGCTCACACCTGTAATCCCAGCACTTTGGGAGGCTGAGGCAGGAGGATTGCTTGAGCCCAGGAGTTTGAGACCAGCCTGGGCAGCATAGAAAGACCCCATCTTTTTTTTTTTTTTGAGATGGAGTCTCGCTCAGTTGCCCAGGCTGGAGTGCAGGGGCTCGATTTCAGCTCACCACTACCTCTGCCTCCCAGGTTCAAGTGATTCGCCTGCCTCAGTCTCCCGAGTAGCTAGGACTACAGGCATGTGCCACCATACCCGGCTAATTTTTCTATTTTTAGTAGAGACGGGGTTTCCCTATGTTGGCCAGGCTGGTCTCTAACTCCTGACCTCGTGATCTGCCCGCCTCAGCCTCCCAAAGTGCTGGGATTATGGGCGTGAGCCACCACGCCCAGCCACAAGACCCCATCTTCACAAAAAATACAAAAAATGAGGTGGGTATGGTAGTGCAAGCCTGTAGTCTCAGCTAGCTATTCATGGGGCTGAGGTGGGAGGATCACTTGAGCCTGGGAGGTCAAGGCTACAGGGAGTTATCTATGATCATGTTACTGCTCTCCAGATTGGGTGGCAGAGTGAGACCATATCTCTTAAAAAAAAAAAGAAAAGAAAAGGAAAAAAAAAAAAGATAGTCCAGAGAACCCAAGGAGCACTGCCTCAGCCTTTTCTGTGGGCCAGGCAACCCGAGGCCTTTCCAGGATTGGTCATCATGAGTGATGCACAGCATCCCTCCAACATCCAGTCAATTTCATATCCCTCTGTTCCTATGCCCTGGAAATTATGCTGCATTAACCATGTGTGATTTGATCTTGGAACCTGTTAGGAAATTATTCTAGAAATGGCGTTTGTCAGAACATGCTGGCACCAAGAAGCTGTAAAAGGTCCTTTCTGGGGCTGAAGGGCACAGGACTTGGAATAGCGGCAGGAAGGGTTTTGCGAACCCTCTTTCTGAAGAGACACCACCCCAGAATTTCACATCCCCCACCATAACTCTTCCCTGGGCAGGCTAAGTGGCAGGCACCAGCTGCAGGGGCTCTGTGAGGTTGGGTGTAGGTAGTTCCAGGCTGTTTGCTCTGTGGATGGACAACGAAGTCCTTTATCATCGCTTCTTGTGAGGACAGTACTTTGACGTGCATTTTCAGATAATGTGAGTTTCTCAAGAATTTCTTTATGTCATCAAGCGTACTTGTGCCAACACATGGAATAGAGAAGGGCTTTATTCTCAAGGAACTAGTAGGCCACAGGGAAGATGCACCCCTTTCCACCTCTTCCCAGGTGGCAAGGCCTTAAATCCCAAATGAAGTGTCCAGACACTGAGCTTCAGTTCCCTGATGGCTGCTGAACAACATGACAATGATTCCCTATCACCTTTGTCTTGCTTTTATATCTTTTTTTTTTGAGATGGAGTCTTGCTCTGTCACCTAGGCTGGAGCGCAGGGGCGCAATCTCGGCTCACTACAGCCTCTGCCTCCTGGGTTCCAGCGATTCTCCTGCCTCAGCCTCCTGGGTAGCTGGGATTACAGGCACATGCCACCACACCCGGCTAATTTTTTGTATTTTTAGTAGCGACGGGTTTTTGCTATGTTGGCCAGGCTGGTCTTGAACTCCTGACCTCAGGTGATCCTCCTACCTCAGCCTCCCAAAGTACTGGGATTACAGGCATGAGCCACCGTGCCTGGCTTGGTTTTATATTTTCAAAGCATTTTCACAGCCATTCCCTCTCTTGGTCCTCACAAGTGTTTAATCAAGCAACGGCATCATATGCTTGAGCAAAGGGAATTCACAGAGGTGTGTGACTTGTCCAAGGATACATAGTGCCCAAGCCTAGGGGTTTGAGTCTCACACCATCACCCTCTCCTTCTATCATGGGCCACGTTTGTCCAGGTGGGTTGCAGAGAGCTGTGAGCCCCTGCCTTGACTTGTTGACTAAGTGGGTGAGCCTGGGCACGTGCACACACACTGCCAAGTACCTGCACCCAAACACAGGAGGCCGCTATATTGGTGACAGACTTAGGAAGCTGGTTTTTCTGGTAGGTGTCCTGGTAGAGACAGTTGATTGAGTGAGGAAGGACCTGTGGATATGGCTGCAGTACCTCTCAGAACTTTAATGCAAATTCTTTTTGTTTATTTACTTATTTATTTGTTTGTTTATTTTTGAGACGGAGTCTCACTCTGTCACCCAGGCTGGAGTGCAATGGTGCAATCTCGGCTCACTGCACCCTCTGCCTCCCAGGTTCAAGTGATTCTCTTGCCTCAGCCTCCTGAGTAGCTGGGATTACAGGCATACGCCACCACACCTGGCTGATTTTTGTATTTTTAGTAAAGACGGGGTTTCATCATGTTGGTCAGGCTGGTCTCGAACTCCTGACCTCAGGTAACCTGGCCTAATGCAAATTCTTAACTGGACCGTGGAAGCCAGGGTTTGGCAGCTGGTCTCAGAACTTGCCCTTTGTGAACAAAGTGAGGAGAGGAGGGTTCTGTAAGGAAGGGCAGACACTCCAGCAAAAACGAGGGACTCACGTGACTCCTCCGGCCTGCGGCTTGTTTAGGGGAGCTGCTCAGGCGACTGGTGTCTTTGTGTGGAGCCCTCCCTCCACCCGGCACCAAGCAGCCATCTGCATCCCCTCGACACCTGTCTGGGAGGCCTGGAATGGAGGACACCTATGCATAGAAAAACAATCTCCCAGTGGGGATGTCCACACTAGGATGATGGCTGTCCTAGCGGTGATCTCAGGCGTTCCCAGAAGGCCTCCTTCTCTCTAGATGCCTTTCTTTTCCTGTGATCCTGTGAGCTGAAGTCCTGGCTACAGTTCCAACCTTACAGCTTTATGTATAGGTTTGTGTCTTTGATTCCCATCAAAATACAGGTGTCTCAGGGAAGACAGGTACTCCAGGCTGCCATTGGTCTCTGACCTGAGATCTCTTCCTGGGGGTGGAGGAGGAGGGAAAGAGGGTGAGGCTTGCTTTCAGCCAAGGCTGCATGGCTGCTGCTCAGAACGGGAGAGGGCTAGCCCCCATGGGAGGCACGGCAGGCCCTTCATCTTGATCGGTGCCCACCCTGAGCCGGCACTGGGACACACACTGAACAGATTGATGGATCCATTTCTCAAGAATAGACTAATCAACAAGGAAGGAAGACTCTGTCGCAAGACAAGAAATTTCTAAAAGGCACCTTAACTGCGAAAAATGAAGAGTGCTTCCTGATGGTGAAGGAGAACTGGGAGGAGGCTCATGCTCCATAGGTCTCCTAGTTTTGTCCTTCTTCTCTGTGGCTGGCTTAGTTTATGGATGTATCCCGAAGGTCAGAATTTAAATTCTGGCTCCTACCTAAGGACTCCTTGGGAACCAAGAAATGTATAAAGGAGCAGGAGAATAACTTAAGGCCAAGGAGAAGACCAGTCCAGGGAAGGAGCCCAAAGACTGCCTTCCTCTCGCTGAAAGGCAGATGGGCTGTGATTGGGGCCCTGATACTCAGATGCTAAGAGTGGAGCAGGGAGCCGGGCGCGGTGGCTCATGCCTGTAATCCCAGCGCTTTCGTAGGCCAAATCAGGCGGATCACCTGAGGTTGGGAGTTAGGGACCAGCCTGACCAACATGGAGAAACCCTGTCTCTACTAAAAATACAAAATTAGCTGGGTGTGGTGGTGCGTGCCTGTAATCCCAGCTACTCGGGAGGCTGAGGCAGGAGAATCACTTGAACCCAGGAGGCAGAGGTTGCAGGGAGCCAGATCGTGCCATTGCACACCAGCCTGGGCAACAAGAGCGAAACCCAATCTCAAAAAAAAAAAAAAAAAAAGGGCTGGGCGCAGTAGCTCACACCTGTAATCCCAGCACTTTGGGAGGCCGAGGGGGGCGGATCACGAGGTCAGATCGAGACCATCCTGGCTAACATGGTGAAACCCCGTCTCTACTAAAAATACAAAAAATTAGCCGGGTGTGGTGGCACACGCCTATAGTCCCAGCTACTCTGGAGGCTGAGGCAGGAGAATCGCTTGAACCTGGGAGGCAGAGCTTGCAGTGAGCCAAGATCA
>NW_012105253.1:1722687-1725803 GCF_000951045.1 Mandrillus leucophaeus
TGGAAGGGGGAGGTTGCAGTGAGCCAAGATCGCATCATTGCACTCCAGCCTGGGCAACAAGAGTGAAACTCCGTCTTAAAAAAAAAAAAAAAAAAGGCTGGGCATGGTGGCTCATGCCCATAATCCCAGCACTTTGGGAGGCCAAGATGGGTGGATCACAAGGTCAGGAGTTCAAGACCAGCCTGGCCAACATAGTGAAACCCAGTCTCTACTAAAAATACAAAAAAAATTACCTGGGTGTGGTGGTGGGCGCCTATAGTCCCAGCTACTTGGGAGGCTGAGGCAGGAGACTCACTTGAACCCAGTAGGTGGAGGCTGAGGTTGCAGTGAGCCGAGATCACACCACTGCATTCCAGCCTGGGTGACAGAGTGAGACTCAGTCTCAAAAGAAAAAAAAAAAAGAAGATGATCAGGCGTGGTGGCTCATGCCTATAATCCCAGCACTTTGGGAAGCTAATGTGGGCAGATCACTTGAGCTCAGGAGTTCAAGATCAGCTCGAGCAACATGGTGAAACCTCGTCTCTACAACAAGTACAAAAATTAGCCAGGTGTGGTGGCGTGTGCCTGTAGTCCCAGCCACTTGGGAGACTGAAGTGGGAGAATCTCTTGAACCCAGGATGCGGAGGTTGCAGTGAGCCAAGATCCCACCACTGTACTCCAGCCTGGGTGACAGAGTATGACCCTGTCTCAAAAAAAAAAAAAAAAAAGAAAAGAAAAGAAAGAAAGAACAAACATTGCAGGTGTCTCCCCTATCCCAGGTGGGTGGCCAAGGCAGCCCTGCTAGAATAGAGTGAATTCCAGTTCCATCTCCATCAGACAGCTCCTGACCATTTGGCAAGATGGTACTTCTGGTATTTCTGCTAAAAGGCTTTGCTCCCCAAAGTGAAGACCTGAGGTGTGAATGTCAGGAACAAAATGATAGCAGCATTCTGGTTTCTAATTGCAGGCTTTTGTTCCATTCTCCCTGCCTGAGCTGTTTCAAACTGCTCCAGAATGTTCCAAACAGCCTCTTCTCTCTCTTGCTGTTTTGCCTCCCTCCTCTCCTTCACTACGCTCTTCCTCAAGCAAGAAACAAAATTCAGTAGAAGGCAGCAGAAGCGTTGGGGAGACAGAAAAGTGAAAGGGGAGAAGAGTACAATTCGTCCTCCCTCTCCTGGCCTGAAGTCCTGCTTTCTCCGGAGTCAAGAGTCAGTGAAAACAATGGTGCTGGTTTTTCCTGAGAGTCAGCAGCTACAACCTGTGGTGTGAGTCAAGGGAGAAGCGTGACCCATCCAGACTGGGAGGATTAGGGGTGAGCGGCAAGTCCACGCTGGGGTCTAAAGTGCCACTGGGGCAACACTACGGTATCCTGGCTACCTTTAGTTTCAGAGGTGGCCTCTTTGGTGGGTGTGACTGGCTTTGCAAACATCTTAGCAAGTGCAGTGGGTCTTTTCACTTGGACCCTGTGCCATAAGAACGGGGCTGGAGTCCAGTGGGAGGCTGTTCAGGGCACTCTCCCCATATAGGTGCAGGCTGTTGCGGGCGATCAGCTCCTTGGCCATGAGCACGAAGACTTCGTCTATGTTCTTGGATTCCTTGGCCGATGTCTCCAAAACGGCCAGGAGGCCGTACTTCTCAGCCAGTGTGCAGGCATCTTCGAACAGGACGTGCCGCTTTTCCCAGAGATCACATTTATTTCCTGGAAGGAAAAAGATAAGCAGATATTCCATTGAATAACTTAATCTGGTTTCTTTCAAGATGAACTTTACAAATAACATTTTAGTTCTTCAATAGGCATGCATGCATTCATTCACAAATGGTAATTGAGGGCACACTTTTTTGTTTGTTTGTTTCTTTTGTTTTTTTTTGAGATGGAGTTTCACTCTTGTCTCAAGGTGGAGTGTAGGCTGTCGCCCAGGCTGGAGTGCAATTTGACTGTGGTGGTGATTAAAGGAATCTATGCATGTGATCAAATTGTGTATAATTATACACAATTTGTCGCCCAGGCTGGAGTGCAATGGCGGAATCTTGGCTCACTGCAACCTCCATCTCCTGGGTTCAAGCGATTCCCCTGCCTCAGCCTCCCAAGCAGCTGGAATTACAGGCACCTGCCACCATGCCCGGCTAGTTTTGTATTTTTAGTAGAGATGGGGTTTCGCCATATTGGCCAGGCTGGTCTCGAACTCCTGACCTCAGGTGATCGCCTGCCTCGGCCTCCCAAAGTGCTGGGATTACAGGTGTGAGCCGCCACGCCCAGCCCTTGCTCCTCTTTTTACTCTCTTTTTTCCCCCCCCTCAAACAGCAGAGTGTTGGATGCTGTGTGAGACGGGGCTTATTTAGCTGAGTAGACTGTGATCAGGATTTGCTGGATTGGAGGTGCATAATGGAAGACTTTCTCTTTTTTTTTTTGAGATGGAGTCTCGCTCTGTCACTCAGGCTGGAGTGCAGTGGTGCTGTCTCGGCTCACTGCTACCTTTGCCTCCCAGGTTCAAACTATTCTTGTGCCTCAGACCCCCGAGTAGCTGGGATTATAGGCCAGTGCTACCATGCCTGGCTAATTTTTGTATTTTCAGTAGAGACAAGGTTTCACCATGTTGGCCAGGCTGGTCTTGAACTCCTGGCCTCCAGTGATCTGCCCGCCTTGGCCTCCCAAAGTGCCTGGGATTATAGGCATGAGCCACCACGCCTGGCCTAAAGGACTTTCTGAGAAAGCTATAATTTACATACAATAAAAGTTTGCCTTGGTTTCCCTGAGGCAGGAATCTAAAGATAAAATTACTTTCCCACAGGATTTGTTCTACCAGACATCAAGATTTATTACAAAACTGTAGTAATTAAGACAAGCTAGACTAGTGTTACTCAACCTGGTTTTCATTACTGTCCCCACAGGAGCCTCTGTAGAGATTTTTTCCCCTACTTCCCCCTTCTTCCATAAAACATGTTTAAGCCTTTTATTTTGAAACAATTATAGCTATATGGGAAGTCATTATATATGTATATATTATAGACACGTGTATATATACACATATATACACACATATGTATATATACTCACGTATGTATATATACACACACATATCTACACATATATACATATATACACACATATCTATGTGGGGAAAAGAAAGAGAGATCAG
>NW_012105253.1:1727628-1729264 GCF_000951045.1 Mandrillus leucophaeus
CCCTGTCTCTACTAAAAATACAAAAAATTAGCTGGGTGTGGTGCCGGGCGCCTGTAATCCCAGCTACTCAGGAGGCTGAGGCAGGAGAATCACTTGAACCTGGGAGGCGGAGGTTGCAGTGAACTAAGATCGTGCCACTGCGCTCCAGCCTGGGCAACAAGAACAAAATTCTTTCTAAAAAATAAAAAATAAAAAGATTTCTTGTTATGAAATGAATAAATGTCCCACGCACTTATTTGTGTGTATGTTTATAATTATACACAATTTGATCACATGCGTAGATTTCTTTAATCACCACCACAGTCAAAGCACTGAACAGCTCCATTCTCACAAAGCTCTCTTTCATGTTATTCCTTTATAACTCTCACCACCCCCGGTCCTCCGCCCCTGCTAACCACCAATCTCTTCTAGTTCTAGAATATTATATAAATGGATTCATATACGTAACCTTTTGAGATTATCTTTTTTTTCACTCAGCATAATTCCTTTGAGATCCATTCAAGTTGTTGTATAAATCAGTAGTTTGTTTTCTGCATACCACTAATGGTTTTCACTACTGAGTAGTATTCAATAGTACGCATGGACCAACATTTGTGGTTTTTTGTTTTTTGTTTTTTTAAACATAGTCTCTCTGTTGCCCAGGCTGGATTCTCCTGCCTCCATCTCTTGAGTAGCTGGGACTCCAGGAGTGCGCCACCATGCCCAGCTAATTTTTGTATTTTTAGTAGAGATGGGGTTTCAAGGCTGGCCTGAACTCCTGACCTCAGCTGATCTGCCCACCTTGGCCTCCCTACATGTTGGGATTACAGGCATGAGCCACCACACCCAGCCAAGGACCAACATTTGTTTAACCATCCACCTTATTTATTTATTAATTTGAGCACAGCCTTGCTCTGTTGCCCAGGATGGAGTGCAGTGGTGCGATCTTGGCTCACTGCAACCTCCACCTCCCAGATTCAAGCGATTCTCCTGCCTCAGCCTCTCGAGTAACTGGGAACAGGTGTGCACCCCCATGCCTGGCTAATTTTTGTATTTTTTGGAAAGACAGGGTTTCACCATGTTTGCCAGGCTGGTCTTGAACTCCTGACCTCAAGTGTTCCATCCACCTCAGCCTCCCAAAGTGCTGGGATTACAGGCGTGAGCCACTGTGCCTGGCCTTTATTCATTTTTTTTTTGAGACAGGGTCTTGTCCTGTCACCTGGGCTGGAGTGCAGTAGCATGGTCATAGGTCACTGCAACGTTAATGTTCTGGGCTCAAGCAATCAGCCTCTCAAATAGCTAGGACTACAGGCACACACCACCACACATGGCAAATTTGTGTGTGTGTGTGTGTGTGTGTGTGTGTGTGTGTGTGTGTGTGTGACAGGGTCTCACTTTGTTACACAGACTGGAGTTCAGTGGAGTGATCTTGGCCTATGAAAATTTAATACCACAGATGTACTGTGTATGGCCTTTTGGAGGGTCATAAACCATTGTAATATTGAAGATATTTTCACTCCCAAGAGCATGAATGAATAAGATCAATGGAGAGGAAAAACAGCTCAGAAGCAAACTCATGTGTAAATGATGTGTACTCTACAAAAAGATGGTGCCGCAGAGCAGTGGAAAAGGTTGCCCTTTTTTTTTTTTTTTTTTT
>NW_012105253.1:1733094-1733759 GCF_000951045.1 Mandrillus leucophaeus
GCCGATTTCCTCCCTACAATGATCCTATTGTCCTGCCACTCCCTTATCTTTAAGATGGTAAAGATAATTATCAATAAATACTAAGGGAACTCAGACACTGGTGCGTTGTGGGTCCTCTGTAAGCTGAGCGCTGGTCCCCTGGGCCCACTTTCTCTTTCTCTATACCTTGTCTGTGTGTCTCATTTCCTTTCTCAAGTCTCTCGTTCCACCTAACGAGAAACACCCACAGGTGTGGAGGGGCAGGCCACCCCTTCATCTCTATACATATATATACAGAGAGAGAGAGAGAGAGAGAGAGAGAGAGAGAGAAAGGGGGGGTCCAGTTTACCCTTCACCCAGTTTCCCCGAATGGTAATATCTTGTATAACTATAGCACATTATCAATATCAGGAAATTGACATGGGTGCTATCCACAGACTTTAATCAGATTTCTTGTCACGAGGCCAGGCTTGATGGCTCATGCCTGTAATCCCTGCACTTTAGGAAGCCGAGGCAGGTGGATCACCTGAGGTCAGAAGTTCAAGACCAGCCTGACCAATATGGCGAAACCCCATCTCTACTAAAAACACAAAATTAGGCCGGGCGCGGTGGCTCAAGCCTGTAATCCCAGCACTTTGGGAGGCCGAGATGGGCGGATCACGAGGTCAGAAGATCGAGACCATCCT
>NW_012105253.1:1739562-1758833 GCF_000951045.1 Mandrillus leucophaeus
AAAAAGTTTTGACCCATACCTTTCACCATACACAAAAAATCAATTACACGTAGATCACAGATCTAAATGTAAAAGGCAGAGTAATGATAATAATTAATCGATTAAACTTTAAAAGGTAATATAATCTTGATGATTTCAATTAAGAAAAGTTTCCTAAATAGGACACAGGAAGCAATCATTATTAAAGAAAAGATCAATAGATTGAAATATATTAAAATTAAGAGTGTCTGTTCACCAAAATACACCACCAAGAGAGGAAAAGGCTGGATATAGTAGTTCATGCCTGTAATCCCAGTGGTTTGGGAAGCTGAGGCAAGAGGATCACTTGAGCCCAGGAATTCAAGACCAGCCTGGGCAATACAGCAAGGCCCCATCTCTACAAAACATAAGAACTAGCTGGGGCTGGGCGTGGTGCCTCACATCTCTAATCTCAGCACTTTGGGAGCCTGAGGCCGGTGGATTACTTGAGGCCAGGAGTTTGAGACCAGCTTGGCCAACATGGTGAAACCCCATCTTTACTCATAACACAAAAATTAGCTGGGTGTAGTGGCACATGCCTGTAATCCCAGCTACTTGGGAGGCTGAGGCATGAGACTCGCTTGAACCCAGGAGGTGGAGGTTGCAGTGAGACAAGATTGGGCCACTATACACAGTGGGTCACAGTATATCTGGGTCACAGTTCGAGACTCTGTCTCAAACAAAAACAAAAACAAAAACAAAACCTAACTGGACATGGTGGAATGCGCCTGTCGTCCCAGCTACTTGGAAGATTGAGGCAGGAGGATTGCTTCAGCCCAGGAGTTCGAAGCTGCAGTAAGCTAGGATGGCACTATTGCACTCCAGCCTGGGTGACAGAGTTGGACCCTATCTATAAAAAATAAAACATAAAAAAACCAAAATGTTCCTTCCTTCAGGTATTTTTAAGAAGAGAGAGGGAAAGGTTCCTCCACAGGATGGAAGATGATGTTTGCAGCACATGTAACTGACAAGGGCTGGGGCCTCCTTCCAGAGAGCCTAGTGCAGGGAATGCAGGTGACAGAGCCCAGCAGGACTAGTGCAGCGCCCTGGGGGGATAGCACCCCATCCCCCGTACCGTGCAGGCACTCATGCACGACCACGCTGCAAGATGCAGGATTCGATTCCTCTATCAGGCAACCTTGGCTTTTGAGCACCCCATTGCCTGAAAAATAAACTTTCTTCGAGTTGTGCTTAGTCTAAGACTCTTTCTACCTACCAAGTTGTCCTTCCTCCTTTCTCTCCTTCCCAGGGGCAGGTCTACATCTCATAGAAGACTCCCTGCCTCCTTCTGCTCCTTCTTTTTTTTGTTTGTTTTTTGAGATGGAGTCTCGCTCTGTTGCCCCCAGGCTGGAGTGCAAGGGTACGATCTCAGCTCACACAACCTCTGCCTCCTGGGTTCAAGCGATTCTCCTGCCTCAGCCTCCTGAGCAGCTGGGATTACAGTCGCCCGCCACCACGCCCAGCTATTTTTTGTATTTTTAGTAGAGACGAGGTTTCACCATGTTGGACAGGCTGGTCTCGAACTCCTGACCTCAGGTGATCCACCTGCCTCGGCCTCCCAAAGTGCTCCTCCCAAGGGGATTACAGGCATGAGCCACCGTGCCCAGCCCTGCTCCTTCTTCTTTATCCCTCACTGCTGTTTCTCCCAATAAATCTCTTGCATGTCTATCTCATCCTGTCCCAACATCTGCTTCCTGGAGGACCCACACTGACACAGACTCATTTTCAGAAGATATAAGCTACTCTTAGGAATTAACAAGAAAAAGATAACAAACAGAAAAATGGGACTTGGACTTGAAAAGTATTTCACAACAGAGGATATCCAAATAGCTAACACACATCTGAAAGGTGTTCAATCTCATTAATAGACAGGGAAGTGCAAATGAAGAACACTAGTGATCTCATGACACACTTCTCAGGATGCATGGAAGTAAAAGGACTAACAGCACCAAATGTTGGTGAGGATGTAGAACAACTGGAACCCGCGCATGCTGCTGATGGGAGTACAGACTAGAACGACCACTCTGCAAGTGGTTTGAGATTATCTAGAGCGGCATGACCATGCAATTTTGCTTCTGGGTATTACCCAACAGAGCCGTGTGCCCATCAGCATCAATAAACATGTACCAGAATGCTCAGAGCAGCATTATTTTCCTAGTTGCCCCAAACTAGAAACAACTCAAATGTCCATTGCCAACAGAACACAGAAATACTGTGTAGGGTGTTCTTGCAAAGGAATAGTATACAAATTATACAAAAGAATAGATTACAGCCACATGCAACAATGGATGAAACTCATAAACAATATTGAGGGAAAGAAACTTAGGCAAAAAGGTACCTGATTTTGTTTATATATAATGTACAAAACAATAGCAAAACAAGATGAGGCATGGTGGATCATGCCTGTAATCCCAGCACTTTGGGAGGCTGAAATGGGTGAATCACTTGAGGTTGGGAGTTCAAGACCAGCCTGGCCAACACAGTAAAACCTGTATGTACTAAAAATACAAAAATCAGCTGGGCATGGTGGCACCTGCCTATAATCCCAGCTACTTGGGAGTCTGAGGCATAAGAATCGCTTGAACCTGGGAGGCGGAGTTTGCAGTGAGCCAAGATCATGGCACTGCACTCCGGCCTGGACAATGGAGTGAGACTCCATCTCAAAAAAAAAAAAAAAAAAAAAGCAAAACAAAACAAAACTGCAGTATTTAGGGATGTGGGCTTAGGTAGTAAAATGATTTAAAAAGAAAAAAGCAAAGAAGTATTTATCATAAAAGCACTTGCCTTTGGGGCAGAAGGAGTAGGGGGTAATGAAGTGAAAGCCGGTGGGGGTGGAGAGTGGGCTGGCAATATTCTTTTTTCTTTTTTTTTTTCTGAGACAGGGTCTTACTGTGTCACCCAGGCTGGAGTGCAGTGGCGTGATCACAGCTCACTGCAGACGCTACCTCCTGGGCTAAAGCAGTCCTCCCAATTCAGGCTCCCTCATAGCTGGGACTACAGGCACATGCCATCATGCGCAGCTAATTTGCAATTTTTTATAGAGATCAGGTCTCCTGTGTTGCTCAGGCTGATCTCAAACTCCTGGGCTCAAGAGATCCTCCCATCTCTGCCTCCCAAAGTGTTGGGGTTACAGGTGTGAGCCCACAAGCAGTCAATATTCTCTGTCTTTTGTTTTTTTTTAAGAGACTGAGTCTCTGTCACCCAGGCTGGAGTGCAGTGGTGCAATCTTGGCTCATCACACCGTCCGCCTCCCAGGTGCAAGCAATTCTCCTGCCTCAGCCTCCCAAGTAGCTGGGATTATGGGTGCACGCCGCTATGCCTGGCTAATTTTCTTTTCTTTTTTGTATTTTAGTAGAGACAGGGTTTCACTGTGTTGCCCAGGCTGGTTTCGAACTCCTGAGCTCAGGCAATCTGCCCGCCTCGGCCCCCCAAAGTGCTAGGACTACAGGCATGAGCCACCACACCCGGCCAATATTCTCTGTCTTGACCCAGCTGGTGTTTGCTCAGCTGTTCCCTTTGAGATAAATCAATGTGTACTTTTCTTTATATACTTAATATGTCCCAACAAAAAAGATTTTGAAAATCCTTTCCCATAGTCACTGTCATCAACTGGGATTATAGGCGTGAGCCACTGCGCCCGGCCTTGAAGATTTTATTCAATCTGTTCTGTATGACTATTTATACATTTGACTGCATAAATAGTAATGTATTTGGCCATGGGGCATTGGCCCAGACCCTGCTGAGGGTGTTACATAACACAGAGTACACTTTTCTAAAATCTGACAAATTCTGAACTCTGAAATATTTGGAAAAAAACCCTGCTGAGGGTTTTTGTTGAGTGACTGTGGACCTGTAAATGTAACAGGACTTTAAGCAGAAGGTTTGGCTAAGATCCTTAGAGGGACAAATATCAGATGCTGAAGAAAGTTATGAGACAGAGCATCCAGGATCACCTATAAAAAATGGTTGGCTCACTATAATCCCAGCATTTTGGGAGGCCGAGGTGGATGGATCACTTGAGGTTAGGAGTTTGAGACCAGTCTGTCCAGCACGGTGAAACTCCGTCTCTATTCAAAATACAAAAATTACCCAGGCATGGTGGCAGGTGCCTGTAATCCCAGCTGCTTGGGAGGCTGAGGCAAGAGAATCACTTGAACCCTGGTGGCAGAGGTTGCAGTGAGCTGAGATTGCACCACTGCACTCCAGCCTGGGCAACAGAGCAAGACCCTGTCTCAAAAAAAAAATTAAAAAAAAACCAAATAAATAAATAAATAAATAATGAGTCACCTCCTAAAGCCCTTGCTGCGATGGAGTGGGAGTGGGAGAAAGATGGGAAGCCAGCCATTCCCAGAAGAAAGCAGGGCTGGGACCTGAAGTACCTTATGAATCATGTTCAGGAATATGTGCATTATTCTAAGGGAAATGGGGGCCTTTGAGGGTTTTACATGGGGCCATTAGGAGGAGCTGGGCCCCCTGTGGCCAGCTAGAGGAGGAAGAGCTGTACAAATCAACATGCAATCAACCACTGACACCGGGGTCATTCCTGTGCTGATGAAGTGGCTTCAAGGAGCTGGGGATAAACTTCTGAGACAGAAAGAAGCACCTGTATGAGGCAATATGTGCAGGGACACTTCCGTGAGGGATGACATAAATTCTTCTGGATTCAGGCGAGGAGGCCACGTACAGAAAACAGGAAGGCCCCTGTGTCAGCCCTCTGACAGGGACACCTTATCAACTGGGAGACTGCAACACTCCAGGTCATCTTTGGGGGTATTTCTAGAACCGAGGAAGAAGTGAGGCAGAGATGGTTGTTATGAAAGACAGACTAGGGTAAAAATACCAAGAAAACATTCTGAGACTCCTGGAAATCCTGCGACATCCTGGCATCTGTCACCCTTCTCTGATGCATCTGTTTCACAGAGCGACTAGTTAAAGATGGAGCTGGCTGGGGGAGAGGCAGCTAGGGGCTTGTGGGCTGGAGACAGGGAGCTGCCTTCAAAGATAGCACAGTGGGGCCAGGTGTGGTGGCTCATGCCTGTAATCCCAGCACTTTGGGAGGCCGAGGTGGGTGGATCACCTGAGGTCGGGAGTTCCAGACCAGCCTGGCCAACATGGTGAAATCCTGTCTCTACTAAAAATACAAACATTAGCTGAGGGTGGTGGTGGAAGCCTGTAATCCCAGCTATTCGGGAGGCTGAGGCAGGAGAATTGCTTGAACCTGAGAGGCAGAGATTGCAGTGAGTCAAGGTCACATCACTGCACTCCAGCCTGGGCAACAGAGCAAGACTCCGTCTCAAAAAGAGAGAAGGTAGCACAGAGGGAGGCACCTGAGGTTGGACAGCTTTCCCTTCAGCCCCGAGGAAGAACTGCCTCCATTGTGTCCTGGAGATGCATGACCTTAATAAAAAGGTAGATCTGGTCCACATTCCTGGGGAAACCGCATGTAGCTTAGAACTGCTTCATTCCCAAGTGAGATGCGTGCTATTCTGCCCTTCTCTAGGAGTCACCATTGCTGAGTTTCCTTCTGCCCCTGGAGGGCATGGGCTGCACCTGCCTGTCCACTCTGGCCCTTTGTATGCCATGGCACAGCTCTCCCATCTTTGCTCTACTACGACATAACTGTTTCCTTTTATTATTTATTTATTTATTTTTTTTAAGAGACCAGGTTTTGCTTTCTCACCCAGGCTGGAGTGCAGTAGTATGATCACAGCTCCCTGCAGCCTCAAATTCCTGGGCTCAAGTGATCCCCCCACCCCAACCTCCCAAGTAGCTGGGACTATAGGCCTGTGCCACCACATCTCACTATTTTATTTTGTTTTAGTTTTTGTAGAGATGAGGTCTCACTATGTTGACCAGGATGGTCTCAAGCTATCCTCCTGCCTCAGCTTCCCAAAGTGCTGGGATTACAGGCATGAACCACCACACCTGGCCCAAAGACATTCATCACAGAAATAGAAAAGATTATCCTAAAATTTATATGGAACCATGAAAGACTCAGAATAGCCAAAGATATCCTGAGCAAAAAGAACCAACCTCAAGGAATCACGTTGCCTGACTTCAAATTATACTATAGAACTATAGTAACCAAAACAGTGTGGTACTAATAAAAACAGACACACAGACCAATGGAACAGAATACGGAATCCAGAAATAAATCCATACATCTATAATAAAGTCACTTTCAACAAAGGTGCTAAGAACACAAGTTGGAGAAAGGACAGTCTCTTCAATAGATGGTGCTGGAAAAACTGGATACCCATATGGAGTGCAATGGTATAATCTCAGCTCACTGCAACCTCTGCCTGCTGGGCTCAAGCAAACCTCCCTCCTCAGCCTCCTGAGTAGCTGGGACTGCAGGTGCACACCACCACATTCAGCTAATTTTTTTAATTTTTTGTAGAGACGAGGTTTTGCCATGTTGCTCAGGCTGGTCTCAATCTCCTAGGCTCAAGCAATTTACCTGCCTCACCCTTCAAAGTGCTGGGATTACAGGCATGAGCCACCGTGCCCCACCTAGTTTATGTATTTTAATGTAAATTATTGGTAAACACTTATAAATTGACTCTTCTTTTTTCTTTTTAAAAATCCACTTGTGGCCGGGAGTGGTGGCTCACGCCTGTAATCCCAGCACTTTGGGAGGCCAAGGTGGGGGGATCACAAGGTCAGGAGATCGAGACCATCCTGGCTAACATGGTGAAACCCCATCTCTACTAAAAATACAAAAAAATTAGCCAGGCGTGGTGGCAGGCGCCTGTAGTCCCAGCTACTCGGGAGGCTGAGGCAGGAGAATGGCATGAACCTGGGAGGCGGAGCTTGCAATGAGCTGAGATCACGCCACTGCACTCGAGACTGGGTGACAGAGCAAGACTCCGTCTCAAAAACAAACAAACAAACAAACTCACTTGTACCCCCCAAAAATATATATATACCTACTAGATTCCCATAAACAAGTAAAAAACAAAACTCACCTGTTCACTCTGCAGTAGAGATTGTCAAAAATAAAAATAAAGGACCAGGCACAGTGACTCATGCCGTAACCCCAGCACTTTGGGAGGGCCAGGCAGGAGGATCACTTGAGCCCGGGAGTTCAAGACTAGCCTGGGCAACAAGGTAAAACCCCATCTTTACAAAAATTAAAAAAAAAAAAAAAAGGACTGGGCATGGTGGGATCCAGTTTAAAGGCACTTTCTGGGGCCCTCTCCATCACTTGTACATCTAAGATTTCATTTTCCACTGCCATCAGAAACACGCAGAAAGCTGAGCATCCTCAGAGGAGAGTAAACCAAAGTTAAAAACTTCAAAACTGCCATACCAATCAGCATAATGACCAAATTGGCTGCTCCATATTTCTCTATCTCATGGATCCAGTGAGGGACGGACTCAAACGTGGATCGCCGGGTGAGGTCATAGGCGATGATGGCCGCGTGGGCACTGCGGTAGTAGCTTTGGGTGATGGTGCGAAAGCGCTCCTGGCCAGCTGTGTCCCACACCTGCATCTGGAGAAGGACAGGAAGGGGAGTCCAAATCAGGGGTTCCCACAGGTAATGGGAACTCCTTCACCTACATCGTCTTAAAAACACAGTTTTCTGGGTCTCACTTCTAGATATTCAGACCCAATAGATCTGGAGTAGGATACAGGAATCTATTCTTTCAATTTTTCACTGGATGACTTGGGTATCCTCCATGGCTGGGGAACGACCATCTAAGACAAACTTGTCCATCCTGCAACCCGCGGGACACATTTGGTCCAGGACAGCTTGGAATGTGGCCCAACAAAAATTTTTAAACTTTCTTAAAATATTATGAGATCTTTTTGCAATTTTTTTTTCTTTTTTTTAGCCCATCAGGTATCGTTAGTGTTAGTGTAATTTATGTGTGGCCCAAGACAATTCGTCTTCCAACATGGCCCAGGGAAACCAGAAGCTTGGACAGCCCTGGTTGAAGGGATGCTGCTGTCCAAGAGGCGGACCTATTTTACCCCGGGGTCTTGTGTTCTTTGCCTTTTCACCTGATTCATCACGTGGTCCAGATTTGGGGGCTCATCTTTGGAGCCTGCCCATGGATCTGAACACCGGCAAAGGTGATAATATTGGCCGAACTGTTTTGATTTTAAAGGAACACTCAAGCTGTTCATGTCTGGAATGTCCTCACAACAATGCCTCCCAAATTAGCCACCCAACCGGCAGCACCAATTCACACAGCCTCTCACAGTGTCTGAGGGTAACAATTTCTTCATATTCTCACACTATTTATATAAAATTTATTTTTTAGAGAAAGTTTGCAAACCATACACCAAAGCTAGAGATAATAGAAAAATGAGGCTGGGTGCAGTGGCTCATGCCTATGATCCCAGCACTTTGGGAGGCTGAGGTGGCGGATTGCTTAAGCTCAGGAGTTTGAGACCAGTCTGGCAATATGGTGAAACCCCATCTCTATGAAACATACAAAAACTAGCTGGGCATGGCAGCGCATGCCTGTAGTCCCAGCTACTTGGGAGACTGGGGCAGGAGGATCCCTTGAGCACAGGAGGTCGAGGCTGTAGTGAGCTGAGATCATGCGCCACTGCCCTCCATCTGGGCAACAGAGTGAGACCCTGTCTCAAAAAAAGTTTAAAAAACTCCTCATACATCTATCATCCAGATTTAATAATTAATGAGATTTTGTTACTTGCTTCATCTAGCCCTTTCTGTTGATTTCTTTGAGGTATTTTTAAAATTTTAAAATTTTTATTTATTATTTTATCTTTTTGACACAGAGTTTCGCTGACTCCCAGGCTGGAGTGCAATGGTGTGATGTTGGCTCACTGCAACCTCTGTCTCCTGGGTTCAAGTAATTTTCATGCCTTAAGCCTCCCGAGCAGCTGGGATTACAGGCGTGTGCCACCACGCCCAGTTAATTTTTTGTATTTTTAGTAGAGACAGGTTTTCACCACGTTGGCCAGGCTGGTCTTGAACTCCTGACCTTGAGTAATCCTCCTGCCTCGGCCTCCAAAAGTGCTGGGATTACAGGCGTGAGCCACCATGCCTGGCAGTTTATGGCATTTTTGAGTACATAGAAAATTTGACTTCTTTTTTTTTTAAGACTCTGTCGCCTAGGCTGGAGTGCAGTGGTATGATCTCGGCTCACTGTAACCTCTGCCTCCCAGGTTTGAGAGATTCTTGTGCCTCAGCCTCCTGAGTAGCTGGGACTACAGGTGCCTGCCACCACACCTGGCTAATTTTTGTATTTTTAGTAGAGACAGGGTTTCAACATGTTGGCCAGGCTGGTCTTGAACTCCTGACCTCAAGTGATCCACCTGCCTCGGCCTCCCAAAGTGCTAGGATTACAAGTGTGAGCCACCTTGCCTGGCCGCTAGAACATTTGACCTTTTAAGGACAGGCATGGTGGCTCATGCCTGTAATCCCAGCACTTTGGGAGGGTGAAGTGGGAGGATTTGAGCCCTGGAGTTTGAGACTGGCCTGAGCAACACAGGAAAATCCCATCTCTACAACATATTTAAAAAATGAGTTGGGCATGGTGGGGTGCACCTGTGGTCCCAGCTATTCAGGAGGCTGAGGTGAGAGGATTGCTTGAGCCAGGGAGATGGAGGCTGGAGTGAGCTGTGATCATGCCACTGGACTTTAGCCTGGGTGACAGAACAAGACCCTGTCTCAGGCTGGGTGTGGTAGCTCACACCTGTAATCCCAGCACTTTGGGAGGTAGAGGCAGGTGGATCACTTGAGGTCAGGACCTTGAGACCAGTCTGGCCAGCATAGTGAAACCCTATCTCTACTAAAAATACAAAACTTAGCCAGGCGTGGTGGTGTGCACCTGTAAATCCAGCTACTTGGAATGCTGAGGCATGAGAATTGCTTGAGCCCAGGAGGCAGAGATTGCGGTGAGCTGAAATTGCGCTCCTGGACTCCAGCCTGGGTGATGGAGTGAGACTCTGCCTCAAAAAAACAAAAACAAAAAGCCCTGTCTATCCCCTCCCCCCGCCAAAAAAAAATAAATAAAAGCCAATTTGACCTTTATATAGTTAGAGAAATGTATAAATTTGAGCTTCATAGTTAGATTCAGCAATATTTTTTTTATTGGCTTCTGGATTCGTGTCTCATTTAAAGCCTGATTTTCCCATTCCATGATGAGAAAAATAAATACTCCCATGTTTTCTTCCACTATTTGTATGATTTCATGTTTTGTATTGAAATATTTTATCGCTTAGACATGTGCTTTGTTGTTGGGAATTCTGGCTAAAAAAGGTGGAACTGGCTGGGCGCGGTGGCTCACACCTATAATCCCAGCACTTTGGAAGGCCAAGGCGGGCAGATCACGAGGTCAGGAGATCCAGACCATCCTGGCTAACACGGTGAAACCCTGTCTCTACTAAAAATAAAAAAAATAAAAAAATAAAAAAAATTAGCCAGGCGTGGTGGTGGGCACCTGTACTCCCAGCTACTTGGGAGGCTGAGACAGGAGAATGGCGTGAACCTGGGAGGTGGAGCTTGCAGTGAGCCGAGATTGCACCACTGCACTCCAGCCTGGGCAACGGAGCAAGATTCCGTCTCAAAAAAAAAAAAAAAGGTGGAATCAGTCCCGTTCCAGTGCCCTCTGACCTTCACTTTCTTGCCATCAATATCAAGGGAGCGCACGGTAAAGTCCACTCCAATCGTGTTCTGCTGTGTCTCCGTGTAGACTCCAGACTTGAAATGCTGCACCACACACGTCTTCCCCACATTGGAATCCCCAATGAGGATAATCTTGAACAGATAGTCAAAGTTCTCA
Organism: Mandrillus leucophaeus; assembly: GCF_000951045.1. Classification (NCBI taxonomy): domain Eukaryota; kingdom Metazoa; phylum Chordata; class Mammalia; order Primates; family Cercopithecidae; genus Mandrillus; species Mandrillus leucophaeus. The sequence goes on from NW_012105253.1 coordinate 1,750,345, forward strand.
TCTGCTGCCCTGGCTGAGCCGGAGAAGTGCATGGTTCTTGCCACCTAGAACAGAGCTAAGTAGAAAGGATGGAATTCAGCACCAGGAACTGGGGATCCAGTACAAGACAAGACGGAGGGAGGTCATTACCTTCACAGCACTACATCCTTGTGAGAGGATGATGCTAATGATGCTAGTTAGGCACAGAGGAGTTGCCCCCATAAGCAAACATTTACCTTACATGTGTTGATCTTACTTTAGGGGTGCTCTTGGAATAAAGAGTTTCTACTGCCATTCTCTGGTGGGTCCAGTGGACGGTCAACACCATCAGATAAAAGCAGTGATATATCCTAGGCCTAGGGATGAGGTGCCACATGCTCCATCAGAGTGCCTGGAAAGCAGGAGGATGGCCGAGGAAATGCCTACAGCAGTGACTCACCTGCCATTGGACATCCCACCAGTGTCAATTTTACCTGCGGAGAAAGACTCCCAACTACTATAAGGCTGACCATCCAGGCCAGGCACGGTGGCTCATGCCTGTAATCCCAGCGCTTTGGGAGGCTGAGGTGGATGGATCACCTGAGGTTGGGAGTTCGAGACAAGCCTGACCAACATGGAGAAACCCCGTCTTCACTAAAAATATTAAACCGCCTGGGTGTGGTGGCTCATGCCTGTAATTCTAGCTACTTGGGAGGCTGAGGCAGGAAAATCCCTTGAACCCAGGAGGTGGAGGTTGCAGTGAGCTGAGATCACGCCATTGCACTCCAGCCTGGGCAACAAGAGTGAAACTCCATCTCAAAAAAAAAACCAAAAACAAAAATGCTGGCCATCCAGGCAGCCAGCAACAAGGACTGATAAGCGGTGATTGGTAAGTAAACTTGGAGAAGAGTGATATGGCTTTTTTGTCTTGTTTGGAGCCTAATTTTTTCAATCAGGAAATTAGGATTTTGAGAATATTCAAAATTAAAATCATGGCTATAATGTTATGGCATATTTTACCAAAGGCTGGTTATGGCATGTTTTACCAAAGGTTTTTTTTTTTCTTTTTCCTTTTTTTTGAGACAGAGTCTTGCTCTGTCGCCCAGGCTGGAGTGAAATGGCATGATCTCAGCCCACTGCGACCTCTGCCTTCCAGTTCAAATGATTCTCCTGCCTCAGCCTCCCGAGTAGCTGGGACTATAGACTTGCACCACCACACCCAGCTGATTTTTGTATTTTCAGTAGAGACAGGGTTTTACCATGTTGGTCAGGCTGGTCTCGAATGCCTGACCTCAAGTGATTTACCCACCTCAGCCTCCCAAAGTGCCAGGATTACAGGCCTGAGCCACCACGCACTGCCGGAAAGTTAAGGTTTCTAATGACAGTGTTTCACAAACTAACTGATTATCAGAATTATCTGTGAGTATCATTGAAAAATATGTATTTCCTTCTTTTTTTTTTTGAGACAGAGTTTCATTCTTCTTGCCCAGACTGGAGTGCAATGGTGTGATCTTGGCTCACTGCAACCTCGGCCTCCCTGATTCAAGCGATTCTCTTGCCTCAGCCTCCCAAGTAGCTGGGATTACAGGCGCCTGCCACCGGCCCCAGCTAATTTTTGTATTTTTAGTCGATACGGGGTTTCATGATGTTGAGCAGGCTGGTTATGAACTCCAGTCATCTGACCTCAGGCGATCTGCCCACCTCGGCCTCCCAAAGTGTTGAGATTACAGGCATGAGCCACAGTGTCTGGTTGGAAAATAAAGGTTTCTAATGACAGTGTTTCACAAACTAACTGATGGTCAGAATTATCTGGGAATATCATTGAAAAAAATATATTTTTGGAGCTCATCCCAGACTTGCTAAACTAATTTTACCTTGTTCTTTTAAAAATTATTTCTTAGTATTCTTTTTTTTTTTTTTTTGAGACAGAGTCTTGCTCTGTCACTCAGGTTGGAGTGCAGTGGTATGATCTCAAAACTGCACCAGGCCAGGTTTTGTGTTTTGTGTTTTTAACTTTAAAATACGTTTACTGTGCCAGGCGCAGTCGCTCATGCCTGTAATCCCAGCACTTTGGGAGGCTGAGGCAGAAGGATCACTTGATACCAGGAGGTTGAAAGTAGTCTGGTCAACATAATGAGACTCCCCACCGTCCCCCCAACCCCCAGCCCATCTTTATTAAAATCATAAGAAATAGGCCAGGTGCAGTGGCTCACACCTGTAATCCCAACAATTTGGGAGGCTGAGGCAGGTGGATCACTTGAGGTCAGGAGTTCAAGATCAGCCTGGCCAACATGGTGAAACCCCATCTCTACTAAAAATACAAAAAATTAGCCGGGTGTGGTGGCATGCACCTGTAATCCCAGCTACAGGGGAGGGTAAGGCAGGAGAATGGTTTGAACCCAGAGGGCAGAGGTTGCAGTGAGCCAAGATCGCACCATTGCAGTCCAGCCTGGGCAACAAGAGCGAAACTCCATTTCAAAACACAAACAAACAAACAAACAAAAACACAAAACCAAAAACCTCTCTCTCTCCTCTCCCCTCCCCTCCTCTCTCTCATGCTGTCTCTTCCCCAGGTGATTCTGATGACGAGCCAGGCTTGGAAAACACCAATTGACCAAGTCACCTACCTGAAACTTTACTCCCACCATCAGCATCCCTGGCTTAAATGTCCACCTATGCTTCAATATCTCTGATCACAAGGAACTGACTACCTCCTGAAAAATTTCCATTTTACACTGGGCAGTTCTCACTTCTGTGGGATTGACACCTCCCTCCATGAGGTTTCCATCTGTCTAGCTCAGTGCTATCCTTACTCTGCCAAGACACATCACATTCCTGTTCCACATGACAGCCCATCAGATATTTGAAGCAGCAAGAATATCCCCCCGAGGAGAATATCTCCATCTTCTTTAACTGTTCTTCATGAGAGTGTGTTTGGACTCCTCATCCAATAGCTCTAAAAGTAACTGAAACCTGATCCCACTTAATGATCACATCTGATGGGCTGCAAATTGCCCCTGCCTTGTGACATCCTTCTTCACTTCTCTGTTTTACCCTGGTTTTCTCTAAAGTCATAGACAAGGACAGTCTGTCTCATCACACAAGGTAAAATGCACTCAAGTGTCCAATCTGCATGCAAAAACCCAGGGCTTTAAGGCGATGAAGAAGGATCCCATACCTCTCTTGGACCTCTCTGAAATCAATGCGGGTAGATGATCCAGCAGACAACAGACACAAGCAAACCACTTTTTTCCTGTCTGACTTTTCAACTAAAGACAGCCATTCCACTTCCGGTGTCTTGGTCTTATCACTGTAACTTGAGCTGAGACTTTACTTCCATGTCTCCCCTCACCCTCCGGAGTCCTCAGGGTTTCCACAAAAGCCCCCTTTCATTTAGCTTACAAGCCTTGCCGGGAGACACAGGCAGCGTCCACCCCGATGATGTCCTCCTGCCGGCATCCCGCAACCTTCGCCTTCCTGGTTCACCTGTCACTTACCTGTCCGCTCTCTCACCTCTGCTGGTCAGCACGTAATGTTTTCTCTTTCTTCTGGTTTTCCTTTTCAGCCCTCAGTGCCCCCTTCTTCCTCCTGCCTCGCTGCTTGGTGGGAAGTGTAGTTCTGGCCCCAGGTGTCAGGTTTGGCGTCCTGAGAAAGTGAAAGGAAAGTACAATCCCTCCCACCTGCCCTGAGCCCAGGGCTGCCGCAGGGTACAAAGCACCAGGTGAAAGTGGCCAGCACAGGGCAGAGCGCAGAGCCGGCTTTCTCACCAGCCTTTGCCAGCCTAGCAGAGAGCCCTCTCGGGAAGGAATAGCCAGCGAATTCAACCAGCGCTGGCCCATACGATGCTGCCCCTGCTCCTTTCTTCTACTTACCTTCTCTTGTGTGTTCTTGCGTCCTTTGCTCTCAATTTGTCCTGGTGTCCCTTGTTAGGAAAAAATTTCAGAATGTATCTCATGTAGTAACAGTGACTGTTTTGCAAAATGTTTGGGTCAGTTGTACATGTGCATATTATACTGGGTGATGTTAAAAAAAATATTTTTGAGACAAGGTCTCACTCTGTCACCCAGGCTGAAGTGCAGTGGCACCATCATGGCTCACTGCAGCCTCAACCTCCTGGGCTCAATAATCCTCCTGTCTCAGCCTCCCGAATATCTGGGACTACAGCTGGCCTAGGGGTTGTTAGCTGAGAGAACATCAACTAAAGGAGGATATAGATCTTAAGTAATTTATTTTATTATATATATGCATATTTTTTAGAGACAGGGTCTTGCTCTGTGGCCCAGGCTGGAGTGCAGAGGCGTGATCATGGTTCACTGCAGCCACAACATCCCAGGCTCAAGGAAGCCTCCCACTTCAGCCTCCCAAGTAGCTGGGACTACAGTCATACACCACCATGCCCGCTTATTATTTATTTTTTTTTTAGAGATGGGGTCACCCTATGTTGCCCATGGTGGTTTGAAACTCCTGGTTTGACCAGGCGTGGTGGCTCATGCCTGTAATCACAGCACTCTGGGAGGCTGAGGTGGGCAGATCACCTGAGGTCAGGAGTTCGAGACCAGCCTGGCCAACATGGCAAAACTCCATCTCTACTAAAAATACAAAAATTAGCCGGGTGTGGTGGTGTGCCTATAATCCCAGTTACTCTGGCAAGAGAATCGCTTGAGCCTGGGAGGTGGAGTTTGCAGTGAGCCAAGGTCGCGCTACTGCACTCCAGCCTGGGTGACAGAGTGAGAATCCGTCTCAAAAAAAAAAAAAAAAAAGAAAAAAAGAAAAGAAACTCCTGGGCTCAAGTGATCCTCCTGCCTTGGCTTCCCAAAGTGCTGGGATTACAAGGCATGAACCACCGTGCCTGGCCAGATTGTAAGTAATTTAAGTCTTTGTTTTGTGGATCTGAATATCTCTTTGTGAGGAGTCAGAGAAAGGAGATGATGCAAAGAGAAGGAAACAAACAAAAATTAAAACTAAAAGAACTTTGAAGGTATATGGGAAGAAAGAGCTGAAAAAAAAGTCTGCCTCACTCTCTCAAAAATTCTACCATAGAGCAAAGGTTACCGTGCAGAAACCCTCCAGTTTATCAGTCCCAGACGCTGGTGGTAGAAGCATAAAGCTGAGGTGAATTTTCCTTACTATTTTTTTCCACAGAGTCTAGAACAGTTAACTGTCTCTCATTGTCTATCACAGGGACCAGATTTTCTCCACTACATAGGATGTGATATGTAGGCAGTTAAATGGCATTAAAGACACAATAAGTAAAATTGAAACAGAGACATCTTGTTTGATAAAATGTTGACATTGGTGTCCTGTTTCCAAACTGTGGGCTGAGACCTATAAATGAGTCATGAAATCAATCTTTGTGGGTTGCAACCAGCTTTTTCACAAGCAGGGATTAGGAAATAATTTCAGAATGTATCTTGTGTAGTAACAGTGACTAATGTTTTGCAAAATGTTTGGGTCAGTTGTACACGTGCATATTGTATTGGGTGATGTAAAAAAAATGTTTTTCTTTGAGACAGGGTCTCGCTCTGTCACCCAGGCTGAAGTGCAGTGGCACCATCATGGCTCACTGCAGCCTCAACCTCCTGGGCTCAAGCAATCTTCCTGCCTCAGCCTCCTGTGTTTCTGGGACTATAGGTGTGCACCATCATGCCCAGCTATTTTTTTTTTCATTTTTTTCAGAGCCAGGGCCTCACTTTGTTACCCAGACTGGTCTTGAACTCCTGGGATCAAGCAATCCTCCCACATCAGCCTCTCAAAGTGCTGGATAACAGGTGTAGGCCACGGTGCCCGGCCTGAAATGTCTTTTTTACTGTAGGCTGGGGTCCACAACGTTTGGGAAGCACTGAAATACAGGGCAATTTATTCACTGTCCAAGAATATTACTTCTATGATGTCTTCAGATAACCTTGAAAATATTTATCTTACCCAAAATGCCAGTTACATATCCATTTTCAGGATACTCTCTTCTGGGTGAGATAAACTCAACACTGGCAAGCAGAGCAAGAGAACAAGAGACTCTGCCAAATACTGCTGCAGGGTGAGAACCACCAGCACAATGTGGAAATCCAGTGTAGGTCAAGATTCGCCCCAAATGTGTGATCGGGAAATAAAACCTGTTAGGTGTCAATGTCATGAAGTTAAGTGTCCAAATGTTGTCTTTTTCCGGTAATGGTTACTTTTTTTTCTTTTTTTTTTTTCCGAGATGTGGTTTAGCTTTTGTTACCTAGGCTAGAGTGCAATGGTGCGATCTTGGCTCACTGCAACCTCCACCTCCCGGGTTCAAGCGATTCTCCTGCCTCAGCCTCCCGAGTAGTTGGGATTACAGGCACCCACCACCACACCCAGCTAATTTTTGTATTTTTAGTAAAGGTGGGGTTTCACTATGTTAGCCAAGCTGGTCTCGAACTCCTGATCTCAGGTGATCTGCCCGCCTCGGCCTCCCAAAGTGCTGGGATTATAGGGGTGAGCCACTGCACCCCGGGGGGTTACTGTTTTTTTAAAAAAAAGTCACCTGACTCAGACCCACTGAGCACTTGGAGAACATCTACAGGTAGAAAACAAATTTTACAAATATTTAAATATCCTGATGGTTTTGGAAGTCAAGGAGAGAGAGATGCTGCCTCTGTCTACCACCCGACCCTCTCCACCAAGGTCACTATAAATACAAAGAGCATAGCTTGGGCTACAGGAAAGAAGGCATTCATATGTATAAATATGTGTGTATATATACACATTTTTTTTTCTTTTTTAAGAGATTGGGTCTCCCTCTGTCATCCAGGCTGCAGTGCAGTGGCACAATCAGAGCTCACTGTAGCCTCCAAAGGCAGGGCTGAAGTGATCCTCCTGCCTCAACCTCCCTAGCAGCTGGGACTTCAGCTACACACCACCACGTGGCTAAGAAGGCATTCTAGCCCTGAGTGGTGGTGACACAGGTCATATACTTGATAGTGTACACACACACATATATATGTATACACCCATATATAAATATAACACAAAAAATATGTATTTCACTCTATGTATATATATTTACCATTTTAACCATTTTTAAGTGTACAATTCAATGGCATTAAATACATTGTTGCGCAACCAACATCACCATCCCTCTCCAGGACTTTTTTGTCATCCCAAACAGAAAGTCCATAGCCATGAAACAACAATTTCTCATTTCCCCTTCCCTCCAGCCATGGGCAACCACTATGCTACTTTCCGACTCTATGAAGTTGACTATTCTGGCTACTTCATATACGTGTAATTGTACTGTACTGGTCCTTTTATGTCTCACTTATTTCACTTAGCATAATGTTTTTTAAGATTCATCTATGTTGTAGCGTGTGTCAGAATTTGCTTCCTTTTTTAGGCTGAAAAATAAACGACTCACAATATATTTTTAAAAATAAAAGTAACATATTTGGCTCATTTATTTTTACTCACCCTGACATCATATTTCTCCTTGGATGCCTAGAGACAAAACTACCACTGTATAAGGGCAAATAAAAATGAAAAATAACACGCTTAATTCCTCTGCTGAAAATAGAGACTTCTCAGCCTTCTCTCTTTTCTTTCAAAATTTCTTTCTCTGTCCTTTTCAAATGTATACAAATCTTTATAACGGCAAAATGAGCCTCTTGCCAGTATCACAACTCAGAAATGTGTCCTCAAGGACTTGGGGGTCATCTTTTTGAAATGCAGTGGAGTTAGTGCCTGTATCTCCCAGTTCCTACAGGAGGGTAGGAGACTACACTTAGTGGGCATGGGCGCCTTGCTCAACTTATAAAACTACCTCCTGCTATAAAGATACGCAAAATTTGGCCTGGCGCGGTGGCTCACGCCTGTAATCCCAGCACTTTGGGAGGCTGAGGCGGGCAGATCAGGATGTAAGCAGATCGAGACCACCCTGGCTAACACGGTGAAACCCCGTCTCTACTAAAAATACGAAAAAATTAGCCGGCCGAGGTGGCGGGCGCCTGTAGTCCCAGCTACTCGGGAGGCTGAGGCAGGATAATGGTGTGAACCCGGGAGGCGGAGCTTGCAGTGAGCCGAGATCGCGCCACTGCCCTCCAGCCTGGGCAACAGAGCAAGACTCCGTCTCAAAAACAAAACAAAACAAAAAAGATATGCGAAGTTTAAAAAACGAACAACAACAACAAAAAGTTATGTGAAGTTTGTTTTGCTTCTGGATAAAGCCAACATGAGTGGTCTCCCCAATTACTACTATTAAGTTAGGAGGAACTATGTTTGACAAAAGGTGTTGTCAAGTTCTGTTATTTGAAGACTAGTGATCGTTTATCTTATGTAATGGTTGTTGTGGAGATTTTCTGGGTTAAGAGAAGTTTTTTTTTTTCTTTAAAATTCGGATAAGTGTCTGTATTTTTTCCCTTTATTTAAGAAACGGCTGCAGTGCTGGTGGTGGCGGCGGGGGGGGGCTCTCACTATCTTGCCCAGGCTGGTCTCAAACTCTTGTCCTCAAATGATGCTCCTACTTCGGCCTCCCAAAGTGTTAGGATTACTGGTGTGAGCCACTTGTGCCAGAT